>NW_027464593.1:2824642-3135714 GCF_043290135.1 Rhipicephalus microplus
CATGAGCGGTGTGTCTCTTTTTTTTGCGCTGATACCTTTGAAAAAATGTTCTGATGGCGGTGAGAGTGGAGCACAACTACCTCCGTGACGCAATTGGCTCGCGGGTTCGGGTGTTGACCAAATTTTTGGAGGTTCGAGCCCTCCCGAGAGCGGTGTGTCTCTTTTTTTCTTTGCGCTGATAGCTTTGGAGAAATGTTGTGACGGTGGTGAGAGTGGAGCGCGACTGTCTCCGTGGCGCAATCTGGTAGTGCGTCGGCTGTTAAGCAAAAGGTTTGAGGTTCGAGCCCTCCTGAAAACGGTGTGTCTCTTTTTTTTCTTTGCGCTGATAGCTTTGGAGAAATGTTCTGATGATGGTGAGAGTGGCGCACGACTGTTTTCGTTGCAGAATCGGCTAGCGCGATCAACTGTTATCCTAAAGGTTGGAGGTTCGAGCCCTCCCAAAAGCAGTGTGTCTCTTTTTTCTTTGCGCTGACAGCTATGGAGAAATGTTCCGACAGTGTTGAGAGTGGAGCACGACTGTCTCCGTGGCGCAGTCTGCTAGTGCGTCGGCTGTTAAGCAAAAGGTTGGAGGTTCGAGCCCTCCCGGGAGCAGTGTGTCACTTTTTTTCTTTGCGCTGATAGCTTTGGAGAAACGTTCTGATGGTGGTGAGAGTGGAGCGCGGTTGGGTCCGTGGTGCAATGGCTAGCGCGATTGGCTGTTAACCAAAAGGTTGGAGGTTCGAGCCCTCCAATGAGCGGTGTGTCGCTTTTTTTTTCTTTGCACTGATATCTTTGGAGAAGTGTTCTGACCATGTTGAGAGCGGAGCGCGAACTGTCTCCGTGGCGCTATTGGCTAGCACGTTGGGCTGTTAACCAGAAGGTTGGAGGTTCAAACCCTCCACTGAGTGGTGTGTCTCTTTTTTTCTTTGCACTGATACCTTTAGAAAAATGTTCTGATGGTGGTGAGAGTGGAGCACGACTACCTCCGTGACACAATTGGCAAGCGCGTTCGGCTGTTGATCAAACGTTTGGAGGTTCGAGCCCTCCCGAGAGCGGTGTGTCTCTTTTTTTTCTTTGCGCTGATAGCTTTGGAGAAATGTTCTGACGGTGGTAAAAGTGGAGCAAGGATGTCTCCGTGGCGCTATCTGCTAGTGCGTCGGCTGATAAGCAAAACGTTGGAGGTTCGAGCCCTCCCAGGAGCAGTGGGTCTTTTTTTTCTTTGCGCTGATAGCTTTGGAGAAATGTTCTGACGGTGGTGAGAGTGGAGCACGACTGTCTCTGTTGCGCAATTGGCTAGCGCGTTGGGCTGTTAACGAAAACGTTGGAGGTTCGAACCCTCCCATGAGCAGTGTGTCTCTTTTTTTCTTTGCGCTTTACCTTTGAAAAAAGTTCTGATGGTGGTGAGAGTGGAGCACGACTACCTCCGTGACGCAATTGGCTAGCGCGTTCGGCTGTTAACTAAAAGGTTGGAGGTTCGAGCCCTCCAATTAGCGGTGTGTCGCTTTTTTTTCTTTGCACTGATAGCTTTGGAGAAATGTTCTGATGGTGGTGAGAGTGGAGCACGACTACTTCCGTGATGCAATTGGCTAGCGCGTTCGGCTGTCAATCAAAAGGTTTGAAGTTCGAGCCCTCCTGAGAGCGGTGTGTCTCTTTTTTTTCTTTGCGCTGATAGCTTTGGAGAAATGTTCTGACGGGGGTGAGAGTGGAGCGCGACTGTCTCCGTGGCGCAGTCTGCTAGTGCGTCGGCTGTTAAGCAAAAGTTTGGAGGTTCGAGCCCTCCCAAGAGCGGTGTGTCGCTTTTTTTTCTTTGCTCTGATATCTTTGGAGAAGGGTTCTGACCGTGGTGAGAGTGGAGCACGACTGTCTCCGTGGGATGATTGGCTAGCGCGTTGGTCTGTTAACCAAAAGGTTGGAGGTTTGAACCCTCCCATGAGCGGTGTGTCCCCTTTTTCTTTGCGCTGATACCTTTGGAAAAATGTTCTGATGGTGGTGAGAGTGGAGCACGACTACCTCCGTGATGCAATTTGCTAGCGCGTTCGGCTGTTAATCCAAAGGTTGGAGTTTCGAGCCCTCCCGAGAGCAGTGTGTCTCTTTTTTTTTCTTTGCGCTGATAGCTTTGGAGAAATGTTCTGACGGTGGTGAGAGCGGAGCGCGACTGTCTCCGTGGCGCAGTCTGCTAGTGGGTCGGCTGTTAAGCAAAAGGTTGGAGGTTCGAGCCCTCCCGGGAGCAGTGTGTCGCTTTTTTTCTTTGCGCTGATAGCTTTGCAGAAACGTTTTGACGGTGGTGCGAGCGGAGCGTGGTTGGGTCCGTGGTGCAATGGCCAGCGCGATTGGCTGTTAACCAAAAGGTTGGAGGTTCGAGCCCTCCCATGAGCGGTGTGTCGCTTTTTTTTTCTTTGCACTGATATCTTTGGAAAAATGTTCTGATGGTGGTGAGAGTGGAGCACGACTACATCCGTGACGCAATTGGCTAGCGCGTTCGGCTGTTGACTGAAAGTTTGGAGGTTCGAGCTCTCCCCAGAGCGGTGTGTCTCTTTTTTTTCTTTGCGCTGATAGCTTTGGATAAATGTTCTGACGGTGGTAAAATTGGAGCAAGGCTGTCTCCGTGGCGCAATCTGCTAGTGCATCGGCTGTTAAGCAAAAGGTTGGAGGTTCGAGCCCTCCCGAGAGCGGTGTGTTTCTTTTTTTTTCTTTGCGTTGATAGCTTTGGAGAAATGTTCTGACGGTGGTGAGAGTGGAGCACGACTGTCTCCGTGGCGAAGTCTGCTAGTGCGTCGGCTGTTAACCAAAAGGTTGGAGGTTCGAGCCCTCCTATGAGCGGTGTGTCGCTTTTTTTAATTTCCACTGATATCTTTGTAGAAGTGTTCTGACCGTGGTGAGAGTGGAGCACGACTGTCTCCGTGGCGCAATTGGCTTCGCGTTGGGCTGGTAACCAAAAGGTTGGAGGTTCGAATTCTGCCATGAGCGGTGTGTTGCTTTTTTTTTCTTTGCACTGATATCTTTGGAGAAGTGTTCTGACCGTGGTGAGAGGGAAGCACGACTGTCTCCATGGTGCAATTCGCTAGCGCGTTAGGCTGTTAACCAAATGGTTGGAGGTTCGAACCCTACCATGAGCGGTGTGTCTCTTTTTTTCTTTGCGCTTATACCCTTGGAAAAATGTTCTGATGGTGGTGAGAGTAGAGCACGACTACCTTCGTGACGCAATTGGCTAGCGCGTTCGGCTGTTAACCAAAAGGTTGGAGGTTCGAGCCCTCCCATGAGCGGTGTGTCGCTTTTTTTCTTTGCACTGATATCTTTGGAGAAGTGTTCTGACCGTAGTGAGAGTGGAGCACGAATGTCTCCGTGGCGCAAGTGGCAAGCGCGTTGGGCTGTTAACCATAAGGTTGGAGGTTCGAACCCTCCCATGAGCAGTGTGTCTCTTTTTTTCTTTGCGCTGATACCTTTGAAAAAATGTTCTGATGGTGGTGAGAGTGGAGCACAACTACCTCCGTGACGCAATTGGCTAGCGCGTTCGAGTGTAGACCAAAAGTTTGGGGTTTCGAGCCCTCCCGAGAGCTGTGTGTTTTTTTTTCCTTTGCGCTGATAGCTTTGGAGAAATGTTCTGACAGTGGTGAGAGTGGAGCACTACTGTCTCCGTGGCGCAATCTGCTAGTGCGTTGGCTGTTAACCAAAAGGTTGCAGGTTCGAACCCTCCCATGAGCGGCGTGTCTCTTTTTTTCTTTGCACTGATACCTTTAGAAAAATGTTCTGATGGTGGTGAGAGTGGAGCCCGACTTTCTCCGTGACGCAATTGGCTAGCGCGTTCGGCTGTTAACCAAAAGGTTGGAGGTTCGAGCCCTCCCGAAAGCGGGGTGTCTCTTTTTTCTTTGCGCTGACAGCTATGGAGAAATGTTCCTACAGTGATGAGAGTGGAGCACGACTGTCTCCGTGGCGCAACTGCTAGTGCGTCGGCTGTTAACCAAAAGGTTGGAGGTTCGAGCCCTCCCGAGAGCGGTGTGTATCTTTTTTTCTTTGCGCTGATAGCTTTGGAGAAATGTTCTGATGGTGGTGAGAGTAGAGCACGACTACTTCCGTGATGCAATTGGCTAGCGCGTTCGGCTGTTAATCAAAAGGTTGGAAGTTCGAGCCCTCCCGAGAGCGGTGTGTCTCTTTTTTTTTCTTTGCGCTGATAGCTTTGGAGAAATGTTCTGACCGTGGTGAGAGTGGAGCACAACTACCTCCGTGACGCAATTGGCTCGCGGGTTCGGGTGTTGACCAAATTTTTGGAGGTTCGAGCCCTCCCGAGAGCGGTGTGTCTCTTTTTTTCTTTGCGCTGATAGCTTTGGAGAAATGTTGTGACGGTGGTGAGAGTGGAGCGCGACTGTCTCCGTGGCGCAATCTGGTAGTGCGTCGGCTGTTAAGCAAAAGGTTTGAGGTTCGAGCCCTCCTGAAAACGGTGTGTCTCTTTTTTTTCTTTGCGCTGATAGCTTTGGAGAAATGTTCTGATGATGGTGAGAGTGGCGCACGACTGTTTTCGTTGCAGAATCGGTTAGCGCGATCAACTGTTATCCTAAAGGTTGGAGGTTCGAGCCCTCCCGAGAGCGGTGTGTCTCTCTTTTTCTTTTCGCTGATAGCTTTGGAGAAATGTCCTAACGGTGAAGAGAGTGGAGCACGACTGTCTCCGTGGCGCAATCTGCTAGTGCGTCGGCTGTTAACCAAAAGGTTGGAGATTCGAGCCCTCCCATGAGCGGTGTGTCGCTTTTTTCTTTGCACTGATATCTTTATAGAAGTGTTCTGACCGTGGTGAGAGTGGAGCACGGCTGTCTCCGTGGCGCAATTGGCTAGCGTGTTCGGCTGTTAACCAAAAGGTTGCAGGTTCGAACCCTCCCATGAGCGGTGTGTCTCTTTTTTTCTTTGCGCTGATACCTTTGGAAAAATGTTCTGATGGTGGTGAGAGTAGAGCACGACTACCTCCATGACGCAATTGGCTAGCGCGTTCGGCTGTTAACCAAAAGGTTGGAGGATCGAGCCCTCCCAAAAGCGGTGTGTCTCTTTTTTCTTTGCGCTGACAGCTATGGAGAAATGTTCCGACAGTGTTGAGAGTGGAGCACGACTGTCTCCGTGGCGCAGTCTGCTAGTGCGTCGGCTGTTAAGCAAAAGGTTGGAGGTTCGAGCCCTCCCGGGAGCAGTGTGTCACTTTTTTTCTTTGCGCTGATAGCTTTGGAGAAACGTTCTGATGGTGGTGAGAGTGGAGCGCGGTTGGGTCCGTGGTGCAATGGCTAGCGCGATTGGCTGTTAACCAAAAGGTTGGAGGTTCGAGCCCTCCAATGAGCGGTGTGTCGCATTTTTTTTTCTTTGCACTGATATCTTTGGAGAAGTGTTCTGACCATGTTGAGAGCGGAGCACGAACTGTCTCCGTGGCGCTATTGGCTAGCACGTTGGGCTGTTAACCAGAAGGTTGGAGGTTCAAACCCTCCACTGAGCGGTGTGTCTCTTTTTTTCTTTGCACTGATACCTTTAGAAAAATGTTCTGATGGTGGTGAGAGTGGAGCACGACTACCTCCGTGACACAATTGGCAAGCGCATTCGGCTGTTGACCAAACGTTTGGAGGTTCGAGCCCTCCCGAGAGCGGTGTGTCTCTTTTTTTTCTTTGCGCTGTTAGCTTTGGAGAAATGTTCTGACGGTGGTAAAAGTGGAGCAAGGATGTCTCCGTGGCGCTATCTGCTAGTGCGTCGGCTGATAAGCAAAACGTTGGAGGTTCGAGCCCTCCCAGGAGCAGTGTGTCGTTTTTTTCTTTGCGCTGATAGCTTTGGAGAAATGTTCTGACGGTGGTGAGAGTGGAGCACGACAGTCTCTGTTGCGCAATTGGCTAGCGCGTTGGGCTGTTAACGAAAACGTTGGAGGTTTGAACCCTCCCATGAGCAGTGTGTCTCTTTTTTTCTTTGCGCTTTACCTTTGAAAAAAGTTCTGATGGTGATGAGAGTGGAGCGCGGTTGGGTCCGTGGTGCAATGGCTAGCGCAATTGGCTGTTAACTAAAAGGTTGGAGGTTCGAGCCCTCCAATGAGCGGTGTGTCGCTTTTTTTTCTTTGCACTGATATCTTTGGAGAAATGTTCCGACAGTGGTGAGAGTGGAGCACGACTGTCTCCGTGGCGCAACTGCTAGTGCGTCGGCTGTTAAGCAAAAGGTTGGAGGTTCGAGCCCTCCCAAGAGCGGTGTGTCGCTTTTTTTTCTTTGCTCTGATATCTTTGGAGAAGGGTTCTGACCGTGGTGAGAGTGGAGCACGACTGTCTCCGTGGCGCAGTCTGCTAGTGGGTCAGCTGTTAAGCAAAAGGTTGGAGGTTCGAGCCCTCCCGGGAGCAGTGTGTCGCTTTTTTTCTTTGCGCTGATAGCTTTGCAGAAACGTTTTGACGGTGGTGCGAGCGGAGCGTGGTTGCGTCCGTGGTGCAATGGCTAGCGCGATTGGCTGTTAACCAAAAGGTTGGAGGTTCGAGCCCTCCCATGAGCGGTGTGTCGCTTTTTTTTCTTTGCACTGATATCTTTGGAAAAATGTTCTGATGGTGGTGAGAGTGGAGCACGACTACATCCGTGACGCAATTGGCTAGCGCGTTCGGCTGTTGACTAAAAGTTTGGAGGTTCGAGCTCTCCCCAGAGCGGTGTGTCTCTTTTTTTTCTTTGCGCTGATAGCTTTGGATAAATGTTCTGACGGTGGTAAAATTGGAGCAAGGCTGTCTCCGTGGCGCAATCTGCTAGTGCATCGGCTGTTAAGCAAAAGGTTGGAGGTTCGAGCCCTCCCGAGAGCGGTGTGTTTCTTTTTTTTCTTTGCGCTGATAGCTTTGGAGAAATGTTCTGACGGTGGTGAGAGTGGAGCACGACTGTCTCCGTGGCGAAGTCTGCTAGTGCGTCGGCTGTTAACCAAAAGGTTGGAGGTTCGAGCCCTCCCATGAGCGGTGTGTCGCTTTTTTTTCTTTCCACTGATATCTTTGTAGAAGTGTTCTGACCGTGGTGAGAGTGGAGCACGACTGTCTCCGTGGCGCAATTGGCTTCGCGTTGGGCTGGTAACCAAAAGGTTGGAGGTTCGAATTCTGCCATGAGCGGTGTGTTGCTTTTTTTTTTCTTTGCACTGATATCTTTGGAGAAGTGTTCTGACCGTGGTGAGAGGGAAGCACGACTGTCTCCATGGTGCAATTCGCTAGCGCGTTAGGCTGTTAACCAAATGGTTGGAGGTTCGAACCCTACCATGAGCGGTGTGTCTCTTTTTTTCTTTGCGCTGATACCTTTGGAAAAATGTTCTGATGGTGGTGAGAGTAGAGCACGACTACCTCCGTGACGCAATTGGCTAGCGCGTTCGGCTGTTAACAAAAAGGTTGGAGGTTCGAGCCCTCCCATGAGCGGTGTGTCGCTTTTTTTCTTTGCACTGATATCTTTGGAGAAGTGTTCTGACAGTGCTGAGAGTGGAGCACTACTGTCTCCGTGGCGCAATCTGCTAGTGCGTTGGCTGTTAACCAAAAGGTTGCAGGTTCGAACCCTCCCATGAGCGGCGTGTCTCTTTTTTTCTTTGCACTGATACCTTTAGAAAAATGTTCTGATGGTGGTGAGAGTGGAGCCCGACTTTCTCCGTCACGCAATTGGCTAGCGCGTTCGGCTGTTAACCAAAAGGTTGGAGGTTCGAGCCCTCCCGAAAGCGGGGTGTCTCTTTTTTCTTTGCGCTGACAGCTATGGAGAAATGTTCCTACAGTGATGAGAGTGGAGCACGACTGTCTCCGTGGCGCAACTGCTAGTGCGTCGGCTGTTAATCAAAAGGTTGGAGGTTCGAGCCCTCCCAGGAGCAGTGTGTCGCTTTTTTTCTTTGCGCTGATAGCCTTGGAGAAACGTTCTGACGGTGGTGAGAGTGGAGCACGACTACCTCCGTGACGCAATTGGCTAGCGCGTTCGGCTGTTAACCAAAAGGTTGGAGGTTCGAGCCCTCCCGAGAGCGGTGTGTCTCTTTTTTTCTTTGCGCTGATAGCTTTGGAGAACTGTTCTGATGGTGGTGAGAGTGGAGCACGACTACTTCCGTGATGCAATTGGCTAGCGCGTTCGGCTGTTAATCAAAAGGTTGGAAGTTCGAGCCCTCCCGAGAGCGGTGTGTCTCTTTTTTTTTCTTTGCGCTGATAGCTTTGGAGAAATGTTCTGACCGTGGTGAGAGTGGAGCACAACTACCTCCGTGACGCAATTGGTTCGCGGGTTCGGGTGTTGACCAAATTTTTGGAGGTTCGAGCCCTCCCGAGAGCGGTGTGTCTCTTTTTTTCTTTGCGCTGATAGCTTTGGAGAAATGTTGTGACGGTGGTGAGAGTGGAGCGCGACTGTCTCCGTGGCGCAATCTGGTAGTGCGTCGGCTGTTAAGCAAAAGGTTTGAGGTTCGAGCCCTCCTGAAAACGGTGTGTCTCTTTTTTTTCTTTGCGCTGATAGCTTTGGAGAAATGTTCTGATGATGGTGAGAGTGGCGCACGACTGTTTTCGTTGCAGAATCGGTTAGCGCGATCAACTGTTATCCTAAAGGTTGGAGGTTCGAGCCCTCCCGAGAGCGGTGTGTCTCTTTTTTTCTTTCCGCTGATAGCTTTGAAGAAATGTTCTAACGGTGAAGAGAGTGGAGCACGACTGTCTCCGTGGCGCAATCTGCTAGTGCGTCGGCTGTTAACCAAAAGGTTGGAGATTCGAGCCCTCCCATGAGCGGTGTGTCGCTTTTTTCTTTGCACTGATATCTTTAGAGAAGTGTTCTGACCGTGGTGAGAGTGGAGCACGACTGTCTCCGTGGCGTAATTGGCTAGCGTGTTCGGCTGTTAACCAAAAGGTTGCAGGTTCGAACCCTCCTATGAGCGGTGTGTCTCTTTTTTTCTTTGCGCTGATACCTTTGGAAAAATGTTCTGATGGTGGTGAGAGTAGAGCACGACTACCTCCATGACGCAATTGGCTAGCGCGTTCGGCTGTTAACCAAAAGGTTGGAGGTTCGAGCCCTCCCAAAAGCGGTGTGTCTCTTTTTTCTTTGCGCTGACAGCTATGGAGAAATGTTCCGACAGTGTTGAGAGTGGAGCACGACTGTCTCCGTGGCGCAGTCTGCTAGTGCGTCGGCTGTTAAGCAAAAGATTGGAGGTTCGAGCCCTCCCGGGAGCAGTGTGTCACTTTTTTTCTTTGCGCTGATAGCTTTGGAGAAACGTTCTGATGGTGGTGAGAGTGGAGCGCGGTTGGGTCCGTAGTGCAATGGCTAGCGCGATTGGCTGTTAACCAAAAGGTTGGAGGTTCGAGCCCTCCAATGAGCGGTGTGTCGCTTTTTTTTCTTTGCACTGATATCTTTGGAGAAGTGTTCTGACCATGTTGAGAGCGGAGCGCGAACTGTCTCCGTGGCGCTATTGGCTAGCACGTTGGGCTGTTAACCAGAAGGTTGGAGGTTCAAACCCTCCACTGAGCGGTGTGTCTCTTTTTTTCTTTGCACTGATACCTTTAGAAAAATGTTCTGATGGTGGTGAGAGTGGAGCACGACTACCTCCGTGACACAATTGGCAAGCGCGTTCGGCTGTTGACCAAACGTTTGGAGGTTCGAGCCCTCCCGAGAGCGGTGTGTCTCTTTTTTTTCTTTGCACTGATAGCTTTGGAGAAATGTTCTGACGGTGGTGAGAGTGGAGCACGACTACATCCGTGACGCAATTGGCTAGCGCGTTCGGCTGTGGACTAAAAGTTTGAAAGTTCGAGCTCTCCCCAGAGCGGTGTGTCTCTTTTTTTTCTTTGCGCTGATAGCTTTGGATAAATGTTCTGACGGTGGTAAAAATGGAGCAAGGCTGTCTCCGTGGCGCAATCTGCTAGTGCATTGGCTGTTAAGCAAAAGGTTGGAGGTTCGAGCCCTCCCGAGAGCGGTGTGTTTCTTTTTTTTTCTTTGCGCTGATAGCTTTGGAGAAATGTTCTGACGGTGGTGAGAGTGGAGCACGACTGTCTCCGTGGCGAAGTCTGCTAGTGCGTCGGCTGTTAACCAAAAGGTTGGAGGTTCGAGCCCTCCCATGAGCGGTGTGTCGCTTTTTTTTCTTTCCACTGATATCTTTGTAGAAGTGTTCTGACCGTGGTGAGAGTGGAGCACGACTGTCTCCGTGGCGCAATTGGCTTCGCGTTGGGCTGGTAACCAAAAGGTTGGAGGTTCGAATTCTGCCATGAGCGGTGTGTTGCTTTTTTTTCTTTGCACTGATATCTTTGGAGAAGTGTTCTGACCGTGGTGAGAGGGAAGCACGACTGTCTCCATGGTGCAATTCGCTAGCGCGTTAGGCTGTTAACCAAATGGTTGGAGGTTCGAACCCTACCATGAGCGGTGTGTCTCTTTTTTTCTTTGCGCTGATACCTTTGGAAAAATGTTCTGATGGTGGTGAGAGTAGAGCACGACTACCTCCGTGACGCAATTGGCTAGCGCGTTCGGCTGTTAACCAAAAGGTTGGAGGTTCGAGCCCTCCCATGAGCGGTGTGTCGCTTTTTTTCTTTGCACTGATATCTTTGGAGAAGTGTTCTGACCGTAGTGAGAGTGGAGCACGAATGTCTCCGTGGCGCAAGTGGCAAGCGCGTTGGGCTGTTAACCATAAGGTTGGAGGTTCGAACCCTCCCATGAGCAGTGTGTCTCTTTTTTTCTTTACGCTGATACCTTTGAAAAAATGTTCTGATGGTGGTGAGAGTGGAGCACGACTACCTCCGTGACGCAATTGGCTAGCGCGTTCGAGTGTAGACCAAAAGTTTGGGGTTTCGAGCCCTCCCGAGAGCTGTGTGTTTTTTTTCCTTTGCGCTGATAGCTTTGGAGAAATGTTCTGACAGTGGTGAGAGTGGAGCACTACTGTCTCCGTGGCGCAATCTGCTAGTGCGTTGGCTGTTAACCAAAAGGTTGCAGGTTCGAACCCTCCCATGAGCGGCGTGTTTCTTTTTTTCTTTGCACTGATACCTTTAGAAAAATGTTCTGATGGTGGTGAGAGTGGAGCCCGACTTTCTCCGTGACGCAATTGGCTAGCGCGTTCGGCTGTTAACCAAAAGGTTGGAGGTTCGAGCCCTCCCGAAAGCGGGGTGTCTCTTTTTTCTTTGCGCTGACAGCTATGGAGAAATGTTCCTACAGTGATGAGAGTGGAGCACGACTGTCTCCGTGGCGCAACTGCTAGTGCGTCGGCTGTTAATCAAAAGGTTGGAGGTTCGAGCCCTCCCAGGAGCAGTGTGTCGTTTTTTTTCTTTGCGCTGATAGCCTTGGAGAAACGTTCTGACGGTGGTGAGAGTGGAGCACGACTACCTCCGTGACGCAATTGGCTAGCGCGTTCGGCTGTTAACCAAAAGGTTGGAGGTTCGAGCCCTCCCGAGAGCGGTGTGTCTCTTTTTTTCTTTGCGCTGATAGCCTTGGAGAAACGTTCTGACGGTGGTGAGAGTGGAGCACGACTACCTCCGTGACGCAATTGGCTAGCGCGTTCGGCTGTTAACCAAAAGGTTGGAGGTTCGAGCCCTCCCGAGAGCGGTGTGTCTCTTTTTTTTTCTTTGCGCTGATAGCTTTGGAGAAATGTTCTGACCGTGGTGAGAGTGGAGCACAACTACCTCCGTGACGCAATTGGTTCGCGGGTTCGGGTGTTGACCAAATTTTTGGAGGTTCGAGCCCTCCCGAGAGCGGTGTGCCTCTTTTTTTCTTTGCGCTGATAGCTTTGGAGAAATGTTGTGACGGTGGAGAGAGTGGAGCGCGACTGTCTCCGTGGCGCAATCTGGTAGTGCGTCGGCTGTTAAGCAAAAGGTTTGAGGTTCGAGCCCTCCTGAAAACGGTGTGTCTCTTTTTTTCTTTGCGCTGATAGCTTTGGAGAAATGTTCTGACGGTGGTAAAAGTGGAGCAAGGATGTCTCCGTGGCGCTATCTGCTAGTGCGTCGGCTGATAAGCAAAACGTTGGAGGTTCGAGCCCTCCCAGGAGCAGTGTGTCGTTTTTTTCTTTGCGCTGATAGCTTTGGAGAAACGTTCTGACGGTGGTGAGAGTGGAGCACGACTACCTCCGTGACGCAATTGGCTAGCGCGTTCGGCTGTTAACCAAAAGGTTGGAGGTTCGAGCCCTCCCGAGAGCGGTGTGTCTCTTTTTTTCTTTGCGCTTTACCTTTGAAAAAAGTTCTGATGGTGATGAGAGTGGAGCGCGGTTGGGTCCGTGGTGCAATGGCTAGCGCGATTGGCTGTTAACTAAAAGGTTGGAGGTTCGAGCCCTCCAATGAGCGGTGTGTCGCTTTTTTTTCTTTGCACTGATATCTTTGGAGAAATGTTCCGACAGTGGTGAGAGTGGAGCACGACTGTCTCCGTGGCGCAACTGCTAGTGCGTCGGCTGTTAAGCAAAAGGTTGGAGGTTCGAGCCCTCCCAGGAGCGGTGTGTCTTTTTTATTTGCGCTAATAGCTTTGTAGAAGTGTTCTGACCGTAGTGAGAGTGGAGCACGACTGTCTCCGTAGCGCAATTGGCTAGCGCGTTCAGTTGTTAACCAAACGTTTGGAGGTTCGAGCCCTCCCAAGAGCGGTGTGTCGCTTTTTTTTCTTTGCTCTGATATCTTTGGAGAAGGGTTCTGACCGTGGTGAGAGTGGAGCACGACTGTCTCCGTGGGATGATTGGCTAGCGCGTTGGTCTGTTAACCAAAAGGTTGGAGGTTTGAACCCTCCCATGAGCGGTGTGTCCCCTTTTTCTTTGCGCTGATACCTTTGGAAAAATGTTCTGATGGTGGTGAGAGTGGAGCACGACTACCTCCGTGATGCAATTTGCTAGCGCGTTCGGCTGTTAATCCAAAGGTTGGAGTTTCGAGCCCTCCCGAGAGCAGTGTGTCTCTTTTTCTTTCTTTGCGCTGATAGCTTTGGAGAAATTTTCTGACGGTGGTGAGAGCGGAGCGCGACTGTCTCCGTGGCGCAGTCTGCTAGTGGGTCGGCTGTTAAGCAAAAGGTTGGAGGTTCGAGCCCTCCCGGGAGCAGTGTGTCGCTTTTTTTCTTTGCGCTGATAGCTTTGCAGAAACGTTTTGGCGGTGGTGCGAGCGGAGCGTGGTTGGGTCCGTGGTGCAATGGCTAGCGCGATTGGCTGTTAACCAAAAGGTTGGAGGTTCGAACCCTCCCATGAGCGGTGTGTCGCTTTTTTTTCTTTGCACTGATATCTTTGGAAAAATGTTCTGATGGTGGTGAGAGTGGAGCACGACTACATCCGTGACACAATTGGCTAGCGCGTTCGGCTGTTGACTAAAAGTTTGGAGGTTCGAGCTCTCCCCAGAGCGGTGTGTCTCTTTTTTTTTCTTTGCGCTGATAGCTTTGGATAAATGTTCTGACGGTGGTAAAATTGGAGCAAGGCTGTCTCCGTGGCGCAATCTGCTAGTGCATCGGCTGTTAAGCAAAAGGTTGGAGGTTCGAGCCCTCCCGAGAGCGGTGTGTTTCTTTTTTTTTCTTTGCGCTGATAGCTTTGGAGAAATGTTCTGACGGTGGTGAGAGTGGAGCACGACTGTCTCCGTGGCGAAGTCTGCTAGTGCGTCGGCTGTTAACCAAAAGGTTGGAGGTTCGAGCCCTCCCATGAGCGGTGTGTCGCTTTTTTTCTTTCCACTGATATCTTTGTAGAAGTGTTCTGACCGTGGTGAGAGTGGAGCACGACTGTCTCCGTGGCGCAATTGGCTTCGCGTTGGGCTGGTAACCAAAAGGTTGGAGGTTCGAATTCTGCCATAAGCGGTGTGTTGCTTTTTTTTTCTTTGCACTGATATCTTTGGAGAAGTGTTCTGACCATGGTGAGAGGGAAGCACGACTGTCTCCATGGTGCAATTCGCTAGCGCGTTAGGCTGTTAACCAAATGGTTGGAGGTTCGAACCCTACCATGAGCGGTGTGTCTCTTTTTTTCTTTGCGCTGATACCTTTGGAAAAATGTTCTGATGGTGGTGAGAGTAGAGCACGACTACCTCCGTGACGCAATTGGCTAGCGCGTTCGGCTGTTAACCAAAAGGTTGGAGGTTCGAGCCCTCCCATGAGCGGTGTGTCGCTTTTTTTCTTTGCACTGATATCTTTGGAGAAGTGTTCTGACCGTAGTGAGAGTGGAGCACGAATGTCTCCGTGGCGCAAGTGGCAAGCGCGTTGGGCTGTTAACCATAAGGTTGGAGGTTCGAACCCTCCCATGAGCAGTGTGTCTCTTTTTTTCTTTGCGCTGATACCTTGGAAAAAATGTTCTGATGGTGGTGAGAGTGGAGCACGACTACCTCCAGGACGCAATTGGCTAGCGCGTTCGAGTGTAGACCAAAAGTTTGGGGTTTCGAGCCCTCCCGAGAGCTGTGTGTTTTTTTTTCCTTTGCGCTGATAGCTTTGAAAAATGTTCTGACAGTGGTGAGAGTGAAGCACTACTGTCTCCGTGGCGCAATCTGCTAGTGCGTTGGCTGTTAACCAAAAGGTTGCAGGTTCGAACCCTCCCATGAGCGGCGTGTCTCTTTTTTTCTTTGCACTGATACCTTTAGAAAAATGTTCTGATGGTGGTGAGAGTGGAGCACGACTTTCTCCGTGACGCAATTGGCTAGCGCGTTCGGCTGTTAACCAAAAGGTTGGAGGTTCGAGCCCTCCCGAAAGCGGGGTGTCTCTTTTTTTCTTTGCGCTGACAGCTATGGAGAAATGTTCCTACAGTGATGAGAGTGGAGCACGACTGTCTCCGTGGCGCAACTGCTAGTGTGTCGGCTGTTAATCAAAAGGTTGGAGGTTCGAGCCCTCCCAGGAGCAGTGTGTCGCTTTTTTTCTTTGCGCTGATAGCCTTGGAGAAACGTTCTGACGGTGGTGAGAGTGGAGCACGACTACCTCCGTGACGCAATTGGCTAGCGCGTTCGGCTGTTAACCAAAAGGTTGGAGGTTCGAGCCCTCCCGAGAGCGGTGTGTCTCTTTTTTTCTTTGCGCTGATAGCTTTGGAGAAATGTTCTGATGGTGGTGAGAGTGGAGCACGACTACTTCCGTGATGCAATTGGCTAGCGCGTTCGGCTGTTAATCAAAAGGTTGGAAGTTCAAGCCCTCCCGAGAGCGGTGTGTCTCTTTTTTTTCTTTGCGCTGATAGCTTTGGAGAAATGTTCTGACCGTGGTGAGAATGGAGCACGACTGTCTCCGTGGGATGATTGGCTAGCGCGTTGGTCTGTTAACCAAAAGGTTGGAGGTTTGAACCCTCCCATCAGCGGTGTGTCCCCTTTTTCTTTGCGCTGATACCTTTGGAAAAATGTTCTGATGGTGGTGAGAGTGGAGCACGACTACCTCCGTGATGCAATTTGCTAGCGCGTTCGGCTGTTAATCCAAAGGTTGGAGTGTCGAGCCCTCCCGAGAGCAGTGTGTCTCTTTTTTTTCTTTGCGCTGATAGCTTTGGAGAAATGTTCTGACGGTGGTGAGAGCGGAACGCGACTGTCTCCGTGGCGCAGTCTGCTAGTGGGTCGGCTGTTAAGCAAAAGGTTGGAGGTTCGAGCCCTCCCGGGAGCAGTGTGTCGCTTTTTTTCTTTGCGCTGATAGCTTTGCAGAAACGTTTTGACGGTGGTGCGAGCGGAGCGTGGTTGGGTCCGTGGTGCCATGGCTAGCGCGATTGGCTGTTAACCAAAAGGTTGGAGGTTCGAGCCCTCCCATGAGCGGTGTGTCGCTTTTTTTTTCTTTGCACTGATATCTTTGGAAAAATGTTCTGATGGTGGTGAGAGTGGAGCACGACTACATCCGTGACGCAATTGGCTAGCGCGTTCGGCTGTTGACTAAAAGTTTGGAGGTTCGAGCTCTCCCCAGAGCGGTGTGTCTCTTTTTTTTCTTTGCGCTGATAGCTTTGGATAAATGTTCTGACTGTGGTAAAATTGGAGCAAGGCTGTCTCCGTGGCGCAATCTGCTAGTGCATCGGCTGTTAAGCAAAAGGTTGGAGGTTCGAGCCCTCCCGAGAGCGGTGTGTTTCTTTTTTTTTCTTTGCGCTGATAGCTTTGGAGAAATGTTCTGACGGTGGTGAGAGTGGAGCACGACTGTCTCCGTGGCGAAGTCTGCTAGTGCGTCGGCTGTTAACCAAAAGGTTGGAGGTTCGAGCCCTCCCATGAGCGGTGTGTCGCTTTTTTTTCTTTCCACTGATATCTTTGTAGAAGTGTTCTGACCGTGGTGAGAGCGGAGCACGACTGTCTCCGTGGCGCAATTGGCTTCGCGTTGGGCTGGTAACCAAAAGGTTGGAGGTTCGAATTCTGCCATGAGCGGTGTTGCTTTTTTTTTCTTTGCACTGATATCTTTGGAGAAGTGTTCTGACCGTGGTGAGAGGGAAGCACGACTGTCTCCATGGTGCAATTCGCTAGCGCGTTAGGCTGTTAACCAAATGGTTGGAGGTTCGAACCCTACCATGAGCGGTGTGTCTCTTTTTTTCTTTGCGCTGATACCTTTGGAAAAATGTTCTGATGGTGGTGAGAGTAGAGCACGACTACCTCCGTGACGCAATTGGCTAGCGCGTTCGGCTGTTAACCAAAAGGTTGAAGGTTCGAGCCCTCCCATGAGCGGTGTGTCGCTTTTTTTCTTTGCACTGATATCTTTGGAGAAGTGTTCTGACCGTAGTGAGAGTGGAGCACGAATGTCTCCGTGGCGCAAGTGGCAAGCGCGTTGGGCTGTTAACCATAAGTTTGGAGGTTCGAACCCTCCCATGAGCAGTGTGTCTCTTTTTTTCTTTGCGCTGATACCTTTGAAAAAATGTTCCGATGGTGGTGAGAGTGGAGCACGACTACCTCCGTGACGCAATTGGCTAGCGCGTTCGAGTGTAGACCAAAAGTTTGGGGTTTCGAGCCCTCCCGAGAGCTGTGTGTTTTTTTTTCCTTTGCGCTGATAGCTTTGAAAAATGTTCTGACAGTGGTGAGAGTGAAGCACTACTGTCTCCGTGGCGCAATCTGCTAGTGCGTTGGCTGTTAACCAAAAGGTTGCAGGTTCGAACCCTCCTAGAGCGGCGTGTCTCTTTTTTTCTTTGCACTGATACCTTTAGAAAAATGTTCTGATGGTGGTGAGAGTGGAGCACGACTTTCTCCGTGACGCAATTGGCTAGCGCGTTCGGCTGTTAACCAAAACGTTGGAGGTTCGAGCCCTCCCGAAAGCGGGGTGTCTCTTTTTTCTTTGCGCTGACAGCTATGGAGAAATGTTCCTACAGTGATGAGAGTGGAGCACGACTGTCTCCGTGGCGCAACTGCTAGTGTGTCGGCTGTTAATCAAAAGGTTGGAGGTTCGAGCCCTCCCAGGAGCAGTGTGTCGCTTTTTTTCTTTGCGCTGATAGCCTTGGAGAAACGTTCTGACGGTGGTGAGAGTGGAGCACGACTACCTCCGTGACGCAATTGGCTAGCGCGTTCGGGTGTTGACCAAATGTTTGGAGGTTCGAGCCCTCCCGAGAGCGGTGTGTCTCTTTTTTTCTTTGCGCTGATAGCTTTGGAGAAATGTTGTGACGGTGGTGAGAGTGGCGCACGACTGTTTTCGTTGCAGAATCGGTTAGCGCGATCAACTGTTATCCTAAAGGTTGGAGGTTCGAGCCCTCCCGAGAGCGGTGTGTCTCTTTTTTTCTTTCCGCTGATAGCTTTGGAGAAATGTTCTAACGGTGAAGAGAGTGGAGCACGACTGTCTCCGTGGCGCAATCTGCTAGTGCGTCGGCTGTTAACCAAAAGGTTGGAGATTCGAGCCCTCCCATGAGCGGTGTGTCGCTTTTTTCTTTGCACTGATATCTTTATAGAAGTGTTCTGACCGTGGTGAGAGTGGAGCACGACTGTCTCCGTGGCGCAATTGGCTAGCGTGTTCGGCTGTTAACCAAAAGGTTGCAGGTTCGAACCCTCCCATGAGCGGTGTGTCTCTTTTTTTCTTTGCGCTGATACCTTTGGAAAAATGTTCTGATGGTGGTGAGAGTAGAGCACGACTACCTCCATGACGCAATTGGCTAGCGCGTTCGGCTGTTAACAAAAAGGTTGGAGGTTCGAGCCCTCCCAAAAGCGGTGTGTCTCTTTTTTCTTTGCGCTGACAGCTATGGAGAAATGTTCCGACAGTGTTGAGAGTGGAGCACGACTGTCTCCGTGGCGCAGTCTGCTAGTGCGTCGGCTGTTAAGCAAAAGGTTGGAGGTTCGAGCCCTCCCGGGAGCAGTGTGTCACTTTTTTTCTTTGCGCTGATAGCTTTGGAGAAACGTTCTGATGGTGGTGAGAGTGGAGCACGACTGTCTCTGTCGCGCAATTGGCTAGCGCGTTGGGCTGTTAACGAAAACGTTGGAGGTTTGAACCCTCCCATGAGCAGTGTGTCTCTTTTTTTCTTTGCGCTTTACCTTTGAAAAAAGTTCTGATGGTGGTGAGAGTGGAGCACGACTACCTCCGTGACGCAATTGGCTAGCGCGTTCGGCTGTTAACCAAAAGGTTGGAGGTTCGAGCCCCCCCGAGAGCGGTGTGTCTCTTTTTTTTTCTTTGCGCTGATAGCTTTGGAGAAATGTTCTGATGGTGGTGAGAGTGGAGCACGACTACTTCCGTGATGCAATTGGCTAGTGCGTTCGGCTGTTAATCAAAAGGTTGGAAGTTCGAGCCCTCCTGAGAGCGGTGTGTCGCTTTTTTTCTTTGCACTGATATCTTTGGAGAAATGTTCCGACAGTGGTGAGAGTGGAGCACGACTGTCTCCGTGGCGCAACTGCTAGTGCGTCGGCTGTTAAGCAAAATGTTGGAGGTTCAAGCCCTCCCAGGAGCGGTGTGTCTTTTTTCTTTGCGCTAATAGCTTTGTAGAAGTGTTCTGACCGTAGTGAGAGTGGAGCACGACTGTCTCTGTAGCGCAATTGGCTAGCGCGTTCAGTTGTTAACCAAAAGTTTGGAAATTCGAGCCCTCCCAAGAGCGGTGTGTCGCTTTTTTTTGTTTGCTCTGATATCTTTGGAGAAGGGTTCTCACCGTGGTGAGAGTGGAGCACGACTGTCTCCGTGGGATGATTGGCTAGCGCGTTGGTCTGTTAACCAAAAGGTTGGAGGTTTGAACCCTCCCATGAGCGGTGTGTCCCCTTTTTCTTTGCGCTGATACCTTTGGAAAAATGTTCTGATGGTGGTGAGAGTGGAGCACGACTACCTCCGTGATGCAATTTGCTAGCGCGTTCGGCTGTTAATCCAAAGGTTGGAGTTTCGAGCCCTCCCGAGAGCAGTGTGTCTCTTTTTTTTTCTTTGCGCTGATAGCTTTGGAGAAATGTTCTGACGGTGGTGAGAGCGGAGCACGACTGTCTCCGTGGCGCAGTCTGCTAGTGGGTCGGCTGTTAAGCAAAAGGTTGGAGGTTCGAGCCCTCCCGTGAGCAGTGTGTCGCTTTTTTTCTTTGCGCTGATAGCTTTGCAGAAACGTTTTGACGGTGGTGCGAGCGGAGCGTGGTTGGGTCCGTGGTGCAATGGCTAGCGCGATTGGCTGTTAACCAAAAGGTTGGAGGTTCGAGCCCTCCCATGAGCGGTGTGTCGCTTTTTTTTCTTTGCACTGATATCTTTGGAAAAATGTTCTGATGGTGGTGAGAGTGGAGCACGACTACATCCGTGACGCAATTGGCTAGCGCGTTCGGCTGTTGACTAAAAGTTTGGAGGTTCGAGCTCTCCCCAGAGCGGTGTGTCTCTTTTTTTTTCTTTGCGCTGATAGCTTTGGATAAATGTTCTGACGGTGGTAAAATTGGAGCAAGACTGTCTCCGTGGCGCAATCTGCTAGTTCATCGGCTGTTAAGCAAAAGGTTGGAGGTTCGAGCCCTCCCGAGAGCGGTGTGTCTCTTTTTTTTTCGTTGCGCTGATAGCTTTGGAGAAATGTTCTGACGGTGGTGAGAGTGGAGCACGACTGTCTCCGTGGCGAAGTCTGCTAGTGCGTCGGCTGTTAACCAAAAGGTTGGAGGTTCGAGCCCTCCCATGAGCGGTGTGTCGCTTTTTTTTCTTTCCACTGATATCTTTGTAGAAGTGTTCTGACCGTGGTGAGAGTGGAGCACGACTGTCTCCGTGGCGCAATTGGCTTCGCGTTGGGCTGGTAACCAAAAGGTTGGAGGTTCGAATTCTGCCATGAGCGGTGTGTTGCTTTTTTTTTCTTTGCACTGATATCATTGGAGAAGTGTTCTGACCGTGGTGAGAGGGAAGCACGACTGTCTCCATGGTGCAATTCGCTAGCGCGTTAGGCTGTTAACCAAATGGTTGGAGGTTCGAACCCTACCATGAGCGGTGTGTCTCTTTTTTTTCTTTGCACTGATAGCTTTGGAGAAATGTTCTGATGGTGGTGAGAGTGGAGCCCGACTACTTCCGTGATGCAATTGGCTAGCACGTTCGGCTGTTAATCAAAATGTTGGAAGTTCGAGCCCTCCCGAGAGCGGTGTGTCTCTTTTTTTTTCTTTGCGCTGATACCTTTGGAAAAATGTTCTGATGGTGGTGAGAGTAGAGCACGACTACCTCCGTGACGCAATTGGCTAGCGCGTTCGGCTGTTAACCAAAAGGTTGGAGGTTCGAGCCCTCCCATGAGCGGTGTGTCGCTTTTTTTCTTTGCACTGATATCTTTGGAGAAGTGTTCTGACCGTAGTGAGAGTGGAGCACGAATGTCTCCGTGGCGCAAGTGGCAAGCGCGTTGGGCTGTTAACCATAAGGTTGGAGGTTCGAACCCTCCCATGAGCAGTGTGTCTCTTTTTTTCTTTGCACTGATACCTTTGAAAAAATGTTCTGATGGTGGTGAGAGTGGAGCACGACTACCTCCGTGACGCAATTGGCTAGCGCGTTCGAGTGTAGACCAAAAGTTTGGGGTTTCGAGCCCTCCCGAGAGCTGTGTGTTTTTTTTCCTTTGCGCTGATAGCTTTGGAGAAATGTTCTGACAGTGGTGAGAGTGGAGCACTACTGTCTCCGTGGCGCAATCTGCTAGTGCGTTGGCTGTTAACCAAAAGGTTGCAGGTTCGAACCCTCCCATGAGCGGCGTGTCTCTTTTTTCTTTGCGCTGATACCTTTAAAAAAATGTTCTGATGGTGGTGAGAGTGGAGCACGACTTTCTCCGTGACGCAATTGGCTAGCGCGTTCGGCTGTTAACCAAAAGGTTGGAGGTTCGAGCCCTCCCGAAAGCGGGGTGTCTCTTTTTTCTTTGCGCTGACAGCTATGGAGAAATGTTCCTACAGTGATGAGAGTGGAGCACGACTGTCTCCGTGGCGCAACTGCTAGTGCGTCGGCTGTTAATCAAAAGGTTGGAGGTTCGAGCCCTCCCAGGAGCAGTGTGTCGCTTTTTTTCTTTGCGCTGATAGCCTTGGAGAAACGTTCTGACGGTGGTGAGAGTGGAGCACGACTACCTCCGTGACGCAATTGGCTAGCGCGTTCGGCTGTTAACCAAAAGGTTTGAGGTTCGAGCCCCCCCGAGAGCGGTGTGTCTCTTTTTTTCTTTGCGCTGATAGCTTTGGAGAAATGTTCTGATGGTGGTGAGAGTGGAGCACGACTACTTCCGTGATGCAATTGGCTAGCGCGTTCGGCTGTTAATCAAAAGGTTGGAAGTTCGAGCCCTCCCGAGAGCGGTGTGTCTCTTTTTTTTTCTTTGCGCTGATAGCTTTGGAGAAATGTTCTGACCGTGGTGAGAGTGGAGCACGACTGTCTACGTGGCGCAATTGGCTAGCGGGTTCGGCTGTTAACCAAAAGGTTGGAGATTCGAGCCCTCCCACGAGCGGTGTGTCGCTTTTTTTTCTTTGCACTGATATCTTTGGAGAAGTGTTCTGACCGTGGTGAGAGTGGAGCATAACTGTCTCCGTGGGACGATTGGCTAGCGCGTTGGTCTGTTAACCAAAAGGATGGAGGTTCGAACCCTCCCAAAAGCGGTGTGTCTCTTTTTTTCTTTGCGCTGATACCTTTGGAAAAATGTTCTGATTGTGGTGTAAGTGGAGCATGACTGCCTCCGTGACGCAATTGGCTAGCGCGTTCGGCTGATAACCAAAAGGTTGGAGGTTCGAGCCCTCCCGAGAGTGGTGTGTCTCTTTTTTCTTTGCGCTGACAGCTATGGAGAAATGTTTCGACAGTGTTGAGAGTGGAGCACGACTGTTTCCGTGGCGCAACTGCTAGTGCGTCGGCTGTTAAGCAAAAGGTTGGAGGTTTAAGCCCTCCCAGGAGCAGTGTGTCGCTTTTTTTCTTTGCGCTGATAGCCTTGGAGAAACGTTCTGACGGTGGTGAGAGTGGAGCACGACTGTCTCTGTTGCGCAATTGGCTAGCGCGTTGGGCTGTTAACGAAAAGGTTGGAGGTTCGAATCCTCCCATGAGCGGTGTGTCTCTTTTTTTCTTTGCGCTTAACCTTTGGAAAAAAGTTCAGATGGTGGTGAGAGTGGAGCACGACTACCTCCGTGACGCAATTGGCTACCGCGCTCGGCTGTTTACCAAAAGGTTGGAGGTTCGAGCCCTCCCGAGAGCGGTGTGTCTTTTTTTTTCTTTGCGCTGATAGCTTTGGAGAAATGTTCTGATGGTGGTGAGAGTGGAGCATGACTACTTCCGTGATGCAATTGGCTAGCGCGTTCGGCTGTTAATCAAAAGGTTGGAAGTTCGAGCCCTCCCGAGAGCGTTGTGTCGCTTTTTTTCTTTGCACTGATAGCTTTGGAGAAACGTTCTGATGGTGGTGAGAGTGGAGCGCGGTTGGGTCCGTGGTGCAATGGCTAGCGCGATTGGCTGCTAACCAAAAGGTTGGAGGTTCAAGCACTCCAATTAGCGGTGTGTCGCTTTTTTTTCTTTGCTCTGATATCTTTGGAGAAGTGTTCTGACCGTGGTGAGAGTGGAGCACGACTGTCTTCGTGGGACGATTGGCTAGCGCGGTGGTCTGTTAACCGAAAGGATGGAGGTTCGAACCCTCCCAAAAGCGGTGTGTCTCTTTTTTTCTTTGCGCTGATACCTTTGGAAAAATGTTCTGATTGTGGTGAAAGTGGAGTATGACTACCTCCATGACGCAATAGGCTAGCGCGTTCGACTGATAACCAAAAGGTTGGAGGTTTGAGCCCTCCCGAGAGTGGTGTGTCTCTTTTTCTTTGCGCTGACAGCTATGGAGAAATGTTCCGACAGTGGTGAGAGGGGAGCACGACTGTCTCCGTGGCACAATCTGCTAGTTCGTCGGCTGTTAAGCAAAAGTTTGGAGGTTCGAGTCCTCCCCGGGAGCAGCGTGTCGCTTTTTTTCTTTGCGCTGATAGCTTTGGAGAAACGTTCTTACGGTGGTGAGAGTGTACCGCGGTTGGGTCCATGGTGCAATGGCTAGCGCGATTGGCTGTTAACCAAAAGGTTGGAGGTTCTAGCCCTCCCATGAGCGGTGTGTCACTTTTTTTCTTTGCGCTGATACCTTTGGAAAAATGTTCTGATGGTGGTGAGAGTGGAGCACGACTGTCTCCATGGTGCAATTCGCTAGCGCGTTGGGCTGTTAACCAAAACGTTGGAGGTTCGAACCCTCCCATGAGCGGTGTGTCTCTTTTTTTCATTGCGCTGATAGCTTCGGAGAAATATTCTTACGGTAGTGAGAGTGGAGCACGACTGTCTCCGTGGCGCAATCTGCTAGTGCGTCAGCTGTAAAGCAAAAGGTTGGAGGTTCGAGCCCTCCCAGGAGCAGTGTGTCGCTTTTTTTCTTTGCGCTGATAGCCTTGGAGAAACGTTCTGATCATGGTGAGAGTGGAGCAAAAACTGTCTCCGTGGCGCAATTGGCTAGCGCGTTGGGCTGTTAACCAAAAGGCTGGAGGTTCGAACCCTCCCATTAGCGGTGTGTCTCTTTTTTTCTTTGCGCTGATATCTTTGGAAAAATGTTCTGATGGTGGTGAAAGTGGAGCACGACTACCTCCGTAACGCAATTGACTAGCGCGTTCGGCTGTTGACCAAAAGTTTGGAGGTTCGAGCTCTCCCGAGAGCGGTGTGTCTCTTTTTTTCTTTGCGCTGATAGCTTTGGATAAATGTTCTGACGGTGGTAAAATTGGAGCAAGGCTGTCTCCGTGGCGCAATCTGCTAGTGAATCGGCTGTTAAGCAAAAGGTTGGAGGTTCGAGCCCTCCCGAGAGCGGTGTGTCTCTTTTTTTTTCTTTGCGCTGATAGCTTTGGGGAAATGTTCTGACGGTGGTGAGAGTGGAGCACGACTGTCTCCGTGGCGCAATCTGCTAGTGCGTCGGCTGTTAACCAAAAAGGTTGGAGGTTCGAGCCCTCCCATGAGCGGTGTGTCGCTTTTTTTTCATTGCACTGATATCTTTGTAGAAGTGTTCTGACCGTGGTGAGAGTGGAGCACAACTGTCTCCGTGGCAAAATCTGCTAGTTCGTCGGCTGTTAAGCAGAAGGTTGGAGGTTCGAGTCCTCCCGGGAGCCGCGTGTCGCTTTTTTTCTTTGCGCTGATAGTTTGGAGAAACGTTCTTACGGTGGTGCGAGTGTACCGCGGTTGGGTTCATGGTGCAATGGCTAGCGCGATCGGCTGTTAACCAAAAGGTTGGAGGTTCTAGCCCTCCCATGAGCGGTGTGTCACTTTTTTTCTTTGCGCTGATACCTTTGGAAAAATGTTCTGATGGTGGTGAGAGTGGAGCACGACTGTCTCCATGGTGCAATTCGCTAGCGCGTTGGGCTGTTAACCAAAACGTTGGAGGTTCGAACCCTCCCATGAGTGGTGTGTCTCTTTTTTTCTTTGCGCTGATACCTTTGAAAAAATGTTGTGACGGTGGTGAGAGTAGAGCACGACTGTCTACGTGGCGCATTTGGCTAGCGCGATCGGCTCTTTACCGAAACGTTGGAGGTTCGAACCCTCCAATGAGTGGTGATTGATTGATTCATATATGGGGTTTAACGTCCAAAACCACTATATGATTATGAGAGACGCCGTAGTGGAGGGCTCCGGAAATTTAGACCACCTGGGGTTCTTTAACGTGCACCAAAATCTGAGCACACGGGCCTACAACATTTCCGCCTCCATCGGAAATGCAGCCGCCGCAGCCGGGATACGAACCCGCGCCCTGCGTGTCAGCAGCCGAGTACCTTAGCCACTAGACCACCGCGGCGGGGCTCCAATGAGTGGTGTGTCTCTTTTTTCTTTGCGCTTATACCTTTGGAAAAATGTTCTGATGGTGGTGAGAGTGGAGCACTACAATCTCCGTGACGCAATTGGCTAGCGCGTTCGGCTGTTAACCAAAAGGTTAGAGGTTCGAGCCCTCCCGAGAGCGGTGTGTCTCTTTTTTTCTTTGCGCTGATAGCTTTGGAGAAATATTCTGACGGTAGGGAGAGTGGAGCATGACTGTCTCCGTGGCGCAATCTGCTAGTGCGTCGGCTGTTAAGCAATAGGTTGAAGGTTCGAGCACTCCCAGGAGCAGTGTGTCGCTTTTTTTCTTTGCGCTGATAGCCTTGGAGAAACGTTCTGACGGTGGTGAGAGCGGAGCCCAACTGTCTCTGTTGTGCAATTGGCTAGCGCGTTGGGCTGTTAACGAAAATGTTGGAGGTTCGAACCCTCCCATGAGCGGTGTGTCTCTTTTTTTTTGCGCTGATACCTTTGAAAAAATGTTCTGATGGCGGTGAGAGTGGAGCACAACTACCTCCGTGACGCAATTGGCTCGCGGGTTTGGGTGTTGACCAAATTTTTGGAGGTTCGAGCCCTCCCGAGAGCGGTGTGTCTCTTTTTTTCTTTGCGCTGATAGCTTTGGAGAAATGTTGTGACGGTGGTGAGAGTGCAGCGCGACTGTCTCCGTGGCGCAATCTGGTAGTGCGTCAGCTGTTAAGCAAAAGGTTTGAGGTTCGAGCCCTCCTGAAAACGGTGTGTCTCTTTTTTTTCTTTGCGCTGATAGCTTTGGAGAAATGTTCTGATGATGGTGAGAGTGGCGCACGACTGTTTTCGTTGCAGAATCGGCTAGCGCGATCAACTGTTATCCTAAAGGTTGGAGGTTCGAGCCCTCCCGAGAGCGGTGTGTCTCTTTTTTTCTTTCCGCTGATAGCTTTGGAGAAATGTTCTAACGGTGAAGAGAGTGGAGCACGACTGTCTCCGTGGCGCAATCTGCTAGTGCGTCGGCTGTTAACCAAAAGGTTTGAGATTCGAGCCCTCCCATGAGCGGTGTGTCGCTTTTTTCTTTGCACTGATATCTTTATAGAAGTGTTCTGACCGTGGTGAGAGTGAAGCACGACTGTCTCCGTGGCGCAATTGGCTAGCGTGTTCGGCTGTTAACCAAAAGGTTGCAGGTTCGAACCCTCCCATGAGCGGTGTGTCTCTTTTTTTCTTTGCGCTGATACCTTTGGAAAAATGTTCTGATGGTGGTGAGAGTAGAGCACGACTACCTCCAAGACGCAATTGGCTAGCGCGTTCGGCTGTTAACCAAAAGGTTGGAGGTTCGAGCCCTCCCAAAAGCGGTGTGTCTCTTTTTTCTTTGCGCTGACAGCTATGGAGAAATGTTCCGACAGTGTTGAGAGTGGAGCACGGCTGTCTCCGTGGCGCAGTCTGCTAGTGCGTCGGCTGTTAACCAAAAGGTTGGAGGTTCGAGCCCTCCAATGAGCGGTGTGTCGCTTTTTTTTCTTTGCACTGATATCTTTGGAGAAGTGTTCTGACCATGTTGAGAGCGGAGCGCGAACTGTCTCCGTGGCGCTATTGGCTAGCACGTTGGGCTGTTAACCAGAAGGTTGGAGGTTCAAACCCTCCACTGAGCGGTGTGTCTCTTTTTTTCTTTGCACTGATACCTTTAGAAAAATGTTCTGATGGTGGTGAGAGTGGAGCACGACTACCTCCGTGACACAAATGGCAAGCGCGTTCGGCTGTTGACCAAACGTTTGGAGGTTCGAGCCCTCCCGAGAGCGGTGTGTCTCTTTTTTTTCTTTGCGCTGATAGCTTTGGAGAAATGTTCTGACGGTGGTAAAAGTGGAGCAAGGATGTCTCCGTGGCGCTATCTGCTAGTGCGTCGGCTGATAAGCAAAACGTTGGAGGTTCGAGCCCTCCCAGGAGCAGTGTGTCGTTTTTTTCTTTGCGCTGATAGCTTTGGAGAAATGTTCTGACGGTGGTGAGAGTGGAGCACGACTGTCTCTGTTGCGCAATTGGCTAGCGCGTTGGGCTGTTAACGAAAACGTTGGAGGTTCGAACCCTCCCATGAGCAGTGTGTCTCTTTTTTTCTTTGCGCTTTACCTTTGGAAAAAAGTTCTGATGGTGGTGAGAGTGGAGCACGACTACCTCCGTGACGCAATTGGCTAGCGCGTTCGGCTGTTAACCAAAAGGTTGGAGGTTCGAGCCCTCCCGAGAGCGGTGTGTCTCTTTTTTTTCTTTGCGCTGATAGCTTTGGAGAAATGTTCTGATGGTGGTGAGAGTGGAGCACGACTACTTCCGTGATGCAATTGGCTAGCGCGTTCGGCTGTTAATCAAAAGGTTGGAAGTTCGAGCCCTCCTGAGAGCGGTGTGTCTCTTTTTTTTTCTTTGCGCTGATAGCTTTGGAGAAATGTTCTGACGGTGGTGAGAGTGGAGCGCGACTGTCTCCGTGGCGCAGTCTGCTAGTGCGTCGGCTGTTAAGCAAAAGGTTGGAGGTTCGAGCGCTCCCGGGAGCAATGTGTCGCTTTTTTTCTTTGCGCTGATAGCTTTGGAGAAACGTTCTGATGGTGGTGAGAGTGGAGCGCGGTTGGGTCCGTGGTGCATTGGCTAGCGCGATTGGCTGTTAACTAAAAGGTTGGAGGTTCGAGCCCTCCAATGAGCGGTGTGTCGCTTTTTTTTCTTTGCACTGATATCTTTGGAGAAATGTTCCGACAGTGGTGAGAGTGGAGCACGACTGTCTCCGTGGCGCAACTGCTAGTGCGTCGGCTGTTAAGCAAAAGGTTGGAGGTTCGAGCCCTCCCAGGAGCGGTGTGTCTTTTTTCTTTGCGCTAATAGCTTTGTAGAAGTGTTCTGACCGTAGTGAGAGTGGAGCACGACTGTCTCCGTAGCGCAATTGGCTAGCGCGTTCAGTTGTTAACCAAAAGTTTGGAGGTTCGAGCCCTCCCAAGAGCGGCGTGTCGCTTTTTTTTCTTTGCTCTGATATCTTTGGAGAAGTGTTCTGACCGTGGTGAGAGTGGAGCACGACTGTCTCCGTGGGACGATTGGCTAGCGCGTTGGTCTGTTAACCAAAAGGTTGGAGGTTTGAACCCTCCCATGAGCGGTGTGTCCCCTTTTTCTTTGCGCTGATACCTTTGGAAAAATGTTCTGATGGTGGTGAGAGTGGAGCACGACTACCTCCGTGATGCAATTTGCTAGCGCGTTCGGCTGTTAATCCGAAGGTTGGAGTTTCGAGCCCTCCCGAGAGCAGTGTGTCTCTTTTTTTTTCTTTGCGCTGATAGCTTTGGAGAAATGTTCTGACGGTGGAGAGAGCGGAGCACGACTGTCTCCGTGGCGCAGTCTGCTAGTGGGTCGGCTGTTAAGCAAAAGGTTGGAGGTTCGAGCCCTCCCGGGAGCAGTGTGTCGCTTTTTTTCTTTGCGCTGATAACTTTGCAGAAACGTTTTGACGGTGGTGCGAGTGGAGCGTGGTTGGGTCCGTGGTGCAATGGCAAGCGCGATTGGCTGTTAACCAAAAGGTTGGAGGTTCGAGCCCTCCCATGAGCGGTGTGTCGCTTTTTTTCTTTGCACTGATATCTTTGGAAAAATGTTCTGATGGTGGTGAGAGTGGAGCACGACTACATCCGTGACGCAATTGGCTAGCGCGTTCGGCTGTTGACTAAAAGTTTGGAGGTTCGAGCTCTCCCGAGAGTGGTGTGTCTCTTTTTTTTCTTTGCGCTGATAGCTTTGGATAAATGTTCTGACGGTGGTAAAATTGGAGCAAGGCTGTCTCCGTGGCGCAATCTGCTAGTGCATCGGCTGTTAAGCAAAAGGTTGGAGGTTCGAGCCCTCCCGAGAGCAGTGTGTCTCTTTTTTTTCTTTGCGCTGATAGCTTTGGAGAAATGTTCTGACGGTGGTGAGAGTGGAGCACGACTGTCTCCGTGGCGAAATCTGCTAGTGCGTCGGCTGTTAACCAAAAGGTTGGAGGTTCGAGCCCTCCCATGAGCGGTGTGTCGCTTTTTTTCTTTGCACTGATATCTTTGTAGAAGTGTTCTGACCGTGGTGAGAGTGGAGCACGACTGTCTCCGTGGCGCAATTGGCTAGCGCGTTGGGCTGGTAACCAAAAGGTTGGAGGTTCGAATTCTGCCATGAGCGGTGTGTTGCTTTTTTTTTCTTTGCACTGATATCTTTGGAGAAGTGTTCTTACCGTGGTGAGAGTGAAGCACGACTGTCTCCATGGTGCAATTCGCTAGCGCGTTGGGCTGTTAACCAAATAGTTGGAGGTTCGAACCCTACCATGAGCGGTGTGTCTCTTTTTTTCTTTGCGCTGATACCTTTGGAAAAATGTTCTGATGGTGGGGAGAGTAGAGCACGACTACCTCCGTGACGCAATTGGCTAGCGCGTCGGCTGTTAACCAAAAGGTTGGAGGTTCGAGCCCTCCCATGAGCGGTGTGTCGCTTTTTTTTCATTGCACTGATATCTTTGTAGAAGTGTTCTGACCGTGGTGAGAGTGGAGAACAACTGTCTCCGTGGCAAAATCTGCTAGTTCGTCGGCTGTTAAGCAGAAGGTTGGAGGTTCGAGTCCTCCCGGGAGCCGCGTGTCGCTTTTTTTCTTTGCGCTGATAGTTTGGAGAAACGTTCTTACGGTGGTGCGAGTGTACCGCGGTTGGGTTCATGGTGCAATGGCTAGCGCGATCGGCTGTTAACCAAAAGGTTGGAGGTTCTAGCCCTCCCATGAGCGGTGTGTCACTTTTTTTCTTTGCGCTGATACCTTTGGAAAAATGTTCTGATGGTGGTGAGAGTGGAGCACGACTGTCTCCATGGTGCAATTCGCTAGCGCGTTGGGCTGTTAACCAAAACGTTGGAGGTTCGAACCCTCCCATGAGTGGTGTGTCTCTTTTTTTCTTTGCGCTGATACCTTTGAAAAAATGTTGTGACGGTGGTGAGAGTAGAGCACGACTGTCTACGTGGCGCATTTGGCTAGCGCGATCGGCTCTTTACCGAAACGTTGGAGGTTCGAACCCTCCAATGAGTGGTGATTGATTGATTCATATATGGGGTTTAACGTCCAAAACCACTATATGATTATGAGAGACGCCGTAGTGGAGGGCTCCGGAAATTTAGACCACCTGGGGTTCTTTAACGTGCACCAAAATCTGAGCACACGGGCCTACAACATTTCCGCCTCCATCGGAAATGCAGCCGCCGCAGCCGGGATACGAACCCGCGCCCTGCGTGTCAGCAGCCGAGTACCTTAGCCACTAGACCACCGCGGCGGGGCTCCAATGAGTGGTGTGTCTCTTTTTTCTTTGCGCTTATACCTTTGGAAAAATGTTCTGATGGTGGTGAGAGTGGAGCACTACAATCTCCGTGACGCAATTGGCTAGCGCGTTCGGCTGTTAACCAAAAGGTTAGAGGTTCGAGCCCTCCCGAGAGCGGTGTGTCTCTTTTTTGCTTTGCGCTGATAGCTTTGGAGAAATATTCTGACGGTAGTGAGAGTGGAGCATGACTGTCTCCGTGGCGCAATCTGCTAGTGCGTCGGCTGTTAAGCAATAGGTTGGAGGTTCGAGCACTCCCAGGAGCAGTGTGTCGCTTTTTTTCTTTGCGCTGATAGCCTTGGAGAAACGTTCTGACGGTGGTGAGAGCGGAGCCCAACTGTCTCTGTTGTGCAATTGGCTAGCGCGTTGGGCTGTTAACGAAAATGTTGGAGGTTCGAACCCTCCCATGAGCGGTGTGTCTCTTTTTTTTTGCGCTGATACCTTTGAAAAAATGTTCTGATGGCGGTGAGAGTGGAGCACAACTACCTCCGTGACGCAATTGGCTCGCGGGTTTGGGTGTTGACTAAATTTTTGGAGGTTCGAGCCCTCCCGAGAGCGGTGTGTCTCTTTTTTTCTTTGCGCTGATAGCTTTGGAGAAATGTTGTGACGGTGGTGAGAGTGCAGCGCGACTGTCTCCGTGGCGCAATCTGGTAGTGCGTCAGCTGTTAAGCAAAAGGTTTGAGGTTCGAGCCCTCCTGAAAACGGTGTGTCTCTTTTTTTTCTTTGCGCTGATAGCTTTGGAGAAATGTTCTGATGATGGTGAGAGTGGCGCACGACTGTTTTCGTTGCAGAATCGGCTAGCGCGATCAACTGTTATCCTAAAGGTTGGAGGTTCGAGCCCTCCCGAGAGCGGTGTGTCTCTTTTTTTCTTTCCGCTGAGAGCTTTGGAGAAATGTTCTAACGGTGAAGAGAGTGGAGCACGACTGTCTCCGTGGCGCAATCTGCTAGTGCGTCGGCTGTTAACCAAAAGGTTTGAGATTCGAGCCCTCCCATGAGCGGTGTGTCGCTTTTTTCTTTGCACTGATATCTTTATAGAAGTGTTCTGACCGTGGTGAGAGTGAAGCACGACTGTCTCCGTGGCGCAATTGGCTAGCGTGTTCGGCTGTTAACCAAAAGGTTGCAGGTTCGAACCCTCCCATGAGCGGTGTGTCTCTTTTTTTCTTTGCGCTGATACCTTTGGAAAAATGTTCTGATGGTGGTGAGAGTAGAGCACGACTACCTCCATGACGCAATTGGCTAGCGCGTTCGGCTGTTAACCAAAAGGTTGGAGGTTCGAGCCCTCCCAAAAGCGGTGTGTCTCTTTTTTCTTTGCGCTGACAGCTATGGAGAAATGTTCTGACGGTGGTGAGAGTGGAGCGCGACTGTCTCCGTGGCGCAGTCTGCTAGTGCGTCGGCTGTTAAGCAAAAGGTTGGAGGTTCGAGCGCTCCCGGGAGCAGTGTGTCGCTTTTTTTCTTTGCGCTGATAGCTTTGGAGAAACGTTCTGATGGTGGTGAGAGTGGAGCGCGGTTGGGTCCGTGGTGCATTGGCTAGCGCGATTGGCTGTTAACTAAAAGGTTGGAGGTTCGAGCCCTCCAATGAGCGGTGTGTCGCTTTTTTTTCTTTGCACTGATATCTTTGGAGAAATGTTCCGACAGTGGTGAGAGTGGAGCACGACTGTCTCCGTGGCGCAACTGCTAGTGCGTCGGCTGTTAAGCAAAAGGTTGGAGGTTCGAGCCCTCCCAGGAGCGGTGTGTCTTTTTTCTTTGCGCTAATAGCTTTGTAGAAGTGTTCTGACCGTAGTGAGAGTGGAGCACGACTGTCTCCGTAGCGCAATTGGCTAGCGCGTTCAGTTGTTAACCAAAAGTTTGGGGGTTCGAGCCCTCCAAAGAGCGGTGTGTCGCTTTTTTTTCTTTGCTCTGATATCTTTGGAGAAGTGTTCTGACCGTGGTGAGAGTGGAGCATGACTGTCTCCGTGGGACGATTGGCTAGCGCGTTGGTCTGTTAACCAAAAGGTTGGAGGTTTGAACCCTCCCATGAGCGGTGTGTCCCCTTTTTCTTTGCGCTGATACCTTTGGAAAAATGTTCTGATGGTGGTGAGAGTGGAGCACGACTACCTCCGTGATGCAATTTGCTAGCGCGTTCGGCTGTTAATCCGAAGGTTGGAGTTTCAAGCCCTCCCGAGAGCAGTGTGTCTCTTTTTTTTTTCTTTGCGCTGATAGCTTTGGAGAAATGTTCTGACGGTGGAGAGAGCGGAGCACGACTGTCTCCGTGGCGCAGTCTGCTAGTGGGTCGGCTGTTAAGCAAAAGGTTGGAAGTTCGAGCCCTCCCATGAGCGGTGTGTCGCTTTTTTTCTTTGCACTGATATCTTTGGAAAAATGTTCTGATGGTGGTGAGAGTGGAGCACGACTACATCCGTGACGCAATTGGCTAGGGCGTTCGGCTGTTGACTAAAAGTTTGGAGGTTCGAGCTCTCCCGAGAGTGGTGTGTCTCTTTTTTTTTTTGCGCTGATAGCTTTGGATAAATGTTCTGACGGTGGTAAAATTGGAGCAAGGCTGTCTCCGTGGCGCAATCTGCTAGTGCATCGGCTGTTAAGCAAAAGGTTGGAGGTTCGAGCCCTCCCGAGAGCAGTGTGTCTCTTTTTTTTCTTTGCGCTGATAGCTTTGGAGAAATGTTCTGACGGTGGTGAGAGTGGAGGACGACTGTCTCCGTGGCGAAATCTGCTAGTGCGTCGGCTGTTAACCAAAAGGTTGGAGGTTCGAGCCCTCCCATGAGCGGTGTGTCGCTTTTTTTCTTTGCACTGATATCTTTGTAGAAGTGTTCTGACCGTGGTGAGAGTGGAGCACGACTGTCTCCGTGGCGCAATTGGCTAGCGCGTTGGGCTGGTAACCAAAAGGTTCGAGGTTCGAATTCTGCCATGAGCGGTGTGTTGCTTTTTTTTCTTTGCACTGATATCTTTGGAGAAGTGTTCTTACCGTGGTGAGAGTGAAGCACGACTGTCTCCATGGTGCAATTCGCTAGCGCGTTGGGCTGTTAACCAAATAGTTGGAGGTTCGAACCCTACCATGAGCGGTGTGTCTCTTTTTTTCTTTGCGCTGATACCTTTGGAAAAATGTTCTGATGGTGGTGAGAGTAGAGCACGACTACCTCCGTGACGCAATTGGCTAGCACGTTCGGCTGTTAACCAAAAGGTTGGAGGTTCGAGCCCTCCCATGAGCGGTGTGTCGCTTTTTTTCTTTGCACTGATATCTTTGGAGAAGTGTTCTGACCGTAGTGAGAGTGGAGCACGAATGTCTCCGTGGCGCAAGTGGCAAGCGCGTTGGGCTGTTAACCATAAGGTTGGAGGTTCGAACCCTCCCATGAGCAGTGTGTCTCTTTTTTTCTTTGCGCTGATACCTTTGTAAAAATGTTCTGATGGTGGTGAGAGTGGAGCACGACTACCTCCGTGACGCAATTGGCTAGCGCGTTCGAGTGAAGACCAAAAGTTTGGGGTTTCGAGCCCTCCCGAAAGCTGTGTGTTTTTTTTTCCTTTGCGCTGATAGCTTTGGAGAAATGTTCTGACAGTGGTGAGAGTGGAGCACTACTGTCTCCGTGGCGCAATCTGCTAGTGCGTTGGCTGTTAACCAAAAGCTTGCAGGTTCGAACCCTCCCATGAGCGGCGTGTCTCTTTTTTTCTTTGCGCTGATACCTTTGGAAAAACGTTCTGATGGTGGTGAGAGTGGAGCACGACTTTCTCCGTGACGCAATTGGCTAGCGCGTTCGGCTGTTAATCAAAAGGTTGGAGGTTCGAGCCCTCCCAGGAGCAGTGTGTCGCTTTTTTTCTTTGCGCTGATAGCCTTGGAGAAACGTTCTGACGGTAGTGAGAGTGGAGCACGACTACCTCCGTGACGCAATTGGCTAGCGCGTTCGGCTGTTAACCAAAAGGTTGGAGGTTCGAGCCCTCCCGAGAGCGGTGTGTCTCTTTTTTTCTTTGCGCTGATAGCTTTGGAGAAATGTTCTGATGGTGGCGAGAGTGGAGCACGACTACTTCCGTGATGCAATCGGCTAGCGCGTTCGGCTGTTAATCAAAAGCTTGGAAGTTCGAGCCCTCCCGAGAGCGGTGTGTCTCTTTTTTTTTCTTTGCGCTGATAGCTTTGGAGAAATGTTCTGACCGTGGTGAGAGTGGAGCACGACTGTCTACGTGGCGCAATTGGCTAGCGTGTTCGGCTGTTAACCAAAAGGTTGGAGATTCGAGCCCTCCCACGAGCGGTGTGTCGCTTTTTTTTCTTTGCACTGATATCTTTGGAGAAGTGTTCTGACCGTGGTGAGAGTGGAGCATAACTGTCTCCGTGGGACGATTGGCTAGCGCGTTGGTCTGTTAACCAAAAGGATGGAGGTTCGAACCCTCCCAAAAGCGGTGTGTCTCTTTTTTTCTTTGCGCTGATACCTTTGGAAAAATGTTCTGATTGTGGTGTAAGTGGAGCATGACTGCCTCCGTGACGCAATTGGCTAGCGCGTTCGGCTGATAACCAAAAAGTTGGAGGTTCGAGCCCTCCCGAGAGTGGTGTGTCTCTTTTTTCTTTGCGCTGACAGCTATGGAGAAATGTTCCGACAGTGTTGAGAGTGGAGCACGACTGTCTCCGTGGCGAAACTGCTAGTGCGTCGGCTGTTAAGCAAAAGGTTGGAGGTTTAAGCCCACCCAGGAGCAGTGTGTCGCTTTTTTTCTTTGCGCTGATAGCCTTGGAGAAACGTTCTGACGGTGGTGAGAGTGGAGCACGACTGTCTCTGTTGCGCAATTGGCTAGCGCGTTGGGCTGTTAACGAAAAGGTTGGAGGTTCGAACCCTCCCATGAGCGGTGTGCCTCTTTTTTTCTTTGCGCTTAACCTTTTGAAAAAAGTTCAGATGGTGGTGAGAGTGGAGCACGACTACCTCCGTGACGCAATTGGCTAGCGCGCTCGGCTGTTAACCAAAAGGTTGGAGGTTCGAGCCCTCCCGAGAGCGGTGTGTCTCTTTTTTTGCGCTGATAGCTTTGGAGAAATGTTCTGATGGTGGTGAGAGTGGAGCACGACTACTTCCGTGATGCAATTGGCTAGCGCGTTCGACTGATAACCAAAAGGTTGGAGGTTTGAGCCCTCCCGAGAGTGGTGTGTCTCTTTTTCTTTGCGCTGACAGCTATGGAGAAATGTTCCGACAGTGGTGAGAGTGGAGCACGACTGTCTCCGTGGCACAATCTGCTAGTTCGTCGGCTGTTAAGCAAAAGTTTGGAGGTTCGAGTCCTCCCCGGGAGCAGCGTGTCGCTTTTTTTCTTTGCGCTGATAGCTTTGGAGAAACGTTCTTACGGTGGTGAGAGTGTACCGCGGTTGGGTCCATGGTGCAATGGCTAGCGCGATTGGCTGTTAACCAAAAGGTTGGAGGTTCTAGCCCTCCCATGAGCGGTGTGTCACTTTTTTTCTTTGCGCTGATACCTTTGGAACAATGTTCTGATGGTGGTGAGAGTGGAGCACGACTGTCTCCATGGCGCAATTCGCTAGCGCGTTGGGCTGTTAACCAAAAGGTTGGAGGTTCGAACCCTCCCATGAGCGGTGTGTGTCTTTTTTTCTTTGCGCTGATACCTTTGAAAAAATGTTGTGACGGTGGTGAGAGTAGAGCACGACTGTCTACGTGGCGCATTTGGCTAGCGCGTTCGGCTGTTAACCAAAAGGTTAGAGGTTCGAGCCCTCCCGAGAGCGGTGTGTCTCTTTTTTTCTTTGCGCTGATAGCTTTGGAGAAATATTCTTACGGTAGTGAGAGTGGAGCACGACTGTCTCCGTGGCGCAATCTGCTAGTGCGTCAGCTGTAAAGCAAAAGGTTGGAGGTTCGAGCCCTCCCAGGAGCAGTGTGTTGCTTTTTTTCTTTGCGCTGATAGCCTTGGAGAAACGTTCTGATCATGGTGAGAGTGGAGCAAAAACTGTCTCCGTGGCGCAATTGGCTAGCGCGTTGGGCTGTTAACCAAAAGGCTGGAGGTTTGAACCCTCCCATTAGCGGTGTGTCTCTTTTTTTCTTTGCGCTGATATCTTTGGAAAAATGTTCTGATGGTGGTGAAAGTGGAGCACGACTACCTCCGTAACGCAATTGACTAGCGCGTTCGGCTGTTGACCAAAAGTTTGGAGGTTCGAGCTTTCCCGAGAGCGGTGTGTCTCTTTTTTTTCTTTGCGCTGATAGCTTTGGATAAATGTTCTGACGGTGGTAAAATTGGAGCAAGGCTGTCTCCGTGGCGCAATCTGCTAGTGAATCGGCTGTTAAGCAAAAGGTTGGAGGTTCGAGCCCTCCCGAGAGCGGTGTGTCTCTTTTTTTTCTTTGCGCTGATAGCTTTGGGGAAATGTTCTGACGGTGGTGAGAGTGGAGCACGACTGTCTCCGTGGCGCAATCTGCTAGTGCGTCGGCTGTTAACCAAAAGGTTGGAGGTTCGAGCCCTCCCATGAGCGGTGTGTCGCTTTTTTTTCATTGCACTGATATCTTTGTAGAAGTGTTCTGACCGTGGTGAGAGTGGAGCACGACTGCCTCCGTGGTGCAATTGGCTAGCGCGTTGTGCTTTTAACCAAAAGGTAGGAGGTTCGAATTCTGCCATGAGTGGTGTGTTGCTTTTTTTTCTTTGCACTGATATCTTCTTTGGAGAAGTGTTCTGACCGTGGTGAGAGTGAAGCACGACTGTCTCCATGGTGCAATTCGCTAGCGCGTTAGGCTGTTAACCAAAAAGTTGGAGGTTCGAACCCTCCCATGAGCGGTGTGTCTCTTTTTTTCTTTGCGCTGATACCTTTGGAAAAATGTGCTGATGGTGGTGAGAGTAGAGCACGACTACCTCCGTGACGCAATTGGCTAGCGCGTTCAGCTGTTAACCAAAAGGATGGAGGTTCAAGCCCTCCAATGAGCGGTGTGTCGCTTTTTTTCTTTGGACTGATATCTTTGGAGAAATGTTCTGATGGTGGTGAGAGTGGAGCACGACTACTTCCGTGACGCAATTGGCTAGCGCGTTCGGCTGTTAATCAAAAGGTTGGAAGTTCGAGCCCTCCCGAGAGCGGTGTGTCTCTTTTTTTTTCTTTGCGCTGATAGCTTTGGATAAATGTTCTGACGGTGGTGAGAGTGGAGCGCGACTGTCTCCATGGCGCAGTCTGCTTGTGCGTCGGCTGTTAAGCAAAAGGTTGGAGGTTCGAGCCCTCCCGGGACCAGTGTGTCGCTTTTTTCTTTGCGCTGATAGCTTTGGAAAAATGTTCTGATGGTGGTGAGAGTAGAGCACGGCTACCTCCATGACGCAGTTGGCTAGCGTGATTGGCTGTTAACCAAAAGGTTGGAGGTTCAAGCCCTCCCATGAGCGGTGTGTCGCTTTTTTTTCTTTGCAATGATATCTTTGGAGAAACGTTCTGACCGTGCTGAGAGTGGAGCACGAACTGTCTCCATGGCGCAATTGGCTAGCGCGTTGGGCTGTCAACCAAAAGGCTGGAGGTTCGAACCCTCCCATGAGCGGTGTGTCTCTTTTTTTCTTTGCGCTGACACCTTTGGAAAAATGTTCTGATGGTGGTTAGAGTGGAGCACGACTACCTCCGTGACGCAATTGGCTAGCGCGTTCGGCTGTTGACCAAAAGTTTGGAGGTTCGAGCTCTCCCGAGAGCGGTGTGTCTCTTTTTTTGCGCTGATAGCTTTGGAGAAATGTTCTGACGGTGGTAAAATTGGAGCAAGGCTGTCTCCGTGGCGCAATCTGCTAGTGCGTCGGCTGTTAAGCAAAAGGTTGGAGGTTCGAGCCCTCCCGAGAGCGGTGTGTCTCTTTTTTTTTCTTTGCGCTGATAGCTTTGGAGAAATATACTGACGGTGGTGGGAGTGGAGCACGACTGTCTCCGTGGCGCAATCTGCTAGTGCGTCGGCTGTTGAGCAAAAGGTTGGAGGTTCGAGCCCTCTCATGAGCGGTGTGTCGCTTTTTTTTCTTTGCACTGATTTCTTTGTAGAAGTTTTCTGACCGTGGTGAGAGTGGAGCATGACTGTCTCCGTGGCGCAATTGGCTAGCGCGTTCGGCTGTTAACCATAAGGTTGGAGGTTCGAGCCCTCCCACGAGGGTGTGTCGCTTTTTTTTGTACTGATATCTTTGGAGAAGTGTTCTGACCATGGTGAGAGTGGTGCACGACTGGCTCCGTGGGACGATTGGCTAGCGCGTTGGTCTGTTAACAAAAAGGATGGAGGTTCGAACCCTCCCATGAGTGGTGTGTCTCTTTTTTTCTTTGCGCTGATACCTTTGGAAAAATGTTCTGATGGTGGTAAGAGTAGAGCACGACTACCTCCGTGACGCAATTGGCTAGCGCGTTCGGCTGTTGACCAAAAGTTTGGAGGTTCGAGCCCTCCCATGAGCGGTGTGTCGCTTTTTTTTCTTTGCGCTGATAGCTTTGGAGGAATGTTCTGATGGTGGTGAGAGTGGAGCACGACTGTCTTCGTGGCGCAACTGCTAGTGCGTCGGCTGTTAAGCAAAAGGTTGGAGGTTCGAGCCCTCCCAGGAGCAGTGTGTTGCTTTTTTTCTTTGCGCTGATAGCCTTGCAGAAACGTTCTGACGTTGTTGAGAGTGGAGCACGACGGTATCTGTTGCGCAATTGGCTAGCGCGTTGGGCTGTTAACGAAAAGGTTGGAGGTTCGAACCCTCCCATGAGCGGTGTGTCTCTTTTTTCTTTGCGTTGATAGCTTTGGAGAAACGTTCTTACGGTGGTGAGAGTGGACCGCGTTTGGGTGCGTGGTGCAATGGCTAGCGCGATAGGCTGTTAACCAAAAGGTTGAAGGTTCTAGCCCTCCCATGAGCGGTGTGTCACTTTTTTTCTTCGCACTGATATCTTTGGAGAAGTGTTCTGACCTTAGTGAGAGTGGAGCACGAATGTCTCCGTGGCGCAAGTGGCTAGCGCGTTGGGCTGTTAACCATAAGGTGAGGTTCGAACCCTCCCATGTCCGGTGTGCCTCTTTTTTTCTTTGCGCTGATACCTTTGGAAAAATGTTCTGATGGTGGTGAGAGTGGAGCACGACTACCTCCGTGACGCAATAGGCTAGCGCGTTCGGCTGTTAACCAAAAGGTTGGAGGTTCTAGCCCTCCCATGAGCGGTGTGTCACTTTTTTTCTTTGCGCTGATACCTTTGGAAAAATGTTCTGATGGTGGTGAGAGTGGAGCACGACTGTCTCCATGGTGCAATTCGCTAGCGCGTTGGGCTGTTAACCAAAACGTTGGAGGTTCGAACCCTCCCATGAGTGGTGTGTCTCTTTTTTTCTTTGCGCTGATACCTTTGAAAAAATGTTGTGACGGTGGTGAGAGTAGAGCACGACTGTCTACGTGGCGCATTTGGCTAGCGCGATCGGCTCTTTACCGAAACGTTGGAGGTTCGAACCCTCCAATGAGTGGTGATTGATTGATTCATATATGGGGTTTAACGTCCAAAACCACTATATGATTATGAGAGACGCCGTAGTGGAGGGCTCCGGAAATTTAGACCACCTGGGGTTCTTTAACGTGCACCAAAATCTGAGCACACGGGCCTACAACATTTCCGCCTCCATCGGAAATGCAGCCGCCGCAGCCGGGATACGAACCCGCGCCCTGCGTGTCAGCAGCCGAGTACCTTAGCCACTAGACCACCGCGGCGGGGCTCCAATGAGTGGTGTGTCTCTTTTTTCTTTGCGCTTATACCTTTGGAAAAATGTTCTGATGGTGGTGAGAGTGGAGCACTACAATCTCCGTGACGCAATTGGCTAGCGCGTTCGGCTGTTAACCAAAAGGTTAGAGGTTCGAGCCCTCCCGAGAGCGGTGTGTCTCTTTTTTGCTTTGCGCTGATAGCTTTGGAGAAATATTCTGACGGTAGTGAGAGTGGAGCATGACTGTCTCCGTGGCGCAATCTGCTAGTGCGTCGGCTGTTAAGCAATAGGTTGGAGGTTCGAGCACTCCCAGGAGCAGTGTGTCGCTTTTTTTCTTTGCGCTGATAGCCTTGGAGAAACGTTCTGACGGTGGTGAGAGCGGAGCCCAACTGTCTCTGTTGTGCAATTGGCTAGCGCGTTGGGCTGTTAACGAAAATGTTGGAGGTTCGAACCCTCCCATGAGCGGTGTGTCTCTTTTTTTTTGCGCTGATACCTTTGAAAAAATGTTCTGATGGCGGTGAGAGTGGAGCACAACTACCTCCGTGACGCAATTGGCTCGCGGGTTTGGGTGTTGACCAAATTTTTGGAGGTTCGAGCCCTCCCGAGAGCGGTGTGTCTCTTTTTTTCTTTGCGCTGATAGCTTTGGAGAAATGTTGTGACGGTGGTGAGAGTGCAGCGCGACTGTCTCCGTGGCGCAATCTGGTAGTGCGTCAGCTGTTAAGCAAAAGGTTTGAGGTTCGAGCCCTCCTGAAAACGGTGTGTCTCTTTTTTTTCTTTGCGCTGATAGCTTTGGAGAAATGTTCTGATGATGGTGAGAGTGGCGCACGACTGTTTTCGTTGCAGAATCGGCTAGCGCGATCAACTGTTATCCTAAAGGTTGGAGGTTCGAGCCCTCCCGAGAGCGGTGTGTCTCTTTTTTTCTTTCCGCTGAGAGCTTTGGAGAAATGTTCTAACGGTGAAGAGAGTGGAGCACGACTGTCTCCGTGGCGCAATCTGCTAGTGCGTCGGCTGTTAACCAAAAGGTTTGAGATTCGAGCCCTCCCATGAGCGGTGTGTCGCTTTTTTCTTTGCACTGATATCTTTATAGAAGTGTTCTGACCGTGGTGAGAGTGAAGCACGACTGTCTCCGTGGCGCAATTGGCTAGCGTGTTCGGCTGTTAACCAAAAGGTTGCAGGTTCGAACCCTCCCATGAGCGGTGTGTCTCTTTTTTTCTTTGCGCTGATACCTTTGGAAAAATGTTCTGATGGTGGTGAGAGTAGAGCACGACTACCTCCATGACGCAATTGGCTAGCGCGTTCGGCTGTTAACCAAAAGGTTGGAGGTTCGAGCCCTCCCAAAAGCGGTGTGTCTCTTTTTTCTTTGCGCTGACAGCTATGGAGAAATGTTCTGACGGTGGTGAGAGTGGAGCGCGACTGTCTCCGTGGCGCAGTCTGCTAGTGCGTCGGCTGTTAAGCAAAAGGTTGGAGGTTCGAGCGCTCCCGGGAGCAGTGTGTCGCTTTTTTTCTTTGCGCTGATAGCTTTGGAGAAACGTTCTGATGGTGGTGAGAGTGGAGCGCGGTTGGGTCCGTGGTGCATTGGCTAGCGCGATTGGCTGTTAACTAAAAGGTTGGAGGTTCGAGCCCTCCAATGAGCGGTGTGTCGCTTTTTTTTCTTTGCACTGATATCTTTGGAGAAATGTTCCGACAGTGGTGAGAGTGGAGCACGACTGTCTCCGTGGCGCAACTGCTAGTGCGTCGGCTGTTAAGCAAAAGGTTGGAGGTTCGAGCCCTCCCAGGAGCGGTGTGTCTTTTTTCTTTGCGCTAATAGCTTTGTAGAAGTGTTCTGACCGTAGTGAGAGTGGAGCACGACTGTCTCCGTAGCGCAATTGGCTAGCGCGTTCAGTTGTTAACCAAAAGTTTGGGGGTTCGAGCCCTCCAAAGAGCGGTGTGTCGCTTTTTTTTCTTTGCTCTGATATCTTTGGAGAAGTGTTCTGACCGTGGTGAGAGTGGAGCACGACTGTCTCCGTGGGACGATTGGCTAGCGCGTTGGTCTGTTAACCAAAAGGTTGGAGGTTTGAACCCTCCCATGAGCGGTGTGTCCCCTTTTTCTTTGCGCTGATACCTTTGGAAAAATGTTCTGATGGTGGTGAGAGTGGAGCACGACTACCTCCGTGATGCAATTTGCTAGCGCGTTCGGCTGTTAATCCGAAGGTTGGAGTTTCAAGCCCTCCCGAGAGCAGTGTGTCTCTTTTTTTTTTCTTTGCGCTGATAGCTTTGGAGAAATGTTCTGACGGTGGAGAGAGCGGAGCACGACTGTCTCCGTGGCGCAGTCTGCTAGTGGGTCGGCTGTTAAGCAAAAGGTTGGAAGTTCGAGCCCTCCCATGAGCGGTGTGTCGCTTTTTTTCTTTGCACTGATATCTTTGGAAAAATGTTCTGATGGTGGTGAGAGTGGAGCACGACTACATCCGTGACGCAATTGGCTAGGGCGTTCGGCTGTTGACTAAAAGTTTGGAGGTTCGAGCTCTCCCGAGAGTGGTGTGTCTCTTTTTTTTTTGCGCTGATAGCTTTGGATAAATGTTCTGACGGTGGTAAAATTGGAGCAAGGCTGTCTCCGTGGCGCAATCTGCTAGTGCATCGGCTGTTAAGCAAAAGGTTGGAGGTTCGAGCCCTCCCGAGAGCAGTGTGTCTCTTTTTTTTCTTTGCGCTGATAGCTTTGGAGAAATGTTCTGACGGTGGTGAGAGTGGAGGACGACTGTCTCCGTGGCGAAATCTGCTAGTGCGTCGGCTGTTAACCAAAAGGTTGGAGGTTCGAGCCCTCCCATGAGCGGTGTGTCGCTTTTTTTCTTTGCACTGATATCTTTGTAGAAGTGTTCTGACCGTGGTGAGAGTGGAGCACGACTGTCTCCGTGGCGCAATTGGCTAGCGCGTTGGGCTGGTAACCAAAAGGTTCGAGGTTCGAATTCTGCCATGAGCGGTGTGTTGCTTTTTTTTCTTTGCACTGATATCTTTGGAGAAGTGTTCTTACCGTGGTGAGAGTGAAGCACGACTGTCTCCATGGTGCAATTCGCTAGCGCGTTGGGCTGTTAACCAAATAGTTGGAGGTTCGAACCCTACCATGAGCGGTGTGTCTCTTTTTTTCTTTGCGCTGATACCTTTGGAAAAATGTTCTGATGGTGGTGAGAGTAGAGCACGACTACCTCCGTGACGCAATTGGCTAGCGCGTTCGGCTGTTAACCAAAAGGTTGGAGGTTCGAGCCCTCCCATGAGCGGTGTGTCGCTTTTTTTCTTTGCACTGATATCTTTGGAGAAGTGTTCTGACCGTAGTGAGAGTGGAGCACGAATGTCTCCGTGGCGCAAGTGGCAAGCGCGTTGGGCTGTTAACCATAAGGTTGGAGGTTCGAACCCTCCCATGAGCAGTGTGTCTCTTTTTTTCTTTGCGCTGATACCTTTGTAAAAATGTTCTGATGGTGGTGAGAGTGGAGCACGACTACCTCCGTGACGCAATTGGCTAGCGCGTTCGAGTGAAGACCAAAAGTTTGGGGTTTCGAGCCCTCCCGAAAGCTGTGTGTTTTTTTTTCCTTTGCGCTGATAGCTTTGGAGAAATGTTCTGACAGTGGTGAGAGTGGAGCACTACTGTCTCCGTGGCGCAATCTGCTAGTGCGTTGGCTGTTAACCAAAAGCTTGCAGGTTCGAACCCTCCCATGAGCGGCGTGTCTCTTTTTTTCTTTGCGCTGATACCTTTGGAAAAACGTTCTGATGGTGGTGAGAGTGGAGCACGACTTTCTCCGTGACGCAATTGGCTAGCGCGTTCGGCTGTTAATCAAAAGGTTGGAGGTTCGAGCCCTCCCAGGAGCAGTGTGTCGCTTTTTTTCTTTGCGCTGATAGCCTTGGAGAAACGTTCTGACGGTAGTGAGAGTGGAGCACGACTACCTCCGTGACGCAATTGGCTAGCGCGTTCGGCTGTTAACCAAAAGGTTGGAGGTTCGAGCCCTCCCGAGAGCGGTGTGTCTCTTTTTTTCTTTGCGCTGATAGCTTTGGAGAAATGTTCTGATGGTGGCGAGAGTGGAGCACGACTACTTCCGTGATGCAATCGGCTAGCGCGTTCGGCTGTTAATCAAAAGCTTGGAAGTTCGAGCCCTCCCGAGAGCGGTGTGTCTCTTTTTTTTTCTTTGCGCTGATAGCTTTGGAGAAATGTTCTGACCGTGGTGAGAGTGGAGCACGACTGTCTACGTGGCGCAATTGGCTAGCGTGTTCGGCTGTTAACCAAAAGGTTGGAGATTCGAGCCCTCCCACGAGCGGTGTGTCGCTTTTTTTTCTTTGCACTGATATCTTTGGAGAAGTGTTCTGACCGTGGTGAGAGTGGAGCATAACTGTCTCCGTGGGACGATTGGCTAGCGCGTTGGTCTGTTAACCAAAAGGATGGAGGTTCGAACCCTCCCAAAAGCGGTGTGTCTCTTTTTTTCTTTGCGCTGATACCTTTGGAAAAATGTTCTGATTGTGGTGTAAGTGGAGCATGACTGCCTCCGTGACGCAATTGGCTAGCGCGTTCGGCTGATAACCAAAAAGTTGGAGGTTCGAGCCCTCCCGAGAGTGGTGTGTCTCTTTTTTCTTTGCGCTGACAGCTATGGAGAAATGTTCCGACAGTGTTGAGAGTGGAGCACGACTGTCTCCGTGGCGAAACTGCTAGTGCGTCGGCTGTTAAGCAAAAGGTTGGAGGTTTAAGCCCACCCAGGAGCAGTGTGTCGCTTTTTTTCTTTGCGCTGATAGCCTTGGAGAAACGTTCTGACGGTGGTGAGAGTGGAGCACGACTGTCTCTGTTGCGCAATTGGCTAGCGCGTTGGGCTGTTAACGAAAAGGTTGGAGGTTCGAACCCTCCCATGAGCGGTGTGCCTCTTTTTTTCTTTGCGCTTAACCTTTTGAAAAAAGTTCAGATGGTGGTGAGAGTGGAGCACGACTACCTCCGTGACGCAATTGGCTAGCGCGCTCGGCTGTTAACCAAAAGGTTGGAGGTTCGAGCCCTCCCGAGAGCGGTGTGTCTCTTTTTTTGCGCTGATAGCTTTGGAGAAATGTTCTGATGGTGGTGAGAGTGGAGCACGACTACTTCCGTGATGCAATTGGCTAGCGCGTTCGACTGATAACCAAAAGGTTGGAGGTTTGAGCCCTCCCGAGAGTGGTGTGTCTCTTTTTCTTTGCGCTGACAGCTATGGAGAAATGTTCCGACAGTGGTGAGAGTGGAGCACGACTGTCTCCGTGGCACAATCTGCTAGTTCGTCGGCTGTTAAGCAAAAGTTTGGAGGTTCGAGTCCTCCCCGGGAGCAGCGTGTCGCTTTTTTTCTTTGCGCTGATAGCTTTGGAGAAACGTTCTTACGGTGGTGAGAGTGTACCGCGGTTGGGTCCATGGTGCAATGGCTAGCGCGATTGGCTGTTAACCAAAAGGTTGGAGGTTCTAGCCCTCCCATGAGCGGTGTGTCACTTTTTTTCTTTGCGCTGATACCTTTGGAACAATGTTCTGATGGTGGTGAGAGTGGAGCACGACTGTCTCCATGGCGCAATTCGCTAGCGCGTTGGGCTGTTAACCAAAAGGTTGGAGGTTCGAACCCTCCCATGAGCGGTGTGTGTCTTTTTTTCTTTGCGCTGATACCTTTGAAAAAATGTTGTGACGGTGGTGAGAGTAGAGCACGACTGTCTACGTGGCGCATTTGGCTAGCGCGTTCGGCTGTTAACCAAAAGGTTAGAGGTTCGAGCCCTCCCGAGAGCGGTGTGTCTCTTTTTTTCTTTGCGCTGATAGCTTTGGAGAAATATTCTTACGGTAGTGAGAGTGGAGCACGACTGTCTCCGTGGCGCAATCTGCTAGTGCGTCAGCTGTAAAGCAAAAGGTTGGAGGTTCGAGCCCTCCCAGGAGCAGTGTGTTGCTTTTTTTCTTTGCGCTGATAGCCTTGGAGAAACGTTCTGATCATGGTGAGAGTGGAGCAAAAACTGTCTCCGTGGCGCAATTGGCTAGCGCGTTGGGCTGTTAACCAAAAGGCTGGAGGTTTGAACCCTCCCATTAGCGGTGTGTCTCTTTTTTTCTTTGCGCTGATATCTTTGGAAAAATGTTCTGATGGTGGTGAAAGTGGAGCACGACTACCTCCGTAACGCAATTGACTAGCGCGTTCGGCTGTTGACCAAAAGTTTGGAGGTTCGAGCTTTCCCGAGAGCGGTGTGTCTCTTTTTTTTCTTTGCGCTGATAGCTTTGGATAAATGTTCTGACGGTGGTAAAATTGGAGCAAGGCTGTCTCCGTGGCGCAATCTGCTAGTGAATCGGCTGTTAAGCAAAAGGTTGGAGGTTCGAGCCCTCCCGAGAGCGGTGTGTCTCTTTTTTTTCTTTGCGCTGATAGCTTTGGGGAAATGTTCTGACGGTGGTGAGAGTGGAGCACGACTGTCTCCGTGGCGCAATCTGCTAGTGCGTCGGCTGTTAACCAAAAGGTTGGAGGTTCGAGCCCTCCCATGAGCGGTGTGTCGCTTTTTTTTCATTGCACTGATATCTTTGTAGAAGTGTTCTGACCGTGGTGAGAGTGGAGCACGACTGCCTCCGTGGTGCAATTGGCTAGCGCGTTGTGCTTTTAACCAAAAGGTAGGAGGTTCGAATTCTGCCATGAGTGGTGTGTTGCTTTTTTTTCTTTGCACTGATATCTTCTTTGGAGAAGTGTTCTGACCGTGGTGAGAGTGAAGCACGACTGTCTCCATGGTGCAATTCGCTAGCGCGTTAGGCTGTTAACCAAAAAGTTGGAGGTTCGAACCCTCCCATGAGCGGTGTGTCTCTTTTTTTCTTTGCGCTGATACCTTTGGAAAAATGTGCTGATGGTGGTGAGAGTAGAGCACGACTACCTCCGTGACGCAATTGGCTAGCGCGTTCAGCTGTTAACCAAAAGGATGGAGGTTCAAGCCCTCCAATGAGCGGTGTGTCGCTTTTTTTCTTTGGACTGATATCTTTGGAGAAATGTTCTGATGGTGGTGAGAGTGGAGCACGACTACTTCCGTGACGCAATTGGCTAGCGCGTTCGGCTGTTAATCAAAAGGTTGGAAGTTCGAGCCCTCCCGAGAGCGGTGTGTCTCTTTTTTTTTCTTTGCGCTGATAGCTTTGGATAAATGTTCTGACGGTGGTGAGAGTGGAGCGCGACTGTCTCCATGGCGCAGTCTGCTTGTGCGTCGGCTGTTAAGCAAAAGGTTGGAGGTTCGAGCCCTCCCGGGACCAGTGTGTCGCTTTTTTCTTTGCGCTGATAGCTTTGGAAAAATGTTCTGATGGTGGTGAGAGTAGAGCACGACTACCTCCATGACGCAGTTGGCTAGCGTGATTGGCTGTTAACCAAAAGGTTGGAGGTTCAAGCCCTCCCATGAGCGGTGTGTCGCTTTTTTTTCTTTGCAATGATATCTTTGGAGAAACGTTCTGACCGTGCTGAGAGTGGAGCACGAACTGTCTCCATGGCGCAATTGGCTAGCGCGTTGGGCTGTCAACCAAAAGGCTGGAGGTTCGAACCCTCCCATGAGCGGTGTGTCTCTTTTTTTCTTTGCGCTGACACCTTTGGAAAAATGTTCTGATGGTGGTTAGAGTGGAGCACGACTACCTCCGTGACGCAATTGGCTAGCGCGTTCGGCTGTTGACCAAAAGTTTGGAGGTTCGAGCTCTCCCGAGAGCGGTGTGTCTCTTTTTTTGCGCTGATAGCTTTGGAGAAATGTTCTGACGGTGGTAAAATTGGAGCAAGGCTGTCTCCGTGGCGCAATCTGCTAGTGCGTCGGCTGTTAAGCAAAAGGTTGGAGGTTCGAGCCCTCCCGAGAGCGGTGTGTCTCTTTTTTTTTCTTTGCGCTGATAGCTTTGGAGAAATGTACTGACGGTGGTGGGAGTGGAGCACGACTGTCTCCGTGGCGCAATCTGCTAGTGCGTCGGCTGTTGAGCAAAAGGTTGGAGGTTCGAGCCCTCTCATGAGCGGTGTGTCGCTTTTTTTTCTTTGCACTGATATCTTTGTAGAAGTTTTCTGACCGTGGTGAGAGTGGAGCATGACTGTCTCCGTGGCGCAATTGGCTAGCGCGTTCGGCTGTTAACCATAAGGTTGGAGGTTCGAGCCCTCCCACGAGGGTGTGTCGCTTTTTTTTGTACTGATATCTTTGGAGAAGTGTTCTGACCATGGTGAGAGTGGTGCACGACTGGCTCCGTGGGACGATTGGCTAGCGCGTTGGTCTGTTAACAAAAAGGATGGAGGTTCGAACCCTCCCATGAGTGGTGTGTCTCTTTTTTTCTTTGCGCTGATACCTTTGGAAAAATGTTCTGATGGTGGTAAGAGTAGAGCACGACTACCTCCGTGACGCAATTGGCTAGCGCGTTCGGCTGTTGACCAAAAGTTTGGAGGTTCGAGCCCTCCCATGAGCGGTGTGTCGCTTTTTTTTCTTTGCGCTGATAGCTTTGGAGGAATGTTCTGATGGTGGTGAGAGTGGAGCACGACTGTCTTCGTGGCGCAACTGCTAGTGCGTCGGCTGTTAAGCAAAAGGTTGGAGGTTCGAGCCCTCCCAGGAGCAGTGTGTTGCTTTTTTTCTTTGCGCTGATAGCCTTGGAGAAACGTTCTGACGTTGTTGAGAGTGGAGCACGACGGTATCTGTTGCGCAATTGGCTAGCGCGTTGGGCTGTTAACGAAAAGGTTGGAGGTTCGAACCCTCCCATGAGCGGTGTGTCTCTTTTTTCTTTGCGTTGATAGCTTTGGAGAAACGTTCTTACGGTGGTGAGAGTGGACCGCGTTTGGGTGCGTGGTGCAATGGCTAGCGCGATAGGCTGTTAACCAAAAGGTTGAAGGTTCTAGCCCTCCCATGAGCGGTGTGTCACTTTTTTTCTTCGCACTGATATCTTTGGAGAAGTGTTCTGACCTTAGTGAGAGTGGAGCACGAATGTCTCCGTGGCGCAGGTGGCTAGCGCGTTGGGCTGTTAACCATAAGGTGAGGTTCGAACCCTCCCATGTCCGGTGTGCCTCTTTTTTTCTTTGCGCTGATAGCTTTGGAGAAATGTTCTGATGGTGGTGAGAGTGGAGCACGACTACTTCCGTGACGCAATTGGCTAGCGCGTTCGGCTGTTAATCAAAAAGTTGGAAGTTCGAGCCCTCCCGAGAGCGGTGTGTCTCTTTTTTTTTCTTTGCGCTGATAGCTTTGGATAAATGTTCTGACGGTGGTGAGAGTGGAGCGCGACTGTCTCCATGGCGCAGTCTGCTTGTGCGTCGGCTGTTAAGCAAAAGGTTGGAGGTTCGAGCCCTCCCGGGACCAGTGTGTCGCTTTTTTCTTTGCGCTGATAGCTTTGGAAAAATGTTCTGATGGTGGTGACAGTAGAGCACGACTACCTCCATGACGCAATTGGCTAGCTTGATTGGCTGTTAACCAAAAGGTTGGAGGTTCAAGCCCTCCCATGAGCGGTGTGTCGCTTTTTTTTCTTTGCAATGATATCTTTGGAGAAACGTTCTGACCGTGCTGAGAGTGGAGCACGAACTGTCTCCATGGCGCAATTGGCTAGCGCGTTGGGCTGTCAACCAAAAGGCTGGAGGTTCGAACCCTCCCATGAGCGCTGTGTCTCTTTTTTTCTTTGCGCTGACACCTTTGGAAAAATGTTCTGATGGTGGTTAGAGTGAAGCACGACTACCTCCGTGACGCAATTGGCTAGCGCGTTCGGCTGTTGACCAAAAGTTTGGAGGTTCGAGCTCTCCCGAGAGCGGTGTGTCTCTTTTTTTGCGCTGATAGCTTTGGAGAAATGTTCTGACGGTGGTAAAATTGGAGCAAGGCTGTCTCCGTGGCGCAATCTGCTAGTGCGTCGGCTGTTAAGCAAAAGGTTGGAGGTTCGAGCCCTCCCGAGAGCGGTGTGTCTCTTTTTTTTTCTTTGCGCTGATAGCTTTGGAGAAATGTACTGACGGTGGTGGGAGTGGAGCACGACTGTCTCCGTGGCGCAATCTGCTAGTGCGTCGGCTGTTGAGCAAAAGGTTGGAGGTTCGAGCCCTCTCATGAGCGGTGTGTCGCTTTTTTTTCTTTGCACTGATATCTTTGTAGAAGTTTTCTGACCGTGGTGAGAGTGGAGCATGACTGTCTCCGTGGCGCAATTGGCTAGCGCGTTCGGCCGTTAACCAAAAGGTTGGAGGTTCGAGCCCTCCCACGAGGGTGTGTCGCTTTTTTTTGTACTGATATCTTTGGAGAAGTGTTCTGACCATGGTGAGAGTGGTGCACGACTGGCTCCGTGGGACGATTGGCTAGCGCGTTGGTCTGTTAACAAAAAGGAGGGAGGTTCGAACCCTCCCATGAGTGGTGTGTCTCTTTTTTTCTTTGCGCTGATACCTTTGGAAAAATGTTCTGATGGTGGTAAGAGTAGAGCACGACTACCTCCGTGACGCAATTGGCTAGCGCGTTCGGCTGTTGACCAAAAGTTTGGAGGTTCGAGCCCTCCCGAGAGCGGTGTGTCGCTTTTTTTTCTTTGAACTGATATCTTTTGAGAAGTGTTCTGACCGTGGTGAGAGTGGAGCACGCCTGTCTCCGTGGCGAAATTGGCTAGCGCGTTGGGCGTTCACCGAAAGGTTGGAGGTTCGAACCCTCCCATGAGCGGTGTGTCTCTTTTTTTCTTTGCGCTGATACCTTTGGCAAAATGTACTGATGGTGGTGAAAGTGGAGCACGACAACCTCCGTGACGCAATTGGCTAGCGCGTTCGGCTGTTAACCAAAAGGTTGGAGGTTCGAGCCCTCCCATGAGCGGTGTGTCGCTTTTTTTCTTTGCACTGATATCTTTGGAGAAGTGTTCTGACCGTAGTGAGAGTGGAGCACGAAAGTCTCCGTGGCGCAATTGGCTAGCGCGTTGGGCTGTTAACCATAAGGTTGGAGGTTCGAACCCTCCCATGAGCAGTGTGTCTCTTTCTTTTCTTTGCGCTGATACCTTTGAAAAAATGTTCTGATGGTGGTGAGAGTGGAGCACGACTACCTCCGTGACCCAATTGGCTAGCGCGTTCGGGTGTAGACCAAAAGTTTGTAGGTTAAGCCCTCCCGAGAGCTGTGTGTCTCTTTTTTTCTTTGCGCTGATAGCTTTGGAGAAATGTTCTGACGGTGGTGAGAGTGGAGCACTACTGTCTCCGTGGCGCAATCAGCTAGTGCGTCGGCTGTTAAGCAAAAGTTTTGAGGTTTGAGCCCTCCTGAGAGCGGTCTGTCTCTTTTTTTCTTTGCGCTGATAGCTTTGGAGAAATGTTCTGACGGTGGTGAGAGTGGCGCACGACTGTTTCCGTGGCAAAATCGGCTAGCGCGATCAACTGTTATCTAAAAGGTTGGAGGTTCGAGCCCTCCCGAGAGCGGTGTGTCTCTTTTTTTTCTTTGCGCTGATAGCTTTGGAGAAATGTTCTAACGGTGGTGAGAGTGGAGCACGACTGTCTCCGTGGCCCAATCTGCTAGTGCGTCGGCTGTTAACCAACAGGTTGGAGATTCGAGCCCTCCTATGAGAGGTGTGTCGCTTTTTTTTCTTTGCACTAATATCTTTGTAGAAGTGTTCTGATGGTGGTGAGAGTAGAGCACGACTACCTTCGTGACGCAATTGGCTAGCGCGTTCGGCTGTTAACCAAAACGTTGGAGGTTCGAACCCTCCCGAAAGCGGTGTGTCTCTTTTTTCTTTGCGCTGACAGCTATGGAGAATGGTTCCGACAGTGATGAGAGTGGAGCATGACTGTCTCCGTGGCACAACTGCTAGTGCGTCGGCTGTTAAGCAAAAGGTTAGAGGTTCGAGCCCTCTCAGGAGCAGTGTGTCGCTTTTTTCTTTGCGCTGATAGCCTTGGAGAAACGTTCTGACGGTGGTGAGAGTGGAGCACGACTGTCTCTGTTGCGCAATTGGCTAGCGCGTTGGGCTGTTAACGAAAAGGTTGGAGGTTTGAGCCCTCCCGAGAGCGGTGTGCCTCTTTTTTTCTTTGCGCTGATACTTTTGGAAAAATGTTCTGATGGTGGTGAGAGTGGAGCACGACCACCTCCGTGACGCAATTGGCTAGCGCGTTCGGCTGTTAATCAAAAGGTTGGAAGTTCGAGCCCTCCCGAGAGCGGTGTGTCTCTTTTTTTTCTTTGCAGTGATAGCTGTGGAGAAATGTTCTGACGGTGGTGAGAGTGGAGCGCGACTGTCTCCATGGCGCAGTCTGCTTGTGCGTCGGTTGTTAAGCAAAAGGTTGGAGGTTCGAGCCCTCCCGGGAGCAGTGTGTCGCTTTTTTTCTTTGCGCTGATAGCTTTGGAGAAACGTTCTGACGGTGGTGAGAGTTGAGCGTGGTTGGGTCCATGGTGCAATGGCTAGCGCGATTGGCTGTTAACCAAAAGGTTGGAGGTTCGAGCCCTCCCATGAGCGGTGGTTCGCTTTTTTTTCTTTGCACTGATATCTTTTGAGAAGTGTTCTGACCGTGGTGAGAGTGGAGGACGACTGTCTCCGTGGCGAAATTGGCTAGCGCGTTGGGCTGTCACCAAAAGGTTGGAGGTTCGAACCCTCCCATGAGCGGTGTGTCTCTTTTTTTCTTTGCGCTGATACCTTTGGCAAAATGTACTGATGGTGGTGAAAGTGGAGCACGACTACCTCCGTGACGCAATTGCCTAGCGCGTTCGGCTGTTAACCAAAAGGCTGGAGGTTCGAACCCTCCCATGAGCAGTGTGTCTCTTTCTTTTCTTTGCGCTGATACCTTTGAAAAAATGTTCAGATGGTGGTGAGAGTGGAGCACGACTACCTCCGTGACCCAATTGGCTAGCGCGTTCGGGTGTAGACCAAAAGTTTGGAGGTTCGAGCCCTCCCGAGAGCTGTGTGTCTCTTTTTTTCTTTGTGCTGATAGCTTTGGAGAAATGTTCTGACGGTGGTGAGAGTGGAGCACTACTGTCTCCGTGGCGCAATCTGCTAGTGCGTCGGCTGTTAAGCAAAAGGTTTGAGGTTCGAGCTCTCCTGAGAGCGGTCTGTCTCTTTTTTCTTTGCGCTGATAGCTTTGGAGAAATGTTCTGACGGTGGTGAGAGTGGCGCACGACTGTTTCCGTGGCAGAATCGGCTAGCGCGATCAACTGTTATCTAAAAGGTTGGAGGTTCGAGCCCTCCCGAGAGCGGTGTGTCTCTTTTTTTTTCTTTGCGCTGATAGCTTTGGAGAAATGTTCTAACGGTAGTGAGAGTAGAGCACGACTGTCTCCGTGGCCCAATCTGCTAGTGCGTCAGCTGGTAACCAACAGGTTGGAGATTCGAGCCCTCCTATGAGCGGTGTGTCGCTTTTTTTCTTTGCACTCATATCTTTGTAGAAGTGTTCTGACTGTGGTGAGAGTGGAGCACGGCTTTCTCCGTGGCGCAATCGGCTAGCGCGTTCGGCTGTTAACCAAAAGGTTACAGGTTCGAACCCTCCCATGAGCGGTGTGCCTCTTTTTTTCTTTGCGCTGATACTTTTGGAAAAATGTTCTGATGGTGGTGAGAGTGGAGCACGACCACCTCCGTGACGTAATAGGCTAGCGCGTTCGGCTGTCAACCCAAAGGTTGGAGGTTCGAACCCTCCCATGAGCGGTGTGTCTCTTTTTTTCTTTGCGCTGATACCTCTGGAAAAACGTTCTGATGGTGGTGAGAGTGGAGCACGACTACCTCCGTGACGCAATTGGCTTGCGCGTTCGGCTGTTAATCAAAAGGATGCAGGTTCGAGCCCTCCCGAGAGCGGTATGTCTCTTTTTTTTCTTTGCGCTGATAGCTTTCGAGAAATGTTCTGACGGTGGTGAGAGTGGAGCACGACTGTCTCCGTGGCGCAATCTGCTAGTGCGTCGGCTGTTAACCAAAAGGTTAACAGCCGACGCACTAGCACTGCTCCCGGGAGGTTCGAGCCCTCCCGGGAGCAGTGTGTCGCTTTTTTTCTTTGCGCTGATAGCTTTAGAGAAACGTTCTGACGCTGGTGAGGGTGGAGCGCGGTTGGGTCCGTGGTGCAATGGCTAGCGCGATCGGCTGTTAACCAAAAGGTTGGAGGTTCGAGCCCTCCCATGAGCGGTGTGTCGCTTTTTTTCTTTGCACTGATATCTTTGTAGAAGTGTTCTGACAGTGGTGAGAGTGGAGCACGACTGTCTCCGTGGCGCAATTGGCTAGCGCGTTGGGTTGTTAACCAAAAGGTTGGAGGTTTGAACCCTCCCATGAGTGGTGTGTTTTTTTTTCTTTGCGCTGATACCTTTGGAAAAATGTTCTGATGGTGGTGAGAGTGCAGCACGACTACCTCCGTGACGCAATTGCCTAGCACGTTCGGCTGTTCACCGAAAGGTTGGAGGTTCGAACCCTCCCGAGAGCGGTGTGTCTCTTTTTTTTTCTTTGCACTGATAGCTTTGGAGAAATGTTCTGACGGTGGTGAGAGTGGAGCACGACTGCTTCCGTGGCAGAATCGGCTAGCACGATCCACTGTTAACTGAAAGGTTGGAAGTTCAAGCCCTCCCGGGAGCAGTGTGTCGCTTTTTCTTGCGCTGACAGCTGTGCAGAAACGTTCTGACGGTGGTGAGAGTAGAGCACGACTGTCTACGTGGCGCAATTGGCTAGCGCGTTGGGTTGTTAACCAAAAGGTTGGAGGTTTGAACCCTCCCATGAGCGGTGTGTTTTTTTTTTCTTTGCGCTGATAGCTTTGGAGAAATGTTCTGACGGTGGTGAGAGTGGAGCACTACTGTCTCCGTGGCGCAATCTGCTAGTGCGTCGGCTGTTAAGCAAAAGGTTTGAGGTTCGAGCCCTCCCGCGAGCGGTGTGTCTCTTTTTTTTTCTTTGCGCTGATAGCTTTTGAGAAATGTTCTAACGGTGGTGAGAGTGGAGCACGACTGTTTCCGTGGCCCAATCTGCTAGTGCGTCGGCTGTTAACCAACAGGTTGGAGATTCGAGCCCTCCTATGAGCGGTGTGTCGCTTTTTTTTCTTTGCACTGATATCTTTATAGAAGTGTTCTGACTGTGGTGAGAGTGGAGCACGACTTTCTCCGTGGCGCAATTGGCTAGCGCGTTCGGCTGTTAACCAAAAGGTTACAGGTTCGAACCCTCCCATGAGTGGTGTGTCTCTTTTTTTCTTTGCGCTGATACCTTTGAAAAAATGTTCTGATGGTGGAGAGAGTAGAGCACGACTACCTCCGTGACGCAATTGGCTAGCGCATTCGGCTGTTAACCAAAAGGTTGGAGGTTCGAACCCTCCCGAAAGCGGTGTGTCTCTTTTTTCTTTGCGCTGACAGCTATGGAGAAATGTTCCGACAGTGATGAGAGTGGAGCATGACTGTCTCCGTGGCACAACTGCTAGTGCGTCGGCTGTTAAGCAAAAGGTTAGAGGTTCGAGCCCTCTCAAAAGCAGTGTGTCGCTTTTTTCTTTGCGCTGATAGCCTTGGAGAAACGTGCTGACGGTGGTGAGAGTGGAGCACGTCTGTCTCTGTTGCGCAACTGGCTAGCGCGTTGGGCTGTTAACGAAAAGGTTGGAGGTTCGGACCCTCCCATGAGCGGTGTGCCTCTTTTTTTCTTTGCGCTGATACTTTTGGAAAAATGTTCTGATGGTGGTGAGAGTGAAGCACGACTACCTCCGTGACGCAATTGGCTAGCGCGTTCTGCTGTTGACCAAAAGTTTGGAGGTTCGAGCCCTCCCATGAGCGGTGTGTCGCTTTTTTTTCTTTGCGCTGATAGCTTTGGAGGAATGTTCTGATGGTGGTGAGAGTGGAGCACGACTGTCTTCGTGGCGCAACTGCTAGTGCGTCGGCTGTTAAGCAAAAGGTTGGAGGTTCGAGCGCTCCCAGGAGCAGTGTGTTGCTTTTTTTCTTTGCGCTGATAGCCTTGGAGAAACGTTCTGACGTTGTTGAGAGTGGAGCACGACTGTATCTGTTGCGCAATTGGCTAGCGCGTTGGGCTGTTAACGAAAAGGTTGGAGGTTCGAACCCTCCCATGAGCGGTGTGTCTCTTTTTTTCTTTGCGCTGATAGCTTTGGAGAAACGTTTTTACGGTGGTGAGAGTGGAGCACGACTGTCTCTGTGGCGCAATTGGCTAGCGCGTTAAGCTGTTAACCATAAGGTTGGAGGTTCGAACCCTACCATGAGCGGTGTGTCTCTTTTTTTCTTTGCGCTGATAGCTTTGGAGAAATGTTCTGACGATGGTGAGAGTGGCGCACGACTGTTTCCGTGGCGCAATCTGCTAGTGCGTCGGCTGTTAACCAAAAGGTTGGAGATTCGAGACCTCCCATGAGCGGTGTGTCGCTTTTTTTTTCTTTGCACTGATATCTTTGTAGAAGTGTTCTGACCATGGTGAGAGTGGAGCACGACTGTCTCCGTGGCGCAATTGGCTAGCGTGTTCGGCTGTTAACCAAAAGGTTGCAGGTTCGAACCCTCCCATGAGTGGTGTGTCTCTTTTTTTTCTTTGCCTACCGATGGAGGCGGAAATGTCGAGGCCCGTGTGCTCTGATTTGGTGCACGTTAAAGAACCCCAGGTGGTCAAAATTTCCAGAGCCCTCCACTACGGCGTCTCTCATAATCATATGGTGGTTTTGGGACGTTAAACCACACAAATCAATCAATTTTTTTCTTTGCGCTGATACCTTTGGAAAAATGTTCTGATGGTGGTGAGAGTAGAGCACGACTACCTCCATGACGCAATTGGCTAGCGCGTTCGGCTGTTAACCAAAAGGTAGGAGGTTCGAGCCCTCCCATGAGCGGTGTGTCGCTTTTTTTTCTTTGCGCTGATAGCTTTGGAGGAATGTTCTGATGGTGGTGAGAGTGGAGCACGACTGTCTTCGTGGCGCAACTGCTAGTGCGTCGGCTGTTAAGCAAAAGGTTGGAGGTTCGAGCCCTCCCAGGAGCAGTGTGTTGCTTTTTTTCTTTGCGCTGATAGCCTTGGAGAAACGTTCTGACGTTGTTGAGAGTGGAGCACGACTGTATCTGTTGCGCAATTGGCTAGCGCGTTGGGCTGTTAACGAAAAGGTTGGAGGTTCGAACCCTCCCATGAGCGGTGTGTCTCTTTTTTTCTTTGCGCTGATAGCTTTGGAGAAACGTTCTTACGGTGGTGAGAGTGGACCGCGTTTGGGTGCGTGGTGCAATGGCTAGCGCGATCGGCTGTTAACCGAAAGGTTGAAGGTTCTAGCCCTCTCATGAGCGGTGTGTCACTTTTTTTCTTCGCACTGATATCTTTAAAGAAGTGTTCTGACCGTGGTGAGAGTGGAGCACGACTGTCTCTGTGGCGCAATTGGCTAGCGCGTTAAGCTGTTAACCATAAGGTTGGAGGTTCGAACCCTACCATGAGCGGTGTGTCTCTTTTTTTCTTTGCGCTGATAGCTTTGGAGAAATGTTCTGACGATGGTGAGAGTGGCGCACGACTGTTTCCGTGGCGCAATCTGCTAGTGCGTCGGCTGTTAACCAAAAGGTTGGAGATTCGAGACCTCCCATGAGCGGTGTGTCGCTTTTTTTTCTTTGCACTGATATCTTTGTAGAAGTGTTCTGACCATGGTGAGAGTGGAGCACGACTGTCTCCGTGGCGCAATTGGCTAGCGTGTTCGGCTGTTAACCAAAAGGTTGCAGGTTCGAACCCTCCCATGAGTGGTGTGTCTCTTTTTTTTCTTTGCCTACCGATGGAGGCGGAAATGTCGAGGCCCGTGTGCTCTGATTTGGTGCACGTTAAAGAACCCCAGGTGGTCAAAATTTCCAGAGCCCTCCACTACGGCGTCTCTCATAATCATATGGTGGTTTTGGGACGTTAAACCACACAAATCAATCAATTTTTTTCTTTGCGCTGATACCTTTGGAAAAATGTTCTGATGGTGGTGAGAGTAGAGCACGACTACCTCCATGACGCAATTGGCTAGCGCGTTCGGCTGTTAACCAAAAGGTAGGAGGTTCGAGCCCTCCCGAAAGCGGTGTGTCTCTTTTTTCTTTGCGCTGACAGCAATGGAGAAATGTTCCGACAGTGTTGAGAGTGGAGCACGACTGTCTTCGTGGCGCAACTGCTAGTGCGTCGGCTGTTAAGCAAAAGGTTGGAGGTTCGAGCCCTCCCAGGAGCAGTGTGTTGCTTTTTTTCTTTGCGCTGATAGCCTTGGAGAAACGTTCTGACGTTGTTGAGAGTGGAGCACGACTGTATCTGTTGCGCAATTGGCTAGCGCGTTGGGCTGTTAACGAAAAGGTTGGAGGTTCGAACCCTCCCATGAGCGGTGTGTCTCTTTTTTTCTTTGCGCTTTACCTTTGGAAAAAAGTTCTGATGGTGGAGAGAGTGGAGCACGACTACCTCCGTGACGCCATTGGCTAGCGCGTTCGGCTGTTAACCAAAAGGTTGGAAGTTCGAGCCCTCCCGAGAGCGGTGTGTCTCTTTTTTTTCTTTGCGCTGATAGCTTTGGAGAAATGTTCTGACGGTGGTGAGAGTGGAGCGCGACTGTCTCCGTGGCGCAGTCTGCTAGTGCGTCAGCTGTTAAGCAAAAGGTTAGAGGTTCAAGCCCTCCCGGGAGCAGTGTGTCGCTTTTTTCTTTGCGCTGATAGCTTTGGAGAAACGTTCTGATGGTGGTGAGAGTGGAGCGCGGTTGGGTCCGTGGTGCAGTGGTTAGCGCGATTGGCTGTTAACCAAAAGGTTGGAGGTTCGAGCCCTCCCATGAGCGATGTGTCTGTTTTTTTCTTTGCGCTTTACCTTTGGAAAAAAGTTCTGATGGTGGTGAGAGTGGAGCAAGAACTGTCTCCATGGCGCTAATGGCTAGCGCGTTGGGCTGTTAACCAAAAGGCTGGAGGTTCGAGCCCTCCCATGAGCGGTGTGTGTCTTTTTTTCTTTGCGCTTTACCTTTGGAAAAAAGTTCTGATGGTGGTGAGTGTGGAGCAAGAACTGTCTCCATGGCGCTATTGGCTAGCGCGTTGGGATGTTAACCAAAAAGCTGGAGGTTCGAACCCTCCACTGAGCGGTGTGTCTCTTTTTTTCTTTGCGCTTTACCTTTGGAAAAAAGTTCTGATGGTGGAGAGAGTGGAGCACGACTACCTCCGTAACGCAATTGTCTAGCGCGTTCGGCTGTTAACCAAAAGGTTGGAAGTTCGAGCCCTCCCGAGAGCGGTGTGTCTCTTTTTTTTCTTTGCGCTGATAGCTTTGGAGAAATGTTCTGACGGTGGTAAAAGTGGAGCAAGGCTGTCTCCGTGGCGCAATCTGCTAGTGCTTCGGCTGTTAAGCAAAAGGTTGGAGGTTCGAGCCCTCCCGAGAGCGGTGTGTCTCTTTTTTCTTTGCGCTGACAGCTATGGAGAAATGTTCCGACAGTGGTGAGAGAGGAGCACGACTGTCTCCGTGGCACAATCTGCTAGTTCGTCGGCTGTTAAGCAAAAGGTTGGAGGTTCGAGTCCTCCCCGGGAGCAGCGTGTCGCTTTTTTTCTTTGCGCTGATAGTTTTGGAGAAACGTTCTAATGGTGGTGAGAGTGGACCGCGGTTGAATCCGTGGTGCAATGGCTAGCGCGATCGGCTGTTAACCAAAAGGTAGGAGGTTATAGCCCTCCCATGAGCGGTGAGTCACTTTTTTTCTTTGCACTGATATCTTTGAAGAAGTGTTGTGACCATGATGAGAGTGGAGCACGACTGTTTTTTGGCGCAATTGGCTAGCGCGTTGGGCTGTTAACCAAAAGGTTGGAGGTTCGAACCCTCCCATGAGCGGTGTGTCTCTTTTTTCTTTGCGCTGATAGCTTTGAAGAAATGTTCTGACGGTGGTGAGAGTGGAGCGCGACTGTCTCCGTGGCGCAGTCTGCTAGTGCGTCGGCTCTTAAGCAAAAGGTTGGAGGTTCGAGCCCTCCCGGGAGCAGTGTGTCACTTTTTTTTCTTTGCGCTGATAGTTTTGGAGAAACGTTCTAATGGTGGTGAGAGTGGAGCGCGGTTGGGTCCGTGGTGCAATGGCTAGCGCGATTGGCTGTTAACCAAAAGGTTGGAGGTTCGAGCCCTCCAATGAGCGGTGTGTCGCTTTTTTTTTCTTTGCACTGATATCTTTGCAGAAGTGTTCTGACCATGGTGTGAGTGGAGGACGAACTGTCTCCGTGGCGCTATTGGCTAGCGCGTTGGGCTGTTAACCAAAAGGCTCGAGGTTCGAACCCTCCACTGAGCGGTGTGTCTCTTTTTTTTTCTTTGCGCTGATATCTTTGGAGAAATGTTCTGACGGTGGTAAAAGTGGAGCAAGGCTGTCTCCGTGGCGCAATCTGCTAGTTCGTCGGCTGTTAGGCAAAAGGTTGGAGGTTCGAGTCCTCCCCGGGAGCAGCGTGTCGCTTTTTTTCTTTGCGCTGATAGCTTTGAAGAAACGTTCTTACGGTGGTGAGAGTGGACCGCGGTTCGGTCCGTGGTGCAATGGCTAGCGCGATCAGCTGTTAACCAAAAGGTTGGAGGTTCTAGCCCTCCCATGAGCGGTGTGTCACTTTTTTTCTTCGCACTGATATCTTTAAAGAAGTGTTCTGACCGTGGTGAGAGTGGAGCACGACTGTCTCTTTGGCGCAGTTGGCTAGCCCGTTAAGCTGTTAACCATAAGGCTGGAGGTTCGAACCCTCCCATGAGCGGTGTGTCTCTTTTTTTTGCGCTGATACCTTTGGAAAAATGTTCTGATGGTGGTGAGAGTGGAAAACGACTGTCTCCATGGTGCAATTCGCTAGCGCGTTGGGCTGTTAACCAAAAGGTTGGAGGTTCGAACCCTCTCATGAGCGGTGTGTCTTTTTTTCTTTGCGCTGATACCTTTGAAAAAATGTCCTGATGGTGGTGAGAGTGGAGCACGACTACCTCCGTGACGCAATCGGCTAGCGCGTTCGGGTGTTGACCAAAAGTTTGGAGGTTCGAGCCCTCCCGAGAGCGGTGTGTCTCTTTTTTTCTTTGCGCTGATAGCTTGGGAGAAATGTTCTGATGGTGGTGAGAGTGGAGCACGACTGTCTCCGTGGCGCAATCTGCTAGTGCTTCGGCTGATATCCAAAAGGTTGCAGGTTCGAACCCTCCCATGAGCGGTGTGTCTCTTTTTTCTTTGCGATGATACCTTTGGAAAAATGTTCTGATGGTGGAGAGAGTAGAGCACGACTACCTCCATGACGCAATTGACTAGCGCGTTCGGCTGTTAACCAAAAGGTTGGAGGTTCGAGCCTCCCGAAAGCGGTGTGTCTCTTTTTTCTTTGCGCTGACAGCTATGGAGAAATGTTCCGACAGTGTTGAGAGTGGAGCACGACTGTCTCCGTGGCGCAAATGCTAGTGCGTCGGCTGTTAAGCAAAAGGTTGCAGGTTCGAGCCCTCCCAGGAGCAGTGTGTCACTTTTTTTCTTTGCGCTGATAGCCTTGGAGAAACGTTCTGATGGTGGTGAGAGTGGAGCACGACTGTCTCTGTTGCGCAATTGGCTAGCGCGTTGGGCTGTTAACGAAAAGGTTGGAGGTTCGAACCCTCCCTTGAGGGGTGTGTCTCTTTTGTTCTTTGCGCTTTACTTTTGGAAAAAAGTTCTGATGGTGGTGAGAGTGGAGCACGACAACCTCCGTGACGCAATTTGCTAGCGCGTTCGGCTGTTAACCAAAAGGTTGTAGGTTCGAGCCCTCCCGAGAGCGGTGTGTGTCTTTTTTTTCTTTGCGCTTATAGCTTTGAAGAAATGTTCTGACGGTGGTGAGAGTGGAGCACGACTGTTTCCGTGGCAGAATCGGCTAGCGCGATCAACTGTTATCAAAAAGGTTGGAGGTTCGAGCCCTCCCGAAAGCGGTGTGTCTTTTTTCTTTGCGCTGATAGCTTTGTAGAAATGTTCTGACGGTGGTGAGAGTGGAGCACGACTGTCTCCGTGGCGCAATCTGCTAGTGCGTCGGCTGTTACCCAAAACGTTGGAGGTTCGAGCCCTCCCATGAGCGGTGTGTCGCTTTTTTTTCTTTGCACTGATATCTTTGTAGAAGTGTTCTGACCGTGGTGAGAGTGGAGCACGACTGTCTCCGTGGCGCCATTGGCTAGCGCGTTCCGCTGTTAACCAAAAGGTTGGAGGTTCGAGCCCTCCCACGAGCGCTGTGTCGCTTTTTTTTCTTTGCACTGATATCTTTGGAGAAGTGTTTTGACCGTGGTGGGAGTGGAGTACGTCTGTCTCCGTGGGACAATTGGCTAGCGCGTTGGTCTGTTAACCAAAAGGATGGAGGTTCGAACCCTCCCAAAAGCGGTGTGTCTCTTTTTTTCTTTGCGCTGATACCTTTGGAAAAATGTTCTGATTGTGGTGAAAGTGGAGCATGACTACCTCCGTGACGCAATTGGCTAGCGCGTTCGGCTGATAACCGAAAGGTTGGAGGTTCGAGCCCTCCCGAGAGCGGTGTGTCTTTTTTTCTTTGCGCTGACAGCTATGGAGAAATGTTCCGACAGTGGTGAGAGTGGAGCACGACTGTCTCCGTGGCACAATCTGCTAGTTCGTCGGCTGTTAGGCAAAAGGTTGGAGGTTCGAGTCCTCCCCGGGAGCAGCGTGTCGCTTTTTTTCTTTGCGCTGATAGCTTGGGAGAAATGTTCTGACGGTGGTGAGAGTCGAGCACGACTGTCTCCGTGGCGCAATCTGCTAGTGCTTCGGCTGTTATGCAAAAGGTTTGAGGTTCGAGCCCTCCTCAGAGCGGTGTGTCTCTTTTTTTTCTTTGCGCTGATAGCTTTGGAGAAATGTTCTGACGATGGCGAGAGTGGCGCACGACTGTTTCCGTTGCAGAATCGGCTAGCGCGATCCACTGATATCCAAAAGGTTGCAGGTTCGAACCCTCCCATGAGCGGTGTGTCTCTTTTTTTCTTTGCGCTGATACCTTTGGAAAAATGTTCTGATGGTGGTGAGAGTAGAGCACGACTACCTCCATGACGGAATTGACTAGCGCGTTCGGCTGTTAACCAAAAGGTTGGAGGTTCGAGCCTCCCGAAAGCGGTGTGTCTCTTTTTTCTTTGCGCTGACAGCTATGGAGAAATGTTCCGACAGTGTTGAGAGTGGAGCACGACTGTCTCCGTGGCGCAAATGCTAGTGCGTCGGCTGTTAAGCAAAAGGTTTGAAGTTCGAGCCCTCCCAGGAGCAGTGTGTCGCTTTTTTTTCTTTGCGCTGATAGCCTTGGAGAAACGTTCTGACGGTGGTGAGAGTGGAGCACAACTGTCTCTGTTGCGCAATTGGCTAGCGCGTTGGGCTGTTAACGAAAAGGTTGGAAGTTCGAACCCTCCCATGAGCGGTGTGTCTTTTTTTTGCGCTTTACATGGAAAAACGTTCTGATGGTGGTGAGAGTGGAGCACGACTACATCCGTGACGCAATTTGCTAGCGCGTTCGGCTGTTAACCAAAAGGTTGGAGGTTCGAGCCTTCCCGAGAGCGGTGTGTTTCTTTTTTTTCTTTGCGCTGATAGCTTTGGGGAAATGTTCTGATGGTGGTGAGAGTGGAGCACGACTACTTCCGTGATGCAATTGGCTAGCGCGTTCGGCTGTTAATCAAAAGGTTCGAAGTTCGAGCCCTCCCGAGAGCGGTGTGTCTCTTTTTTTCTTAGCGCTGATAGCTTTGAAGAAATGTTCTGACGATGGTGAGAGTGGAGCACGACTGTCTCCTTGGCGCAATCTGCTAGTGCGTCGGCTGTTAACCAAAAGGTTGGAGGTTCGAGCCCTCCCATGAGCAGTGTGTCGCTTTTTTTTTCTTTGCATTGATATCTTTGTAGAAGCGTTCTGACCGTGGTGAGAGTGGAGCACGACTGTCTCCGTGGCGCAATTGGATAGCGCGTTCGGCTGTTAACCAAAAGGTTGGTGGTTCGAGCCCTCCCACGAGCGGTGTGTCACTTTTTTTTCTTTGCACTGATATCTTTGGAGAAGTGTTCTGACCGTGGTGAGAGTGGAGCACGACTGTCTCCGTGGGACGATTGGCTAGCGCGTTGGTATGTTAACCAAAAGGATGGATGTTCGAACCCTCCCATGAGCGGTGTGTCTCTTTTTTCCTTTGCGCTTTACCTTTGGAAAAAAGTTCTGATGGTGGAGAGAGTGGAGCACGACTACCTCCGTGACGCCATTGGCTAGCGCGTTCGGCTGTTAACCAAAAGGTTGGAAGTTCGAGCCCTCCCGAGAGCGGTGTGTCTCTTTTTTTTCTTTGCGCTGATAGCTTTGGAGAAATGTTCTGACGGTGGTGAGAGTGGAGCGCGACTGTCTCCGTGGCGCAGTCTGCTAGTGCGTCAGCTGTTAAGCAAAAGGTTAGAGGTTCAAGCCCTCCCGGGAGCAGTGTGTCGCTTTTTTCTTTGCGCTGATAGCTTTGGAGAAACGTTCTGATGGTGGTGAGAGTGGAGCGCGGTTGGGTCCGTGGTGCAGTGGTTAGCGCGATTGGCTGTTAACCAAAAGGTTGGAGGTTCGAGCCCTCCCATGAGCGATGTGTCTGTTTTTTTCTTTGCGCTTTACCTTTGGAAAAAAGTTCTGATGGTGGTGAGAGTGGAGCAAGAACTGTCTCCATGGCGCTAATGGCTAGCGCGTTGGGCTGTTAACCAAAAGGCTGGAGGTTCGAGCCCTCCCATGAGCGGTGTGTGTCTTTTTTTCTTTGCGCTTTACCTTTGGAAAAAAGTTCTGATGGTGGTGAGTGTGGAGCAAGAACTGTCTCCATGGCGCTATTGGCTAGCGCGTTGGGATGTTAACCAAAAAGCTGGAGGTTCGAACCCTCCACTGAGCGGTGTGTCTCTTTTTTTCTTTGCGCTTTACCTTTGGAAAAAAGTTCTGATGGTGGAGAGAGTGGAGCACGACTACCTCCGTAACGCAATTGTCTAGCGCGTTTGGCTGTTAACCAAAAGGTTGGAAGTTCGAGCCCTCCCGAGAGCGGTGTGTCTCTTTTTTTTCTTTGCGCTGATAGCTTTGGAGAAATGTTCTGACGGTGGTAAAAGTGGAGCAAGGCTGTCTCCGTGGCGCAATCTGCTAGTGCTTCGGCTGTTAAGCAAAAGGTTGGAGGTTCGAGCCCTCCCGAGAGCGGTGTGTCTCTTTTTTCTTTGCGCTGACAGCTATGGAGAAATGTTCCGACAGTGGTGAGAGAGGAGCACGACTGTCTCCGTGGCACAATCTGCTAGTTCGTCGGCTGTTAAGCAAAAGGTTGGAGGTTCGAGTCCTCCCCGGGAGCAGCGTGTCGCTTTTTTTCTTTGCGCTGATAGTTTTGGAGAAACGTTCTAATGGTGGTGAGAGTGGACCGCGGTTGAATCCGTGGTGCAATGGCTAGCGCGATCGGCTGTTAACCAAAAGGTAGGAGGTTATAGCCCTCCCATGAGCGGTGAGTCACTTTTTTTCTTTGCACTGATATCTTTGAAGAAGTGTTGTGACCATGATGAGAGTGGAGCACGACTGTTTTTTGGCGCAATTGGCTAGCGCGTTGGGCTGTTAACCAAAAGGTTGGAGGTTCGAACCCTCCCATGAGCGGTGTGTCTCTTTTTTCTTTGCGCTGATAGCTTTGAAGAAATGTTCTGACGGTGGTGAGAGTGGAGCGCGACTGTCTCCGTGGCGCAGTCTGCTAGTGCGTCGGCTCTTTAGCAAAAGGTTGGAGGTTCGAGCCCTCCCGGGAGCAGTGTGTCACTTTTTTTTCTTTGCGCTGATAGTTTTGGAGAAACGTTCTAATGGTGGTGAGAGTGGAGCGCGGTTGGGTCCGTGGTGCAATGGCTAGCGCGATTGGCTGTTAACCAAAAGGTTGGAGGTTCGAGCCCTCCAATGAGCGGTGTGTCGCTTTTTTTTTCTTTGCACTGATATCTTTGCAGAAGTGTTCTGACCATGGTGTGAGTGGAGGACGAACTGTCTCCGTGGCGCTATTGGCTAGCGCGTTGGGCTGTTAACCAAAAGGCTCGAGGTTCGAACCCTCCACTGAGCGGTGTGTCTCTTTTTTTTTCTTTGCGCTGATATCTTTGGAGAAATGTTCTGACGGTGGTAAAAGTGGAGCAAGGCTGTCTCCGTGGCGCAATCTGCTAGTTCGTCGGCTGTTAGGCAAAAGGTTGGAGGTTCGAGTCCTCCCCGGGAGCAGCGTGTCGCTTTTTTTCTTTGCGCTGATAGCTTTGAAGAAACGTTCTTACGGTGGTGAGAGTGGACCGCGGTTGGGTCCGTGGTGCAATGGCTAGCGCGATCAGCTGTTAACCAAAAGGTTGGAGGTTCTAGCCCTCTCATGAGCGGTGTGTCACTTTTTTTCTTCGCACTGATATCTTTAAAGAAGTGTTCTGACCGTGGTGAGAGTGGAGCACGACTGTCTCTTTGGCGCAGTTGGCTAGCCCGTTAAGCTGTTAACCATAAGGCTGGAGGTTCGAACCCTCCCATGAGCGGTGTGTCTCTTTTTTTTTTTGCGCTGATACCTTTGGAAAAATGTTCTGATGGTGGTGAGAGTGGAAAACGACTGTCTCCATGGTGCAATTCGCTAGCGCGTTGGGCTGTTAACCAAAAGGTTGGAGGTTCGAACCCTCTCATGAGCGGTGTGTCTTTTTTTCTTTGCGCTGATACCTTTGAAAAAATGTCCTGATGGTGGTGAGAGTGGAGCACGACTACCTCCGTGACGCAATCGGCTAGCGCGTTCGGGTGTTGACCAAAAGTTTGGAGGTTCGAGCCCTCCCGAGAGCGGTGTGTCTCTTTTTTTCTTTGCGCTGATAGCTTGGGAGAAATGTTCTGATGGTGGTGAGAGTGGAGCACGACTGTCTCCGTGGCGCAATCTGCTAGTGCTTCGGCTGATATCCAAAAGGTTGCAGGTTCGAACCCTCCCATGAGCGGTGTGTCTCTTTTTTCTTTGCGATGATACCTTTGGAAAAATGTTCTGATGGTGGAGAGAGTAGAGCACGACTACCTCCATGACGCAATTGACTAGCGCGTTCGGCTGTTAACCAAAAGGTTGGAGGTTCGAGCCTCCCGAAAGCGGTGTGTCTCTTTTTTCTTTGCGCTGACAGCTATGGAGAAATGTTCCGACAGTGTTGAGAGTGGAGCACGACTGTCTCCGTGGCGCAAATGCTAGTGCGTCGGCTGTTAAGCAAAAGGTTGCAGGTTCGAGCCCTCCCAGGAGCAGTGTGTCACTTTTTTTCTTTGCGCTGATAGCCTTGGAGAAACGTTCTGACGGTGGTGAGAGTGGAGCACGACTGTCTCTGTTGCGCAATTGGCTAGCGCGTTGGGCTGTTAACGAAAAGGTTGGAGGTTCGAACCCTCCCTTGAGGGGTGTGTCTCTTTTGTTCTTTGCGCTTTACCTTTGGAAAAAAGTTCTGATGGTGGTGAGAGTGGAGCACGACAACCTCCGTGACGCAATTTGCTAGCGCGTTCGGCTGTTAACCAAAAGGTTGTAGGTTCGAGCCCTCCCGAGAGCGGTGTGTGTCTTTTTTTTCTTTGCGCTTATAGCTTTGAAGAAATGTTCTGACGGTGGTGAGAGTGGAGCACGACTGTTTCCGTGGCAGAATCGGCTAGCGCGATCAACTGTTATCAAAAAGGTTGGAGGTTCGAGCCCTCCCGAAAGCGGTGTGTCTTTTTTCTTTGCGCTGATAGCTTTGTAGAAATGTTCTGACGGTGGTGAGAGTGGAGCACGACTGTCTCCGTGGCGCAATCTGCTAGTGCGTCGGCTGTTACCCAAAACGTTGGAGGTTCGAGCCCTCCCATGAGCGGTGTGTCGCTTTTTTTTCTTTGCACTGATATCTTTGTAGAAGTGTTCTGACCGTGGTGAGAGTGGAGCACGACTGTCTCCGTGGCGCCATTGGCTAGCGCGTTCGGCTGTTAACCAAAAGGTTGGAGGTTCGAGCCCTCCCACGAGCGCTGTGTCGCTTTTTTTTCTTTGCACTGATATCTTTGGAGAAGTGTTTTGACCGTGGTGGGAGTGGAGTACGACTGTCTCCGTGGGACAATTGGCTAGCGCGTTGGTCTGTTAACCAAAAGGATGGAGGTTCGAACCCTCCCAAAAGCGGTGTGTCTCTTTTTTTCTTTGCGCTGATACCTTTGGAAAAATGTTCTGATTGTGGTGAAAGTGGAGCATGACTACCTCCGTGACGCAATTGGCTAGCGCGTTCGGCTGATAACCGAAAGGTTGGAGGTTCGAGCCCTCCCGAGAGCGGTGTGTCTTTTTTTCTTTGCGCTGACAGCTATGGAGAAATGTTCCGACAGTGGTGAGAGTGGAGCACGACTGTCTCCGTGGCACAATCTGCTAGTTCGTCGGCTGTTAGGCAAAAGGTTGGAGGTTCGAGTCCTCCCCGGGAGCAGCGTGTCGCTTTTTTTCTTTGCGCTGATAGCTTGGGAGAAATGTTCTGACGGTGGTGAGAGTCGAGCACGACTGTCTCCGTGGCGCAATCTGCTAGTGCTTCGGCTGTTATGCAAAAGGTTTGAGGTTCGAGCCCTCCTCAGAGCGGTGTGTCTCTTTTTTTTCTTTGCGCTGATAGCTTTGGAGAAATGTTCTGACGATGGCGAGAGTGGCGCACGACTGTTTCCGTTGCAGAATCGGCTAGCGCGATCCACTGATATCCAAAAGGTTGCAGGTTCGAACCCTCCCATGAGCGGTGTGTCTCTTTTTTTCTTTGCGCTGATACCTTTGGAAAAATGTTCTGATGGTGGTGAGAGTAGAGCACGACTACCTCCATGACGGAATTGACTAGCGCGTTCGGCTGTTAACCAAAAGGTTGGAGGTTCGAGCCTCCCGAAAGCGGTGTGTCTCTTTTTTCTTTGCGCTGACAGCTATGGAGAAATGTTCCGACAGTGTTGAGAGTGGAGCACGACTGTCTCCGTGGCGCAAATGCTAGTGCGTCGGCTGTTATGCAAAAGGTTTGAAGTTCGAGCCCTCCCAGGAGCAGTGTGTCGCTTTTTTTCTTTGCGCTGATAGCCTTGGAGAAACGTTCTGACGGTGGTGAGAGTGGAGCACAACTGTCTCTGTTGCGCAATTGGCTAGCGCGTTGGGCTGTTAACGAAAAGGTTGGAAGTTCGAACCCTCCCATGAGCGGTGTGTCTTTTTTTTTGCGCTTTACATGGAAAAACGTTCTGATGGTGGTGAGAGTGGAGCACGACTACCTCCGTGACGCAATTTGCTAGCGCGTTCGGCTGTTAACCAAAAGGTTGGAGGTTCGAGCCTTCCCGAGAGCGGTGTGTTTCTTTTTTTTCTTTGCGCTGATAGCTTTGGGGAAATGTTCTGATGGTGAGAGTGGAGCACGACTACTTCCGTGATGCAATTGGCTAGCGCGTTCGGCTGTTAATCAAAAGGTTCGAAGTTCGAGCCCTCCCGAGAGCGGTGTGTCTCTTTTTTTCTTAGCGCTGATAGCTTTGAAGAAATGTTCTGACGATGGTGAGAGTGGAGCACGACTGTCTCCTTGGCGCAATCTGCTAGTGCGTCGGCTGTTAACCAAAAGGTTGGAGGTTCGAGCCCTCCCGAGAGCGGTGTGTCTCTTTTTTTCTTTGCGCTGATTGCTTTGGAGAAATGTTCTGACGGTGGTGAGAGTGGAGCGCGACTGTCTCCATGGCACAATCTGCTAGTTCGTCGGCTGTTAAGCAAAAAGAGCGAGGGTCGAGTCCTCCCCGGAAGCAGCGTGTCGCTTTTTTTCTTTGCGCTGATAGCTTTGGAGAAACGTTCTAATGGAGGTGAGAGTGGACCGCGGTTGGGTCCGTGGTGCAATGGCTAGCGCGATCGGCTGTTAACCAAAAGGTTGGAGGTTCTAGCCCTCCCATGGGCGTTGAGTCACTTTTTTTTGCACTGATATCTTTGAAGAAGTGTTCTGACCATGGTGTGAGTGGAGCACGAACTGTCTCCGTGGCGCTATTGGCTAGCGCGTTGGGCTGTTAACCAAAAGGCTTGAGGTTCGAACCCTCCACTGAGCGGTGTGTCTCTTTTTTTCTTTGCGCTGATACCTTTGGAAAAATGTTCTGATGGTGGTGAGAGTGGAGCACGACTACTTCCGTGACGCAATTGGCTAGCGCGTTCGGCTGTTGACCAAAAGTTTGGAGGTTCGAGCCCTCCCGAGAGCGGTGTGTCTCTTTTTTTTCTTTGCGCTGATATCTTTGGAGAAATGTTCTGACGGTGGTGAGAGTGGAGCACGACTGTCTCCGTGGCGCAATCTGCTAGTGCGTCGGCTGTTACCCAAAACGTTTGAGGTTCGAGCCCTCCCATGAGCGGTGTGTCGCTTTTTTTTCTTTGCACTGATATCTTTGTAGAAGTGTTCTGACCGTGGTGAGAGTGGAGCACGACTGTCTCCGTGGCGCAATTGGCTAGCGCGTTCGGCTGTTAACCAAAAGGTTGGAGGTTCGAGCCCTCCCACGAGCGGTGTTTCGCTTTTTTTTCTTGGCACTGATATCTTTAGAGAAGTGTTTCGACCGTGGTGAGAGTGGAGTACGACTGTCTCCGTGGGACAATTGGCAAGCGCGTTGGTCTGTTAACCAAAAGGATGGAGGTTTGAACCCTCCCAAAAGCGGTGTGTTTCTTTTTTTCTTTGCGCTGATACCTTTGGAAAAATGTTCTGATTGTGGTGAAAGTGGAGCATGACTACCTCCGTGACGCAATTGGCTAGCGTGTTCGGCTGATAACCAAAAGGTTGGAGGTTCGAGCCCTCCCGAGAGCGGTGTGTCTCTTTTTTTTTGCGCTGACAGCTACGGAGAAATGTTCCGACAGTGGTGAGAGTGGAGCACGACTGTCTCCGTGGCACAATCTGCTAGTTCGTCGGCTGTTAGGCAAAAGGTTGGAGGTTCGAGTCCTCCCCGGGAGCAGCGTGTCGCTTTTTTTCTTTGCGCTGATAGCTTTGCAGAAACGTTCTTACGGTGGTGAGAGTGAACCGCGGTTGGGTCCGTGGTGCAATGGCTAGCGCGATCGGCTGTTAACCAAAAGGTTGGAGGTTCTAGCCCTCCCATGAGCGGTGTGTCACTTTTTTTCTTCGCACTGATATTTTTAAAGAAGTGTTCTAAACGTGGTGAGAGTGGAGCACGACTGTCTCTGTGTCGCAATTGGCTAGCGCGTTATGCTGTTAACGATAAGGTTGGAGGTTCGAACCCTCCCATGAGCGGTGTGTCTCTTTTTTTCTTTGCGATGATACCTTTGGAAAAATGTTCTGATGGTGGTGAGAGTGGAAAACGACTGTTTCCATAGTGCAATTCGCTAGCGCGTTGGGCTGTTAACCATAAGGTTGGAGGTTCGAACCCTCCCATGAGCGGTGTGTCTCTTTCTTTGTTTGCGCTGTTACCTTTGGAAAAATGTTCTGATGGTGGTGAGAGTGGAAATAGACTGTCTCCATGGTGCAATTCGCTAGCGCGTTGGGCTGTTAACCAAAAGGTTGGAGGTTCGAACCCTCCCATGAGCGGTGTTTCTCTTTTTTTCTTTGCACTGATAGCTTTGGAGAAATGTTCTGAAGGTGGTGAGAGTGGAGCACGACTGTCTCCGTGGCGCAATCTGCTAGTGCGTCGGCTGTTATGCAAAAGGTTTGAGGTTCGAGCCCTCCTGAGAGCGGTGTGTCTCTTTTTTTTCTTTGCGCTGATAGCTTTGGAGAAATGTTCTGACGATGGCGAGAGTGGCGCGCGACTGTTTCCATTGCAGAATCGGCTAGCGCGATCCACTGATATCCAAAAGGTTGCAGGTTCGAAGCCTCCCATGAGCGGTGTGTCTCTTTTTTTTCTTTGCGCTGATACCTTTGGAAAAATATTCTGATGGTGGTGAGAGTAGAGCACGACTACCTCCATGACGCAATTGGCTAGCGAGTTCGGCTGTTAACCAAAAGGTTGGAGGTTCGAGCCCTCCCGAAAGCGTTGCGTCTCTTTTTTCTTTGCGCTTACACCTATGGAGAAATGTTCCGACAGTGTTGAGAGTGGAGCACGACTGTCTCCGTGGCGCAACTGCTAGTGCGTCGGCTGTTAAGCAAAAGGTTGGAGGTTCGAGCCCTCCCAGGAACAGTGTGTCGCTTTTTTCTTTGCGCTGATAGCCTTGGAGAAACGTTCTGACGGTGGCGAGAGTGGAGCACGAACTGTCTCCATGGCGCTATTGGCTAGCGCGTTGGGCTGTTAACCAAAAGGCTGGAGGTTCGAACCCTCCACTGAGCGGTGTGTCTCTTTTTTTCTTTGCGCTGATACCTTTGGAAAAATGTTCTGATGGTGGTGAGAGTAGAGCACGACTACCTCCGTGACGCAATTGGCTAGCGCGTTCGGCTGTTGACCAAAAGTTTGGAGGTTCGAGCCCTCCCGAGAGCGGTGTGTTTCTTTTTTGTCGTTGCGCTGATAGCTTTGGAGAAATGTTCTGACGGTGGTAAAAGGGGAGCAAGGCTGTCTCCGTGGCGCAATCTGCTTGTGCGTCGGCTGTTAAGCAAAAGGTTGTAGGTTCGAGCCCTCCCGAGAGCGGTGTGTCTGGTTTTTTTCTTTGCGCTGATAGCTTTGGAGAAATGTTCTGACGGTGGTGAGAGTGGAGCACGACTGTTTCCGTGGCAGAATTGGCTAGTGCGTCGGCTGTTAACCAAAAGGTTGGAGGTTCGAGCCCTCCCACGAGCGGTGTGTCGCTTTTTTTCTTTGCACTGATATCTTTGGAGGAGTGTTCTGACCGTGGTGAGAGTGGAGCACGACTGTCTCCGTGGGACGATTGGCTAGCGCGTTGGTCTGTTAACCAAAAGGATGGAGGTTTGAACATTCCCAAAAGCGGTGTGTCTCTTTTTTTCTTTGTGCTGATACCTTTGGAAAAATGTTCTGATTGTGGTGAAAGTGGAGCATGACTACCCCCGTGACGCAATTGGCTAGCGCGTTCGGCTGATAACCAAAAGGTTGGAGGTTAGAGCCGTTTCGAGAGCAGTGTGTCTCTTTTTTCTTTGCACTGACAGCTATGGAAAAATGTTCCGACAGTGGTGAGAGTGGAGCACGACTGTCTCCGTGGCGCAACTGCTGGTGCGTCGGCTGTTAAGCAAAAGGTTGGAGGTTCGAGCCCTCCCAGGAGCAGTGTGTCGCTTTTTTTCTTTGCGCTGATAGCCTTGAAGAAACGTTCTGACGGTGGTGAGAGTGGAGCGCGACTGTCTCCGTGGCGCAGTCTGCTAGTGCGTCGGCTGTTCAGCAAAAGGTTGGAGGTTCGAGCCCTCCCGGGAGCAGTGTGTCGCTTTTTTTCTTTGCGCTGATAGCTTTGGAGAAACGTTCTAATGGTGGTGAGAGTTGACGCGGTTGAGTCGGTGGTGCAATGGCTAGCGCGATTGGCTGTTAACCAAAAGGTTGGAGGTTCGAGCCCTCCAATGAGCAATGTGTCGCTTTTTTTTCTTTGCACTGATATCTTTGGAGAAGTGTTCTGACCATGGTGAGAGTGGAGCACGAACTGTCTCCGTGGCGCTATTGGCTAGCGCGTTGGGCTGTTAACCAAAACGCTGGAGGTTCGAACCCTCCACTGAGCGGTGTGTCTCTTTTTTTGCGCTTATACCTTTGGAAAATTGTTCTGAAGGTGGTGAGAGTGGAGCACCACTACCTTCGTGACGCAATTGGCTAGCGCGTTCGGCTGTTGACCAAAAGTTTGGAGGTTCGAGCCCTCCCGAGAGCGGTGTGTCTTTTTTCTTTGCGCTGATGGCTTTGGAGAAATGTTCTGACGGTGGTGAGAGTGGAGCACGACTGTCTCCGTGGCGCAATTGGCTAGCGCGTTCGGCTGGTAACCAAAAGGTTGGAGGTTCGAGCCCTCCCACGAGCGGTGTGTCGCTTTTTTTGTTTGCACTGATATCTTTGGAGAAGTGTTCTGACCGTGGTGAGAGTGGAGCACGACTGTCTCCGTGGGACGATTGGCTAGCGCGTTGGTCTTTTAACCAAAAGGATGGAGGTTCGAACCCTCCCAAAAGCGGTGTGTCTCTTTTTTTCTTTGCGCTGATACCTTTGGAAAAATATTCTGAATGTGGTGAAAGTGGAGCATGACTACCTCCGTGACGCAATTGGCTAGTGCGTCGGCTGTTGAGCAAAAGGTTGGAGGTTCGAGCCCTCCCGGGAGCAGTGTGTCGCTTTTTTTCTTTGCGCTGATAGCTTTGGAGAAACGTTCCGACGGTGGTGACAGTGGAGCGCGGTTGGGTCCGTGATGATGTGGCTAGCGCGATCGGCTGTTAACCAAAAGGTTGGAGGTTCCAGACCTCCCATGAGCGGTGTGTCGCTTTTTCTTCTTTGCACTGATATCTTTGGAGAAGTGTTCTGACCGTGGTGATAGTGGAGCACGACTGTCTCTGTGGCGCGATTGGCTAGCGCGTTAAGCTGTTAACCATAAGGTTGGAGGTTCGAACCCTCCCAAGAGCGGTGTGTCTCTTTTTTTCTTTGCGCTGATACCTTTGGAAAAATGTTCTGATGGTGGTGAGAGTGGAAAACGACTGTCTCCATGGTGCGATTCGCTAGCGCGTTGGGCTGTTAACCAAAAGGTTGGAGGTTCGAACCCTCCCATGAGCGGTGTGTCTCTTTTTTTCTTTGCGCTGATAGCTTTGGAGAAATGTTCTGACGGTGGTGAGAGTGGCGCACGACTGTTTCCGTTGCAGAATCGGCTAGCGCGATCAACTGTTATCCAAAAGGTTGGAGGTTCGAGCCCTCCCGAGAGCGGTGTGTCTCTTTTTTTCTTTCCGCTGATAGCTTTGGAGAAATGTTCTAAGGGTGGGAAGAGTGGAGCACGACTGTCTCCGTGGCGCAATCTGCTAGTGCGTCGGCTGTTAACCAAAAGGTTGGAGATTCGAGCCCTCCCTTGAGCGGTGTGTCGCTTTTTTTCTTTGCACTGATATCTTTTGAGAAGTATTCTGAGCGTGGTGAGAATTGAGCACGACTGTCTCCATGGCGCAATTGGCTAGCGTGTTCGGCTGTTAACCAAAAGGTTGCAGGTTAAACCCTCCCATGAGCGGTGTGTCTCTTTTTTTCTTTGCGCTGATACCTTTGGAAAAATGTTCTGATGGTGGTGAGAGTAGAGCACGACTACCTCCATGACGCAATTGGCTAGCGCGTTCGGCTGTTAACCAAAAATGTTGGAGGTTCGAGCCCTCCCGAAAGCGGTGTGTCTCTTTTTTCTTTGCGCTGACAGCTATGGAGAAATGTTCCGACATTGTTGAGAGTGGACCACGACTGTCTCCGTGGCGCAACTGCTAGTGCCTCGGCTGTAAGCAAAAGGTTGGAGGTTCGAGCCCTCCCAGGAGCAGTGTGTCGCTTTTTTTCTTTGCGCTGATAGCCTTGGAGAAGCGTTCTGACAGTGGTGAGAGTGGAGCACGACTGTCTCTGTTGCGCAATTGGCTAGCGCGTTGGGCTGTTAACGAAAAGGTTGGAGGTTCGAACCCTCCCATGAGCGGTGTGTCTCTTTTTTTCTTTGCGCTGATACCTTTGGAAAAATGTTCTGATGGTGGTGAAAGTAGAGCACGACTACCTCCGTGACGCAATTGGCTAGCGCGTTCGGCTGTTAACCAAAAGGTTGGAGGTTCGAGCCCTCCCGAGAGCGGTGTGTCTCTTTTTTTTCTTTGCACTGATAGCTTTGGAGAAATGTTCTGATGGTGGTGAGAGTGGAGCACGACTACTTCTGTGATGCAATTGGCTAGCGCGTTCGGCTGTTAATCAAAATGTTGGAAGTTCGAGCCCTCCCGAGAGCGGTGTGTCTCTTTTTTTTCTTTGCGCTGATAGCTTTGGAGAAATGTGCTGACGGTGGTGAAAGTGGAGCGCGACTGTCTCCGTGGCGCAGTATGCTAGTGCGTCGGCTGTTAAGCAAAAAGTTGGAGGTTCGAGCCCTCCCGGGAGCAGTGTGTCGCTTTTTTTCTTTGCGCTGATAGCTTTGGAGAAACGTTCTGATGGTGGTGAGAGTGGAGCGCGGTTGGGTCCGTGGTGCAATGGCTAGCGCGATTAGCTGTTAACCAAAAGGTTGGAGGTTCGAGCCCTCCAATGAGCGGTGTGTCGCTTTTGATTTCTTTGCACTGATATCTTTGGAGAAGTGTTCTGACCATGGTGAGACTGGAGCACGAGTGTCTCTGTGGCGTGATTGGCTAGCGCGTTAAGCTGTTAACCATAAGGTTGGAGGTTCGAACCCTCCCATGAGCGGTGTGTCTCTTTTTTTCTTTGCGCTGATACCTTTGGAAAAATGTTCTGATGGTGGTGAGAGTGGAAAACGACTGTCTTCATGGTTCAATTCGCTAGCGCGTTGGGCTGTTAACCAAAAGTTTGGAGGTTCGAACCCTCCCATGAGCGGTGTGTCTCTTTTTTTCTTTGCGCTGATACCTTTGAAAAAATGTTCTGATGGTGGTGAGAGTGGAGCATGACTACCTCTTTGACGCAATTGGCTAGCGCATCCGGGTGTTGACAAAAAGTTTGAAGGTTCGAGCCCTGCCGAGAGCGGTGTGTCTCTTTTTTTCTTTGCGCTGATAGCTTTGGAGAAATGTTCTGACGGTGGTGAGAGTGCAGCACGACTGTCTCCGTGGCGCAATCTGCTAGTGCGTCGGCTGTTAAGCAAAAGGTTTGAGGTTCGAGCCCTCCTGAGAGCGGTGTGTCTCTTTTTTTCTTTGCGCTGATAGCTTTGGAGAAATGTTCTGACGGTGGTGAGAGTGGCGCACGGCTGTTTCCGTTGCAGAATCGGCTAGCGCGATCAACTGTTATCCAAAAGGTTGGAGGTTCGAGCCCTCCCGAGAGCGGTGTGTCTCTTTTTTTTCTTTCCGCTGATAGCTTTGGAGAAATGTTCTGTCGGTGGTGAGAGTGGAGCACGACTGTCTCCGTGGCGCAATCTGCTAGTGCGTAGGCTGTTAAGCAAAAGGTTTGAGGTTCGAGCCCTCCTGAGAGCGGTGTGTCTCTTTTTTTTTCTTTGCGCTTATAGCTTTGGAGAAATGTTCTGACGGTGGTGAGAGTGGTGCACGACTGTTTCCGTTGCAGAATCGGCTAGAGCGATCAACTGTTATCCAAAAGGTTGGAGGTTCGAGCCGTCCCGAGAGCGGTGTGTCTCTTTTTTTTCTTTCCGCTGATAGCTTTGGAGAAATGTTCTAGGGGTGGGAAGAGTGGAGCACGACTGTCTCCGTGGCGCAATCTGCTAGTGCGTCGGCTGTTAACCAAAAGGTTGGAGATTCGAGCCCTCCCATGAGCGGTGTGTCGCTTTTTTTTCTTTGCACTGATATCTTTGTAGAAGTGTTCTGACCCTGGTGAGAGTGGAGCACGACTGTCTCCATGGCGCAATTGGCTAGCGTGTTGGGCTGTTAACCAAAAGGCTCGAGGTTCGAACCCTCCACTGAGCGGTGTGTCTCTTTTTTTTTCTTTGCGCTGATATCTTTGGAGAAATGTTCTGACGGTGGTAAAAGTGGAGCAAGGCTGTCTCCGTGGCGCAATCTGCTAGTTCGTCGGCTGTTAGGCAAAAGGTTGGAGGTTCGAGTCCTCCCCGGGAGCAGCGTGTCGCTTTTTTTCTTTGCGCTGATAGCTTTGAAGAAACGTTCTTACGGTGGTGAGAGTGGACCGCGGTTGGGTCCGTGGTGCAATGGCTAGCGCGATCAGCTGTTAACCAAAAGGTTGGAGGTTCTAGCCCTCCCATGAGCGGTGTGTCACTTTTTTTCTTCGCACTGATATCTTTAAAGAAGTGTTCTGACCGTGGTGAGAGTGGAGCACGACTGTCTCTTTGGCGCAGTTGGCTAGCCCGTTAAGCTGTTAACCATAAGGCTGGAGGTTCGAACCCTCCCATGAGCGGTGTGTCTCTTTTTTTTTTGCGCTGATACCTTTGGAAAAATGTTCTGATGGTGGTGAGAGTGGAAAACGACTGTCTCCATGGTGCAATTCGCTAGCGCGTTGGGCTGTTAACCAAAAGGTTGGAGGTTCGAACCCTCTCATGAGCGGTGTGTCTTTTTTTCTTTGCGCTGATACCTTTGAAAAAATGTCCTGATGGTGGTGAGAGTGGAGCACGACTACCTCCGTGACGCAATCGGCTAGCGCGTTCGGGTGTTGACCAAAAGTTTGGAGGTTCGAGCCCTCCCGAGAGCGGTGTGTCTCTTTTTTTCTTTGCGCTGATAGCTTGGGAGAAATGTTCTGATGGTGGTGAGAGTGGAGCACGACTGTCTCCGTGGCGCAATCTGCTAGTGCTTCGGCTGATATCCAAAAGGTTGCAGGTTCGAACCCTCCCATGAGCGGTGTGTCTCTTTTTTCTTTGCGATGATACCTTTGGAAAAATGTTCTGATGGTGGAGAGAGTAGAGCACGACTACCTCCATGACGCAATTGACTAGCGCGTTCGGCTGTTAACCAAAAGGTTGGAGGTTCGAGCCTCCCGAAAGCGGTGTGTCTCTTTTTTCTTTGCGCTGACAGCTATGGAGAAATGTTCCGACAGTGTTGAGAGTGGAGCACGACTGTCTCCGTGGCGCAAATGCTAGTGCGTCGGCTGTTAAGCAAAAGGTTGCAGGTTCGAGCCCTCCCAGGAGCAGTGTGTCACTTTTTTTCTTTGCGCTGATAGCCTTGGAGAAACGTTCTGACGGTGGTGAGAGTGGAGCACGACTGTCTCTGTTGCGCAATTGGCTAGCGCGTTGGGCTGTTAACGAAAAGGTTGGAGGTTCGAACCCTCCCTTGAGGGGTGTGTCTCTTTTGTTCTTTGCGCTTTACCTTTGGAAAAAAGTTCTGATGGTGGTGAGAGTGGAGCACGACAACCTCCGTGACGCAATTTGCTAGCGCGTTCGGCTGTTAACCAAAAGGTTGTAGGTTCGAGCCCTCCCGAGAGCGGTGTGTGTCTTTTTTTTCTTTGCGCTTATAGCTTTGAAGAAATGTTCTGACGGTGGTGAGAGTGGAGCACGACTGTTTCCGTGGCAGAATCGGCTAGCGCGATCAACTGTTATCAAAAAGGTTGGAGGTTCGAGCCCTCCCGAGAGCGGTGTGTGTCTTTTTTTTCTTTGCGCTGATAGCTTTGTAGAAATGTTCTGACGGTGGTGAGAGTGGAGCACGACTGTCTCCGTGGCGCAATCTGCTAGTGCGTCGGCTGTTACCCAAAACGTTGGAGGTTCGAGCCCTCCCATGAGCGGTGTGTCGCTTTTTTTTCTTTGCACTGATATCTTTGTAGAAGTGTTCTGACCGTGGTGAGAGTGGAGCACGACTGTCTCCGTGGCGCCATTGGCTAGCGCGTTCGGCTGTTAACCAAAAGGTTGGAGGTTCGAGCCCTCCCACGAGCGCTGTGTCGCTTTTTTTTCTTTGCACTGATATCTTTGGAGAAGTGTTTTGACCGTGGTGGGAGTGGAGTACGACTGTCTCCGTGGGACAATTGGCTAGCGCGTTGGTCTGTTAACCAAAAGGATGGAGGTTCGAACCCTCCCAAAAGCGGTGTGTCTCTTTTTTTCTTTGCGCTGATACCTTTGGAAAAATGTTCTGATTGTGGTGAAAGTGGAGCATGACTACCTCCGTGACGCAATTGGCTAGCGCGTTCGGCTGATAACCGAAAGGTTGGAGGTTCGAGCCCTCCCGAGAGCGGTGTGTCTTTTTTTCTTTGCGCTGACAGCTATGGAGAAATGTTCCGACAGTGGTGAGAGTGGAGCACGACTGTCTCCGTGGCACAATCTGCTAGTTCGTCGGCTGTTAGGCAAAAGGTTGGAGGTTCGAGTCCTCCCCGGGAGCAGCGTGTCGCTTTTTTTCTTTGCGCTGATAGCTTGGGAGAAATGTTCTGACGGTGGTGAGAGTCGAGCACGACTGTCTCCGTGGCGCAATCTGCTAGTGCTTCGGCTGTTATGCAAAAGGTTTGAGGTTCGAGCCCTCCTCAGAGCGGTGTGTCTCTTTTTTTTCTTTGCGCTGATAGCTTTGGAGAAATGTTCTGACGATGGCGAGAGTGGCGCACGACTGTTTCCGTTGCAGAATCGGCTAGCGCGATCCACTGATATCCAAAAGGTTGCAGGTTCGAACCCTCCCATGAGCGGTGTGTCTCTTTTTTTCTTTGCGCTGATACCTTTGGAAAAATGTTCTGATGGTGGTGAGAGTAGAGCACGACTACCTCCATGACGGAATTGACTAGCGCGTTCGGCTGTTAACCAAAAGGTTGGAGGTTCGAGCCTCCCGAAAGCGGTGTGTCTCTTTTTTCTTTGCGCTGACAGCTATGGAGAAATGTTCCGACAGTGTTGAGAGTGGAGCACGACTGTCTCCGTGGCGCAAATGCTAGTGCGTCGGCTGTTAAGCAAAAGGTTTGAAGTTCGAGCCCTCCCAGGAGCAGTGTGTCGCTTTTTTTCTTTGCGCTGATAGCCTTGGAGAAACGTTCTGACGGTGGTGAGAGTGGAGCACAACTGTCTCTGTTGCGCAATTGGCTAGCGCGTTGGGCTGTTAACGAAAAGGTTGGAAGTTCGAACCCTCCCATGAGCGGTGTGTCTTTTTTTTTGCGCTTTACATGGAAAAACGTTCTGATGGTGGTGAGAGTGGAGCACGACTACCTCCGTGACGCAATTTGCTAGCGCGTTCGGCTGTTAACCAAAAGGTTGGAGGTTCGAGCCTTCCCGAGAGCGGTGTGTTTCTTTTTTTTCTTTGCGCTGATAGCTTTGGGGAAATGTTCTGATGGTGGTGAGAGTGGAGCACGACTACTTCCGTGATGCAATTGGCTAGCGCGTTCGGCTGTTAATCAAAAGGTTCGAAGTTCGAGCCCTCCCGAGAGCGGTGTGTCTCTTTTTTTCTTAGCGCTGATAGCTTTGAAGAAATGTTCTGACGATGGTGAGAGTGGAGCACGACTGTCTCCTTGGCGCAATCTGCTAGTGCGTCGGCTGTTAACCAAAAGGTTGGAGGTTCGAGCCCTCCCGAGAGCGGTGTGTCTCTTTTTTTCTTTGCGCTGATTGCTTTGGAGAAATGTTCTGACGGTGGTGAGAGTGGAGCGCGACTGTCTCCATGGCACAATCTGCTAGTTCGTCGGCTGTTAAGCAAAAAGAGCGAGGGTCGAGTCCTCCCCGGAAGCAGCGTGTCGCTTTTTTTCTTTGCGCTGATAGCTTTGGAGAAACGTTCTAATGGAGGTGAGAGTGGACCGCGATTGGGTCCGTGGTGCAATGGCTAGCGCGATCGGCTGTTAACCAAAAGGTTGGAGGTTCTAGCCCTCCCATGGGCGTTGAGTCACTTTTTTTTGCACTGATATCTTTGAAGAAGTGTTCTGACCATGGTGTGAGTGGAGCACGAACTGTCTCCGTGGCGCTATTGGCTAGCGCGTTGGGCTGTTAACCAAAAGGCTTGAGGTTCGAACCCTCCACTGAGCGGTGTGTCTCTTTTTTTCTTTGCGCTGATACCTTTGGAAAAATGTTCTGATGGTGGTGAGAGTGGAGCACGACTACTTCCGTGACGCAATTGGCTAGCGCGTTCGGCTGTTGACCAAAAGTTTGGAGGTTCGAGCCCTCCCGAGAGCGGTGTGTCTCTTTTTTTTCTTTGCGCTGATATCTTTGGAGAAATGTTCTGACGGTGGTGAGAGTGGAGCACGACTGTCTCCGTGGCGCAATCTGCTAGTGCGTCGGCTGTTACCCAAAACGTTTGAGGTTCGAGCCCTCCCATGAGCGGTGTGTCGCTTTTTTTTCTTTGCACTGATATCTTTGTAGAAGTGTTCTGACCGTGGTGAGAGTGGAGCACGACTGTCTCCGTGGCGCAATTGGCTAGCGCGTTCGGCTGTTAACCAAAAGGTTGGAGGTTCGAGCCCTCCCACGAGCGGTGTTTCGCTTTTTTTTCTTGGCACTGATATCTTTAGAGAAGTGTTTCGACCGTGGTGAGAGTGGAGTACGACTGTCTCCGTGGGACAATTGGCAAGCGCGTTGGTCTGTTAACCAAAAGGATGGAGGTTTGAACCCTCCCAAAAGCGGTGTGTTTCTTTTTTTCTTTGCGCTGATACCTTTGGAAAAATGTTCTGATTGTGGTGAAAGTGGAGCATGACTACCTCCGTGACGCAATTGGCTAGCGTGTTCGGCTGATAACCAAAAGGTTGGAGGTTCGAGCCCTCCCGAGAGCGGTGTGTCTCTTTTTTTTTGCGCTGACAGCTACGGAGAAATGTTCCGACAGTGGTGAGAGTGGAGCACGACTGTCTCCGTGGCACATTCTGCTAGTTCGTCGGCTGTTAGGCAAAAGGTTGGAGGTTCGAGTCCTCCCCGGGAGCAGCGTGTCGCTTTTTTTCTTTGCGCTGATAGCTTTGCAGAAACGTTCTTACGGTGGTGAGAGTGGACCGCGGTTGGGTCCGTGGTGCAATGGCTAGCGCGATCGGCTGTTAACCAAAAGGTTGGAGGTTCTAGCCCTCCCATGAGCGGTGTGTCACTTTTTTTCTTCGCACTGATATTTTTAAAGAAGTGTTCTAAACGTGGTGAGAGTGGAGCACGACTGTCTCTGTGTCGCAATTGGCTAGCGCGTTATGCTGTTAACGATAAGGTTGGAGGTTCGAACCCTCCCATGAGCGGTGTGTCTCTTTTTTTCTTTGCGATGATACCTTTGGAAAAATGTTCTGATGGTGGTGAGAGTGGAAAACGACTGTTTCCATAGTGCAATTCGCTAGCGCGTTGGGCTGTTAACCATAAGGTTGGAGGTTCGAACCCTCCCATGAGCGGTGTGTCTCTTTCTTTGTTTGCGCTGTTACCTTTGGAAAAATGTTCTGATGGTGGTGAGAGTGGAAATAGACTGTCTCCATGGTGCAATTCGCTAGCGCGTTGGGCTGTTAACCAAAAGGTTGGAGGTTCGAACCCTCCCATGAGCGGTGTTTCTCTTTTTTTCTTTGCACTGATAGCTTTGGAGAAATGTTCTGAAGGTGGTGAGAGTGGAGCACGACTGTCTCCGTGGCGCAATCTGCTAGTGCGTCGGCTGTTATGCAAAAGGTTTGAGGTTCGAGCCCTCCTGAGAGCGGTGTGTCTCTTTTTTTTCTTTGCGCTGATAGCTTTGGAGAAATGTTCTGACGATGGCGAGAGTGGCGCGCGACTGTTTCCATTGCAGAATCGGCTAGCGCGATCCACTGATATCCAAAAGGTTGCAGGTTCGAAGCCTCCCATGAGCGGTGTGTCTCTTTTTTGTCTTTGCGCTGATAGCTTTGGAGAAATGTTCTGACGGTGGTAAAAGGGGAGCAAGGCTGTCTCCGTGGCGCAATCTGCTTGTGCGTCGGCTGTTAAGCAAAAGGTTGGAGGTTCGAGCCCTCCCGAGAGCGGTGTGTCTGGTTTTTTTCTTTGCGCTGATAGCTTTGGAGAAATGTTCTGACGGTGGTGAGAGTGGAGCACGACTGTTTCCGTGGCAGAATTGGCTAGTGCGTCGGCTGTTAACCAAAAGGTTGGAGGTTCGAGCCCTCCCACGAGCGGTGTGTCGCTTTTTTTCTTTGCACTGATATCTTTGGAGGAGTGTTCTGACCGTGGTGAGAGTGGAGCACGACTGTCTCCGTGGGACGATTGGCTAGCGCGTTGGTCTGTTAACCAAAAGGATGGAGGTTTGAACATTCCCAAAAGCGGTGTGTCTCTTTTTTTCTTTGTGCTGATACCTTTGGAAAAATGTTCTGATTGTGGTGAAAGTGGAGCATGACTACCCCCGTGACGCAATTGGCTAGCGCGTTCGGCTGATAACCAAAAGGTTGGAGGTTAGAGCCGTTTCGAGAGCAGTGTGTCTCTTTTTTCTTTGCACTGACAGCTATGGAAAAATGTTCCGACAGTGGTGAGAGTGGAGCACGACTGTCTCCGTGGCGCAACTGCTGGTGCGTCGGCTGTTAAGCAAAAGGTTGGAGGTTCGAGCCCTCCCAGGAGCAGTGTGTCGCTTTTTTTCTTTGCGCTGATAGCCTTGAAGAAACGTTCTGACGGTGGTGAGAGTGGAGCGCGACTGTCTCCGTGGCGCAGTCTGCTAGTGCGTCGGCTGTTCAGCAAAAGGTTGGAGGTTCGAGCCCTCCCGGGAGCAGTGTGTCGCTTTTTTTCTTTGCGCTGATAGCTTTGGAGAAACGTTCTAATGGTGGTGAGAGTTGACGCGGTTGAGTCGGTGGTGCAATGGCTAGCGCGATTGGCTGTTAACCAAAAGGTTGGAGGTTCGAGCCCTCCAATGAGCAATGTGTCGCTTTTTTTTCTTTGCACTGATATCTTTGGAGAAGTGTTCTGACCATGGTGAGAGTGGAGCACGAACTGTCTCCGTGGCGCTATTGGCTAGCGCGTTGGGCTGTTAACCAAAACGCTGGAGGTTCGAACCCTCCACTGAGCGGTGTGTCTCTTTTTTTGCGCTTATACCTTTGGAAAATTGTTCTGAAGGTGGTGAGAGTGGAGCACCACTACCTTCGTGACGCAATTGGCTAGCGCGTTCGGCTGTTGACCAAAAGTTTGGAGGTTCGAGCCCTCCCGAGAGCGGTGTGTCTCTTTTTTTTCTTTGCGCTGATATCTTTGGAGAAATGTTCTGACGGTGGTAAAAGTGGAGCAAGGCTGTCTCCGTGGCGCAATCTGCTAGTGCGTCGGCTGTCAAGCAAAAGGTTGGAGGTTCGAGCCCTCCCGAGAGCGGTGTGTCTCTTTTTTTTCTTTGCGCTGATAGCTTTGGAGAAATGTTCTGACGGTGATGAGAGTGGAGCACGACTGTTTTCGTTGCAGAATCGGCCTGCGCGATCAACTGTTATCAAAAAGGTTGGAAGTTCGAGCCCTCCCGAGAGCGGTGTGTCTTTTTTCTTTGCGCTGATGGCTTTGGAGAAATGTTCTGACGGTGGTGAGAGTGGAGCACGACTGTCTCCGTGGCGCAATTGGCTAGCGCGTTCGGCTGGTAACCAAAAGGTTGGAGGTTCGAGCCCTCCCACGAGCGGTGTGTCGCTTTTTTTGTTTGCACTGATATCTTTGGAGAAGTGTTCTGACCGTGGTGAGAGTGGAGCACGACTGTCTCCGTGGGACGATTGGCTAGCGCGTTGGTCTTTTAACCAAAAGGATGGAGGTTCGAACCCTCCCAAAAGCGGTGTGTCTCTTTTTTTCTTTGCGCTGATACCTTTGGAAAAATATTCTGAATGTGGTGAAAGTGGAGCATGACTACCTCCGTGACGCAATTGGCTAGTGCGTCGGCTGTTGAGCAAAAGGTTGGAGGTTCGAGCCCTCCCGGGAGCAGTGTGTCGCTTTTTTTCTTTGCGCTGATAGCTTTGGAGAAACGTTCCGACGGTGGTGACAGTGGAGCGCGGTTGGGTCCGTGATGATGTGGCTAGCGCGATCGGCTGTTAACCAAAAGGTTGGAGGTTCCAGACCTCCCATGAGCGGTGTGTCGCTTTTTCTTCTTTGCACTGATATCTTTGGAGAAGTGTTCTGACCGTGGTGATAGTGGAGCACGACTGTCTCTGTGGCGCGATTGGCTAGCGCGTTAAGCTGTTAACCATAAGGTTGGAGGTTCGAACCCTCCCAAGAGCGGTGTGTCTCTTTTTTTCTTTGCGCTGATACCTTTGGAAAAATGTTCTGATGGTGGTGAGAGTGGAAAACGACTGTCTCCATGGTGCGATTCGCTAGCGCGTTGGGCTGTTAACCAAAAGGTTGGAGGTTCGAACCCTCCCATGAGCGGTGTGTCTCTTTTTTCTTTGCGCTGATAGCTTTGGAGAAATGTTCTGACGGTGGTGAGAGTGGCGCACGACTGTTTCCGTTGCAGAATCGGCTAGCGCGATCAACTGTTATCCAAAAGGTTGGAGGTTCGAGCCCTCCCGAGAGCGGTGTGTCTCTTTTTTTTCTTTCCGCTGATAGCTTTGGAGAAATGTTCTAAGGGTGGGAAGAGTGGAGCACGACTGTCTCCGTGGCGCAATCTGCTAGTGCGTCGGCTGTTAACCAAAAGGTTGGAGATTCGAGCCCTCCCCTGAGCGGTGTGTCGCTTTTTTTCTTTGCACTGATATCTTTTGAGAAGTATTCTGAGCGTGGTGAGAATGGAGCACGACTGTCTCCATGGCGCAATTGGCTAGCGTGTTCGGCTGTTAACCAAAAGGTTGCAGGTTAAACCCTCCCATGAGCGGTGTGTCTCTTTTTTTCTTTGCGCTGATACCTTTGGAAAAATGTTCTGATGGTGGTGAGAGTAGAGCACGACTACCTCCATGACGCAATTGGCTAGCGCGTTCGGCTGTTAACCAAAAATGTTGGAGGTTCGAGCCCTCCCGAAAGCGGTGTGTCTCTTTTTTCTTTGCGCTGACAGCTATGGAGAAATGTTCCGACATTGTTGAGAGTGGACCACGACTGTCTCCGTGGCGCAACTGCTAGTGCGTCGGCTGTAAGCAAAAGGTTGGAGGTTCGAGCCCTCCCAGGAGCAGTGTGTCGCTTTTTTTCTTTGCGCTGATAGCCTTGGAGAAGCGTTCTGACAGTGGTGAGAGTGGAGCACGACTGTCTCTGTTGCGCAATTGGCTAGCGCGTTGGGCTGTTAACGAAAAGGTTGGAGGTTCGAACCCTCCCATGAGCGGTGTGTCTCTTTTTTTCTTTGCGCTGATACCTTTGGAAAAATGTTCTGATGGTGGTGAAAGTAGAGCACGACTACCTCCGTGACGCAATTGGCTAGCGCGTTCGGCTGTTAACCAAAAGGTTGGAGGTTCGAGCCCTCCCGAGAGCGGTGTGTCTCTTTTTTTTCTTTGCACTGATAGCTTTGGAGAAATGTTCTGATGGTGGTGAGAGTGGAGCACGACTACTTCTGTGATGCAATTGGCTAGCGCGTTCGGCTGTTAATCAAAATGTTGGAAGTTCGAGCCCTCCCGAGAGCGGTGTGTCTCTTTTTTTTCTTTGCGCTGATAGCTTTGGAGAAATGTGCTGACGGTGGTGAAAGTGGAGCGCGACTGTCTCCGTGGCGCAGTATGCTAGTGCGTCGGCTGTTAAGCAAAAAGTTGGAGGTTCGAGCCCTCCCGGGAGCAGTGTGTCGCTTTTTTTCTTTGCGCTGATAGCTTTGGAGAAACGTTCTGATGGTGGTGAGAGTGGAGCGCGGTTGGGTCCGTGGTGCAATGGCTAGCGCGATTAGCTGTTAACCAAAAGGTTGGAGGTTCGAGCCCTCCAATGAGCGGTGTGTCGCTTTTGATTTCTTTGCACTGATATCTTTGGAGAAGTGTTCTGACCATGGTGAGACTGGAGCACGAGTGTCTCTGTGGCGTGATTGGCTAGCGCGTTAAGCTGTTAACCATAAGGTTGGAGGTTCGAACCCTCCCATGAGCGGTGTGTCTCTTTTTTTCTTTGCGCTGATACCTTTGGAAAAATGTTCTGATGGTGGTGAGAGTGGAAAACGACTGTCTTCATGGTTCAATTCGCTAGCGCGTTGGGCTGTTAACCAAAAGTTTGGAGGTTCGAACCCTCCCATGAGCGGTGTGTCTCTTTTTTTCTTTGCGCTGATACCTTTGAAAAAATGTTCTGATGGTGGTGAGAGTGGAGCATGACTACCTCTTTGACGCAATTGGCTAGCGCATCCGGGTGTTGACAAAAAGTTTGAAGGTTCGAGCCCTCCCGAGAGCGGTGTGTCTCTTTTTTTCTTTGCGCTGATAGCTTTGGAGAAATGTTCTGACGGTGGTGAGAGTGCAGCACGACTGTCTCCGTGGCGCAATCTGCTAGTGCGTCGGCTGTTAAGCAAAAGGTTTGAGGTTCGAGCCCTCCTGAGAGCGGTGTGTCTCTTTTTTTCTTTGCGCTGATAGCTTTGGAGAAATGTTCTGACGGTGGTGAGAGTGGCGCACGGCTGTTTCCGTTGCAGAATCGGCTAGCGCGATCAACTGTTATCCAAAAGGTTGGAGGTTCGAGCCCTCCCGAGAGCGGTGTGTCTCTTTTTTTTCTTTCCGCTGATAGCTTTGGAGAAATGTTCTGTCGGTGGTGAGAGTGGAGCACGACTGTCTCCGTGGCGCAATCTGCTAGTGCGTAGGCTGTTAAGCAAAAGGTTTGAGGTTCGAGCCCTCCTGAGAGCGGTGTGTCTCTTTTTTTTCTTTGCGCTTATAGCTTTGGAGAAATGTTCTGACGGTGGTGAGAGTGGTGCACGACTGTTTCCGTTGCAGAATCGGCTAGAGCGATCAACTGTTATCCAAAAGGTTGGAGGTTCGAGCCGTCCCGAGAGCGGTGTGTCTCTTTTTTTTCTTTCCGCTGATAGCTTTGGAGAAATGTTCTAGGGGTGGGAAGAGTGGAGCACGACTGTCTCCGTGGCGCAATCTGCTAGTGCGTCGGCTGTTAACCAAAAGGTTGGAGATTCGAGCCCTCCCATGAGCGGTGTGTCGCTTTTTTTTCTTTGCACTGATATCTTTGTAGAAGTGTTCTGACCGTGGTGAGAGTGGAGCACGACTGTCTCCATGGCGCAATTGGCTAGCGTGTTCGGCTGTTAACCAAAAGGTTGAAGGTTAAACCCTCCCATGAGCGGTGTGTCTCTTTTTTTCTTTGCGCTGATACCTTTGGAAAAATGTTCTGATGGTGGTGAGAGTAGAGCACGACTACCTCCATGACGCAATTGGCTAGCGCGTTCGGCTGTTAACCAAAAGGTTGGAGGTTCGAGCCCTCCCGAAAGCGGTGTGTCTCTTTTTTCTTTGCGCTGGCAGCTATGGAGAAATGTTCCGACAGTGTTGAAAGTGGAGCACGACTGTCTCCGTGGCGCAACTGCTAGAGCGTCGGCTGTTAAGCAAAAGGTTGGAGGTTCGAGCCTTCCCAGGAGCAGTGTGCCGCTTTTTTGTTTGCGATGATAGCCTTGGAGAAGCGTTCTGACGGTGGTGAGAATGGAGCACGACTGTCTCTGTTGCGCAATTGGCTAGCGCGTTGGGCTGTTAACGAAAACGTTGGAGGTTCGAACCCTCCCATGAGCGGTGTGTCTCTTGTTTTCTTTGCGCTGATACCTTTGGAAAAATGTTCTGATGGTGGTGAGAGTGAAGAAGACTACCTCCGTGACGCAATTGGCTAGCGCGTTCGGCTGTTAACTAAAAGGTTGGAGGTTCGAGCCCTCTCGAGAGCGATGTGTCTCTTTTTTTTCTTTGCACTGATAGCTTTGGAGAAATGTTCTGATGGTGGTGAGAGTGGAGCACGACTACTTCTGTGATGCAATTGGCTAGCGCGTTCGGCTGTTAATCAAAATGTTGGAAGTTCGAGCCCTCCCGAGAGCGGTGTGTCTTTTTTTTTCTTTGCGCTGATAGCTTTGGAGAAATGTTCTGACGGTGGTGAGAGTGGAGCGCGACTGTCTCTGTGGCGCAGTCTGCTAGTGCGTCGGCTGTTAAGCAAAATGTTGGAGGTTCGAGCCCTCCCGGGAGCAGTGTGTCGCTTTTTTTCTTTGCGCTGATAGCTTTGGAGAAACGTTCTGATGGTGGTGAGAGTGGAGCGCGGTTGGCTCCGTGGTGCAATGGCTAGCGCGATTGGCTGTTAACCAAAAGGTTGGAGGTTCGAGCCCTCCAATGAGTGGTGTGTCGCTTTTGTTTTCTTTGCACTGATATCTTTGGAGAAGTGTCCTGACCATGGTGAGAATGGAGCACGACTGTCTCTGTGGCGCAATTGGCTAGTGCGTTAAGCTGGTAACCATAAGGTTGGAGGTTCGAACCCTCCCATGAGCGGTGTTTCTCTTTTTTTCTTTGCGCTGATACCTTTGGAAAAATGTTCTGATGGTGGTGAGAGTGGAAAACGACTGTCTCCATGGTTCAATTTGCTAGTGCGTTGGGCTGTTAACCAAAAGGTTGGTGGTTCGAACCCTCCCATGAGCGGTGTGTCTGTTTTTTCTTTGCGCTGATACCTTTGAAAAAATGTTCTGATGGTGGTGAGAGTGGAGCACGACTACCTCCGTGACACAATTGGCTAGCGCATTCGGGTGTTGACCAAAAGTTTGAAGGTTCGAGCCCTCCCGAGAGCAGTGTGTCTCTTTTTTTCTTTGCGCTGATAGCTTTGGAGAAATGTTCTGACGGTGGTGAGAGTGGAGCACGACTGTCTTCGTTGCGCAATCTGCTAGTGCGTCGGCTGTTAAGCAAAAGGTTTGAGGTTCGAGCCCTCCTGAGAGCGCTGTGTCTCTTTTTTTTCTTTGCGCTGATAGCTTTGGAGAAATGTTCTGACGGTGGTGAGAGTGGCGCACGGCTGTTTCCGTTGCAGAATCGGCTAGCGCGATCAACTGTTATCCAAAAGGTTGGAGGTTCGAGCCCTCCCGAGAGCGGTGTGTCTCTTTTTTTCTTTCCGCTGATAGCTTTGGAGAAATGTTCTGTCGGTGGTGAGAGTGGAGCACGACTGTCTCCGTGGCGCAATCTGCTAGTGCGTAGGCTGTTAAGCAAAAGGTTTGAGGTTCGAGCCCTCCTGAGAGCGGTGTGTCTCTTTTTTTTTCTTTGCGCTGATAGCTTTGGAGAAATGTTCTGACGGTGGTGAGAGTGGCGCACGACTGTTTCCGTTGCAGAATCGGCTAGCGCGATCAACTGTTATCCAAAAGGTTGGAGGTTCGAGCTTTCCCGAGAGCGGTGTGTCTCTTTTTTTTCTTTCCGCTGATAGCTTTGGAGAAATGTTCTAGGGGTGGGAAGAGTGGAGCACGACTGTCTCCGTGGCGCAATCTGCTAGTGCGTCGGCTTTTAACCAAAAGGTTGGAGATTCGAGCCCTCCCATGAGCGGTGTGTCGCTTTTTTTTCTTTGCACTGATATCTTTGTAGAATTGTTCTGACCGTGGTGAGAGTGGAGCACGACTGTCTCCATGGCGCAATTGGCTAGCGTGTTCGGCTGTTAACCAAAAGGTTGCAGGTAAAACCCTCCCATGAGCGGTGTGTCTCTTTTTTTCTTTGCGCTGATACCTTTGGAAAAATGTTCTGATGGTGGTGAGAGTAGAGCACGACTACCTCCATGACGCAATTGGCTAGCGCGTTCGGCTGTTAACCAAAAGGTTGGAGGTTCGAGCCCTCCCGAGAGCGGTGTGTCTTTTTTTTTCTTTGCGCTGATAGCTTTGGAGAAATGTTCTGACGGTGGTGAGAGTGGAGCGCGACTGTCTCCGTGGCGCAGTCTGCTAGTGCGTCGGCTGTTAAGCAAAATGTTGGAGGTTCGAGCCCTCCCGGGAGCAGTGTGTCGCTTTTTTTCTTTGCGCTGATAGCTTTGGAGAAACGTTCTGATGGTGGTGAGAGTGGAGCGCGGTTGGGTCCGTGGTGCAATGGCTAGCGCGATTGGCTGTTAACCAAAAGGTTGGAGGTTCGAGCCCTCCAATGAGCGGTGTGTCACTTTTTTCTTCTTTGCACTGATATCTTTGGAGAAGTGTCCTGACCATGGTGAGAATGGAGCACGACTGTCTCTGTGGCGCAATTGGCTAGTGCGTTAAGCTGTTAACCATAAGGTTGGAGGTTCGAACCCTCCCATGAGCGGTGTGTCTCTTTTTTTCTTTGCGCTGATACCTTTGGAAAAATATTCTGATGGTGGTGAGAGTGGAAAACGACTGTCTCCATGGTTCAATTCGCTAGTGCGTTGGGCTGTTAACCAAAAGGTTGGTGGTTCGAACCCTCCCATGAGCGGTGTGTCTCTTTTTTTCTTTGCGCTGATACCTTTGAAAAAATGTTCTGATGGTGGTGAGAGTGGAGCACGACTACCTCTGTGACGCAATTGGCTAGTGCATTCGGGTGTTGACCAAAAGTTTGAAGGTTCGTGCCCTCCCGAGAGCGGTGTGTCTCTTTTTTTCTTTGCGCTGATAGCTTTGGAGAAATGTTCTGACGGTGGTGAGAGTGGAGCACGACTGTCTTCGTTGCAGAATCGGCTAGCGCGATCAACTGTTATCCAAAAGGTTGGAGGTTCGAGCCCTCCCGAGAGCGGTGTGTCTCTTTTTTTTCTTTCCGCTGATAGCTTTGGAGAAATGTTCTGTCGGTGGTGAGAGTGGAGCACGACTGTCTCCGTGGCGCAATCTGCTAGTGCGTAGGCTGTTAAGCAAAAGGTTTGAGGTTCGAGCCCTCCTGAGAGCGGTGTGTCTCATTTTTTTTCTTTGCGCTTATAGCTTTGGAAAAATGTTCTGACGGTGGTGAGAGTGGCGCACGACTGTTTCCGTTGCAGAATCGGCTAGCCCGATCAACTGTTATCCAAAAGGTTGGAGGTTCGAGCCCTCCCGAGAGCGGTGTGTCTCTTTTTTTTTCTTTCCGCTGATAGCTTTGGAGAAATGTTCTAGGGGTGGGAAGAGTGGAGCACGACTGTCTCCGTGGCGCAATCTGCTAGTGCGTCGGCTGTTAACCAAAAGGTTGGAGATTCGAGCCCTCCCATGAGCGGTGTGTCGCTTTTTTTTCTTTGCACTGATATCTTTGTAGAAGTGTTCTGACCGTGGTGAGATTGGAGCACGACTGTCTCCATGGCGCAATTGGCTAGCGTGTTCGGCTGTTAACCAAAAGGTTGCAGGTTAAACCCTCCCATGAGCGGTGTGTCTCTTTTTTTCTTTGCGCTGATACCTTTGGAAAAATGTTCTGATGGTGGTGAGAGTGGAGCACGACTACCTCCGTGACGCAATTGGCTAGCGCTTTCGGCTGTTAACCAAAAGGTTGGAGGTTCGAGCCCTCCCGAGAGCGGTGTGTCTCTTTTTTTTTCTTTGCACTGATAGCTGAAGAGAAATGTTCTGATGGTGGTGAGAGTGGAGCCCGACTACCTCCATGACGCAATTGGCTAGCGCGTTCGGCTGTTAACCAAAAGGTTGGAGGTTCGAGCCCTCCCGAAAGCGGTGTGTCTCTCCTTTCTTTGCGCTGATACCTTTGGAAAAATGTTCTGATGGTGGTGAGAGTGGAGCACGACTACCTCCGTGACGCAATTGGCTAGCGCTTTCGGCTGTTAACCAAAAGGTTGGAGGTTCGAGCCCTCCCGAGAGCGGTGTGTCTCTTTTTTTTCTTTGCACTGATAGCTTTGGAGAAATGTTCTGATGGTGTTGAGAGTGGAGCCCGACTACTTCCGTGATGCAATTGGCTAGCACGTTCGGCTGTTAATCAAAATGTTGGAAGTTCGAGCCCTCCCGAGAGCGGTGTGTCTCTTTTTTTTTCTTTGCGCTGATAGCTTTGGAGAAATGTTCTGACGGTGGTGAGAGTGGAGCGCTACTGTCTCCGTCGCGCAGTCTGCTAGTGCGTCGGCTGTTAAGCAAAAGGTTGGAGGTTCGAGCCCTCCCGGGAGCAGTGTGTCGCTTTTTTTCTTTGCGCTGATAGCTTTGGAGAAACGTTCTGATGGGGTTGAGAGTGGAGCGCGGTTGGGTCCGTGGTGCAATGGCTAGCGCGATTGGCTGTTAACCAAAAGGTTGGAGGTTCGAGCCCTCCAATGAGCGGTGTGTCGCTTTTGTTTTCTTTGCACTGACATCTTTGGAGAAGTGTTCTGACCATGGTGAGAGTGGAGCACGACTGTCTCTGTGGCGCAATTTGCTAGCGCGTTAAGCTGTTAACCATAAGGTTGGAGGTTCGAACCCTCCCATGAGCGGTGTGTCTCATTTTTTCTTTGCGCTGCTACCTTTGGAAAAATGTTCTGATGGTGGTGAGAGTGGAAAACGACTGTCTCCATGGTTCAATTCGCTAGCGCGTTGGGCTGTTAACCAAAAGGTTGGAGGTTCGAACCCTCCCATGAGCGGTGTGTCTCTTTTTTTCTTTGCGCTGATACCTTTGGAAAAATGTTCTCATGGTGGTGAGAGTAGAGCACGACTACCTCCATGACGCAATTGGCTAGCGCGTTCGGCTGTTAACCAAAAGGTTGGAGGTTCGAGCCCTCCCGAAAGCGGTGTGTCTCTTTTTTTCTTTGCGCTGATAGCTTTGGAGAAATGTTCTGGCGGTGGTGAGAGTGGAGCACGACTGTCTCCGTGGCGCACTCTGCTAGTGCGTCGGCTGTTAAGCAAAAGGTTTGAGGTTCGAGCCCTCCTGAGAGCGGTGTGTCTCTTTTTTTTCTTTGCGCTGATAGCTTTGGAGAAATGTTCTGATGGTGGTGAGAGTGGCACACGACTGTTTCCGTTGCAGAATCGGCTAGCGCGATCAACTGTTATCCAAAAGGTTGGAGGTTCGAGCCCTCCCGAGAGCGGTGTGTCTCTTTTTTTCCGCTGATAGCTTTGGAGAAATGTTCTAACGGTGGTGAGAGTGGAGCACGACTGTGTCCGTGGCGCAATCTGCTAGTGCGTTGGTTGTTAACCAAAAGGTTGGAGATTCGAGCCCTCCCATGAGCGGTGTGTCTCTTTTTTTTTGCTCTGATACCTTTGGAAAAATGTTCTGATGGAGGTGAGAGTAGAGCACGACTACCTCCATGACGCAATTGGCTAGCGCGTTCGGCTGTTAACCAAAAGGTTGGAGGTTCGAGCCCTCCCGAGAGCGGTGTGTCTCTTTTTTTCTTTGTGCTGATACCTTTGGAAAAATGTTCTGATGGTGGTGAGAGTAGAGCACGACTACCTCCATGACGCAATTGGCTAGCGCGTTCGGCTGATAACCAAAAGGTTGGAGGTTCGAGCCCTCCCGAAAGCGGTGTGTCTCTCCTTTCTTTGCGCTGATACCTTTGGAAAAATGTTCTGATGGTGGTGAGAGTGGAGCACGACTACCTCCGTGACGCAATTGGCTAGCGCTTTCGGCTGTTAACCAAAAGGTTGGAGGTTCGAGCCCTCCCGAGAGCGGTGTGTCTCTTTTTTTTCTTTGCACTGATAGCTTTGGAGAAATGTTCTGATGGTGGTGAGAGTGGAGCCCGACTACTTCCGTGATGCAATTGGCTAGCACGTTCGGCTGTTAATCAAAATGTTGGAAGTTCGAGCCCTCCCGAGAGCGGTGTGTCTCTTTTTTTTCTTTGCGCTGATAGCTTTGGAGAAATGTTCTGACGGTGGTGAGAGTGGAGCGCGACTGTCTCCGTGGCGCAGTCTGCTAGTGCGTCGGCTGTTAAGCAAAAGGTTGGAGGTTCGAGCCCTCCCGGGAGCAGTGTGTCGCTTTTTTTCTTTGCGCTGATAGCTTTGGAGAAACGTTCTGATGGTGGTGAGAGTGGAGCGCGGTTGGGTCCGTGGTGCAATGGCTAGCGCGATTGGCTGTTAACCAAAAGGTTGGAGGTTCGAGCCCTCCAATGAGCGGTGTGTCGCTTTTGTTTTCTTTGCACTGACATCTTTGGAGAAGTGTTCTGACCATGGTGAGAGTGGAGCACGACTGTCTCTGTGGCGCAATTAGCTAGCGCGTTAAGCTGTTAACCATAAGGTTGGAGGTTCGAACCCTCCCATGAGCGGTGTGTCTCATTTTTTCTTTGCGCTGATACCTTTGGAAAAATGTTCTGATGGTGTTGAGAGTGGAAAACGACTGTCTCCATGGTTCAATTCGCTAGCGCGTTGGGCTGGTAACCAAAAGGTTGGAGGTTCGAACCCTCCCATGAGCGGTGTGTCTCTTTTTTTCTTTGCGCTGATACCTTTGGAAAAATGTTCTGATGGTGGTGAGAGTAGAGCACGACTACCTCCATGACGCAATTGGCTAGCGCGTTCGGCTGTTAACCAAAAGGTTGGAGGTTCGAGCCCTCCCGAGAGCGGTGTGTCTCTTTTTTTCCACTGATAGCTTTGGAGAAATGTTCTGATGGTGGTGAGAGTAGAGCACGACTACCTCCATGACGCAATTGGCTAGCGCGTTCGGCTGTTAAGCAAAAGGTTGGAGGTTCGAGCCCTCCCAGGAGCAGTGTGTCGCTTTTTTTGTTTGCGATGATAGCCTTGGAGAAACGTTCTGACGGTGGTGAGAGTGGAGCACGACTGTCTCTGTTGCGCAATTGGCTAGCGCGTTGGGCTGTTAACGAAAAGGTTGGAGGTTCGAACCCTCCCATGAGCGGTGTGTCTCTTTTTTTCTTTGCGCTGATACCTTTGGAAAAATGTTCTGATGGTGGTGAGAGTGGAGCACGACTACCTCCGTGACGCCATTGGCTAGCGCTTTCGGCTGTTAACCAAAAGGTTGGAGGTTCGAGCCCTCCCGAGAGCGGTGTGTCTCTTTTTTTTCTTTGCACTGATAGCTTTGGAGAAATGTTCTGATGGTGGTGAGAGTGGAGCCCGACTACTTCCGTGATGCAATTGGCTAGCACGTTCGGCTGTTAATCAAAATGTTGGAAGTTCGAGCCCTCCCGAGAGCGGTGTGTCTCTTTTTTTTTCTTTGCGCTGATAGCTTTGGAGAAATGTTCTGACGGTGGTGAGAGTGGAGCGCGACTGTCTCCGTGGCGCAGTCTGCTAGTGCGTCGGCTGTTAAGCAAAAGGTTGGAGGTTCGAGCCCTCCCGGGAGCAGTGTGTCGCTTTTTTTCTTTGCGCTGATAGCTTTGGAGAAACGTTCTGATGGTGGTGAGAGTGGAGCGCGGTTGGGTCCGTGGTGCAATGGCTAGCGCGATTAGCTGTTAACCAAAAGGTTGGAGGTTCGAGCCCTCCAATGAGCGGTGTGTCGCTTTTGTTTTGCTCTGATACCTTTGGAAAAATGTTCTGATGGAGGTGAGAGTAGAGCACGACTACCTCCATGACGCAATTGGCTAGCGCGTTCGGCTGTTAACCAAAAGGTTGGAGGTTCGAGCCCTCCCGAGAGCGGTGTGTCTCTTTTTTTCTTTGCGCTGATACCTTTGGAAAAATGTTCTGATGGTGGTGAGAGTAGAGCACGACTACCTCCATGACGCAATTGGCTAGCGCGTTCGGCTGTTAACCAAAAGGTTGGAGGTTCGAGCCCTCCCGAAAGCGGTGTGTCTCTCCTTTCTTTGCGCTGACAGCTATGGAGAAATGTTCCGACAGTGTTGAGAGTGGAGCACGACTGTCTCCGTGGCGCAACTGCTAGTGCGTCGGCTGTTAAGCAAAAGGTTGGAGGTTCGAGCCCTCCCAGGAGCAGTGTGTCGCTTTTTTTGTTTGCGATGATAGCCTTGGAGAAACGTTCTGACGGTGGTGAGAGTGGAGCACGACTGTCTCTGTTGCGCAATTGGCTAGCGCGTTGGGCTGTTAACGAAAAGGTTGGAGGTTCGAACCCTCCCATGAGCGGTGTGTCTCTTTTTTTCTTTGCGCTGATACCTTTGGAAAAATGTTCTGATGGTGGTGAGAGTGGAGCACGACTACCTCCGTGACGCCATTGGCTAGCGCTTTCGGCTGTTAACCAAAAGGTTGGAGGTTCGAGCCCTCCCGAGAGCGGTGTGTCTCTTTTTTTTCTTTGCACTGATAGCTTTGGAGAAATGTTCTGATGGTGGTGAGAGTGGAGCCCGACTACTTCCGTGATGCAATTGGCTAGCACGTTCGGCTGTTAATCAAAATGTTGGAAGTTCGAGCCCTCCCGAGAGCGGTGTGTCTCTTTTTTTTTCTTTGCGCTGATAGCTTTGGAGAAATGTTCTGACGGTGGTGAGAGTGGAGCGCGACTGTCTCCGTGGCGCAGTCTGCTAGTGCGTCGGCTGTTAAGCAAAAGGTTGGAGGTTCGAGCCCTCCCGGGAGCAGTGTGTCGCTTTTTTTCTTTGCGCTGATAGCTTTGGAGAAACGTTCTGATGGTGGTGAGAGTGGAGCGCGGTTGGGTCCGTGGTGCAATGGCTAGCGCGATTAGCTGTTAACCAAAAGGTTGGAGGTTCGAGCCCTCCAATGAGCGGTGTGTCGCTTTTGTTTTCTTTGCACTGATATCTTTGGAGAAGTGTTCTGACCATGGTGAGACTGGAGCACCACTGTCTCTGTGGCGTGATTGGCTAGCGCGTTAAGCTGTTAACCATAAGGTTGGAGGTTCGAACCCTCCCATGAGCGGCGTGTCTCTTTTTTTTGCGCTGATACCTTTGAAAAAATGTTCTGATGGTGGTGAGAGTGGAGCACGACTACCTCTTTGACGCAATTGGCTAGCGCATTCGGGTGTTGACAAGAGTTTGAAGGTTCGAGCCCTCCCGAGAGCAGTGTGTCTCTTTTTTTTTGTTTCCGCTGATAGCTTTGGAGAAATGTTCTGTCGGTGGTGAGAGTGGAGCACGACTGTCTCCGTGGCGCAATCTGCTAGTGCGTCGGCTGTTAAGCAAATGGTTTGAGGTTCGAGCCCTCCTGAGAGCGATGTGTCTCTTTTTTTTCTTTGCGCTGATAGCTTTGGAGAAGTGTTCTGACGGTGGTGAGAGTGGCGCACGACTGTTTCCGTTGCAGAATCGGCTAGCGCGATCAACTGTTATCCAAAAGGTTGGAGGTTCGAGCCCTCCCGAGAGCGGTGTGTCTCTGTTTTTTTCTTTCCACTGATAGCTTTGGAGAAATGTTCTAGGGGTGGGAAGAGTGGAGCACGACTGTCTCCGTGGCGCAATCTGCTAGTGCGTCGGCTGTTAACCAAAAGGTTGTAGATTCGAGCCCTCCCATGAGCGGTGTGTCGCTTTTTTTTCTTTGCACTGATATCTTTGTAGAAGTGTTCTGACCGTGGTGAGAGTGGAGCACGACTGTCTCCATGGCGCAATTGGCTAGCGTGTTCAGCTGTTAACCAAAAGGTTGCAGGTTAAACCCTCCCATGAGCGGTGTGTCTCTTTTTTTCTTTGCGCTGATACCTTTGGAAAAATATTCTGATGGTGGTGAGAGTAGAGCACGACTACCTCCATGACGCAATTGGCTAGCGCGTTCGGCTGTTAACCAAAAGGTTGAGGTTCGAGCCCTCCCGAAAGCGGTGTGTCTCTTTTTTCTTTGCGCTGACAGCTATGGAGAAATGTTCCGACAGTGTTGAGAGTGGAGCACGACTGTCTCCGTGGCGCAACTGCTAGTGCGTCGGCTGTTAAGCAAAAGGTTGGAGGTTCGAGCCCTCCCAGGAGCAGTGTGTCGCTTTTTTTGTTTGCGATGATAGCCTTGGAGAAGCGTTCTAACGGTGGTGAGAGTGGAGCGCGACTGTCTCTGTTGAGCAATTGGCTAGCGCGTTGGGCTGTTAACATAAAGGTTGGAGGTTCGAACCCTCCCATGAGCAGTGTGTCTCTTTTTTTCTTTGCGCTGATATCTTTGGAAAAATGTTCTGATGGTGGTGAGAGTGAAGACGACTACCTCCATGACGCAATTGGCTAGCGCGTTCGGCTGTTAATCAAAATGTTGGAAGTTCGAGCCCTCCCGAGAGCGGTGTGTCGCTTTTTTTCTTTGCGCTGATAGCTTTGGAGAAACGTTCTGATGGTGGTGAGAGTGGAGCGCGGGTTGGTCCGTGGTGCAATGGCTAGCGCGATTGGCTGTTAACCAAAAGGTTGGAGGTTCGAGCCCTCCAATGAGCGGTGTGTCGCTTTTTTTCTTTGCGCTGATAGCTTTGGAGAAATCTTCTGACGGTGGTGAGAGTGGCGCACGGCTGTTTCCGTTGCAGAATCGCCTAGCGCGATCAACTGTTATCCAAAAGGTTCGAGGTTCGAGCCCTCCCGAGAGCGGTGTGTCTCTTTTTTTTCTTTCCGTTGGTAGCTTTTGAGAAATGTTCTGTCGGTGGTGAGAGTGGAGCACGACTGTCTCCGTGGCGCAATCTGCTAGTGCGTAGGCTGTTAAGCAAAAGGTTTGAGGTTCGAGCCCTCCTGAGAGCGGTGTGTCTCTTTTTTTTCTTTGCTCTGATAGCTTTGGAGAAATGTTCTGACGGTGGTGAGAGTGGCGCACGACTGTTTCCGTTGCAGAATCGGCTAGCGCGATCAACTGTTATCCAAAAGGTTGGAGGTTCGAGCCCTCCCGAGAGCGGTGTGTCTCTTTTTTTTCTTTCCGCTGATAGCTTTGGAGAAATGTTCTAGGGGTGGGAAGAGTGAAGCACGACTGTCTCCGTGGCGCAATCTGCTAGTGCGTCGGCTGTTAACCAAAAGGTTGGAGATTCGAGCCCTCCCATGAGCGGTGTGTCGCTTTTTTTTCTTTGCACTGATATCTTTGTAGAAATGTTCTGATGGTGGTGAGAGTGGTGCACGACTACTTCTGTGATGCAATTGGCTAGCGCGTTCGGCTGTTAATCAAAATGTTGGAAGTTCGAGCCCTCCCGAGAGCGGTGTGTCTTTTTTTTCTTTGCGCTGATAGCTTTGGAGAATAGTTCTGACGGTGGTGAGAGTGGAGCGCGACTGTCTCCGTGGCGCAATCTGCTAGTGCGTCGGCTGTTAACAAAAAGGTTGGAGATTCGAGCCCTCCCGCGAGCGGTGTGTCGCTTTTTTGTTTGCGATGATAGCCTTGGAGAAGCGTTCTGACGGTGGTGAGAGTGGAGCACGACTGTCTCTGTTGCGCAATTGGCTAGCGCGTTGGGCTGTTAACGAAAAGGTTGGAGGTTCGAACCCTCCCATGAGTGGTGTGTCTCTTGTTTTATTTGCGCTGATACCTTTGGAAAAATGCTCTGATGGTGGTGAGAGTGAAGACGACTACCTCCGTGACGCAATTGGCTAGCGCGTTCGGCTGTTAACCAAAAGGTTGGAGGTTCGAGCCCTCCCGAGAGCGATGTGTCTCTTTTTTTTCTTTGCACTGATAGCTTTGGAGAAATGTTCTGATGGTGGTGAGATTGGAGCATGACTACTTCTGTGATGCAATTGGCTAGCGCGTTCGGCTGTTAATCAAAATGTTGGAAGTTCGAGCCCTCCCGAGAGCGGTGTGTCTTTTTTTTCTTTGCGCTGATAGCTTTGGAGAAATGTTCTGACGGTGGTGAGAGTGGAGCGCGACTGTCTCCGTGGCGCAGTCTGCTAGTGCGTCGGCTGTTAAGCAAAATGTTGGAGGTTCGAGCCCTCCCGGGAGCAGTGTGTCGCTTTTTTTCTTTGCGCTTATAGCTTTGGAGAAACGTTCTGATGGTGGTGAGAGTGGAGCGCGGTTGGGTCCGTGGTGCAATGGCTAGCGCGATTGGCTGTTAACCAAAAGGTTGGAGGTTCGAGCCCTCCAATGAGTGGTGTGTCGCTTTTGTTTTCTTTGCACTGATATCTTTGGAGAAGTGTCCTGACCATGGTGAGAATGGAGCACGACTGTCTCTGTGGCGCAATTGGCTAGTGCGTTAAGCTGTTAACCATAAGGTTGGAGGTTCGAACCCTCCCATGAGCGGTGTGTCTCTTTTTTTCTTTGCGCTGATACCTTTGGAAAAATGTTCTGATGGTGGTGAGAGTGGAAAACGACTGTCTCCATGGTTCAATTCGCTAGTGCGTTGGGCTGTTAACCAAAAGGTTGGTGGTTCGAACCCTCCCATGAGCGGTGTGTCTCTTTTTTTCTTTGCGCTGATACCTTTGAAAAAATGTGCTGATGGTGGTGAGAGTGGAGCACGACTACCTCCGTGACGCAATTGGCTAGCGCATTCGGGTGTTGACCAAAAGTTTGAAGGTTCGAGCCCTCCCGAGAGCGGTGTGTCTCTTTTTTTCTTTGCGCTGATAGCTTTGGAGAAATGTTCTGACGGTGGTGAGAGTGGAGCACGACTGTCTTCGTGGCGCAATCTGCTAGTGCGTCGGCTGTTAAGCAAAGGTTTGAGGTTCGAGCCCTCCTGAGAGCGCTGTGTCTCTTTTTTTTTCTTTGCGCTGATAGCTTTGGAGAAATGTTCTGACGGTGGTGAGAGTGGCGCACGGCTCTTTCCGTTGCAGAATCGGCTAGCGCGATCAACTGTTATCGAAAAGGTTGGAGGTTCGAGCCCTCCCGAGAGCGGTGTGTCTCTTTTTTTTCTTTCCGCTGATAGCTTTGGAGAAATGTTCTGTCGGTGGTGAGAGTGGAGCACGACTGTCTTCGTGGCGCAATCTGCTAGTGCGTAGGCTGTTAAGCAAAAGGTTTGAGGTTCGAGCCCTCCTGAGAGCGGTGTGTCTCTTTTTTTTCTTTGCGCTTATAGCTTTTGAGAAATGTTCTGACGGTGGTGAGAGTGGTGCACGACTGTTTCCGTTGCAGAATCGGCTAGCGCGATCAACTGTTATCCAAAAGGTTGGAGGTTCGAGCCCTCCCGAGAGCGGTGTGTCTCTTTTTTTTCTTTCCGCTGATAGCTTTGGAGAAATGTTCTAGGGGTGGGAAGAGTGGAGCACGACTGTCTCCGTGGCGCAATCTGCTAGTGCGTCGGCTGTTAACCAAAAGGTTGGAGATTCGAGCCCTCCCATGAGCGGTGTGTCGCTTTTTTTTCTTTGCACTGATATCTTTGTAGAAGTGTTCTGACCGTGGTGAGAGTGGAGCACGACTGTCTCCATGGCGCAATTGGCTAGCGTGTTCGGCTGTTAACCAAAAGGTTGCAGGTTAAACCCTCCCATGAGCGGTGTGTCTCTTTTTTTCTTTGCGCTGATACCTTTGGAAAAATGTTTTGATGGTGGTGAGAGTAGAGCACGACTACCTCCATGACGCAATTGGCTAGCGCGTTCGGCTGTTAACCAAAAGGTTGGAGGTTCGAGCCCTCGCGAAAGCGGTGTGTCTCTTTTTTCTTTGCGCTGACAGCTATGGAGAAATGTTCCGACAGTGTTGAGAGTGGAGCACGACTGTCTCCGTGGCGCAACTGCTAGTGCGTCGGCTGTTAAGCAAAAGGTTGGAGATTCGAGCCCTCCCAGGAGCAGTGTGCCGCTTTTTTGTTTGCGATGATAGCCTTGGAGAACCGTTCTGACGGTGGTGAGAGTGGAGCACGACTGTCTCTGTTGCGCAATTGGCTAGCGCGTTGGGCTGTTAACGAAAACGTTGGAGGTTCGAACCCTCCCATGAGCGGTGTGTCTCTTGTTTTCTTTGCGCTGATACCTTTGGAAAAATGTTCTGATGGTGGTGAGAGTGAAGACGACTACCTCCGTGACGCAATTGGCTAGCGCGTTCGGCTGTTAACTAAAAGGTTGGAGGTTCGAGCCCTCCCGAGAGCGATGTGTCTCTTTTTTTTCTTTGCACTGATAGCTTTGGAGAAATGTTCTGATGGTGGTGAGAGTGGAGCACGACTACTTCTGTGATGCAATTGGCTAGCGCGTTCGGCTGTTAATCAAAATTTTGGAAGTTCGAGCCCTCCCGAGAGCGGTGTGTCTTTTTTTTCTTTGCGCTGATAGCTTTGGAGAAATGTTCTGACGGTGGTGAGAGTGGAGCGCGACTGTCTCTGTGGCGCAGTCTGCTAGTGCGTCGGCTGTTAAGCAAAATGTTGGAGGTTCGAGCCCTCCCGGGAGCCGTGTGTCGCTTTTTTTCTTTGCGCTTATAGCTTTGGAGAAATGTTCTGACGGTGGTGAGAGTGGTGCACGACTGTTTCCGTTGCAGAATCGGCTAGCGCGATCAACTGTTATCCAAAAGGTTGGAGGTTCGAGCCCTCCCGAGAGCGGTGTGTCTCTTTTTTTTCTTTCCGCTGATAGCTTTGGAGAAATGTTCTAGGGGTGGGAAGAGTGGAGCACGACTGTCTCCGTGGCGCAATCTGCTAGTGCGTCGGCTGTTAACCAAAAGGTTGGAGATTCGAGCCCTCCCATGAGCGGTGTGTCGCTTTTTTTTCTTTGCACTGATATCTTTGTAGAAGTGTTCTGACCGTGGTGAGAGTGGAGCACGACTGTCTCCATGGCGCAATTGGCTAGCGTGTTCGGCTGTTAACCAAAAGGTTGCAGGTTAAACCCTCCCATGAGCGGTGTGTCTCTTTTTTTCTTTGCGCTGATACCTTTGGAAAAATGTTTTGATGGTGGTGAGAGTAGAGCACGACTACCTCCATGACGCAATTGGCTAGCGCGTTCGGCTGTTAACCAAAAGGTTGGAGGTTCGAGCCCTCCCGAAAGCGGTGTGTCTCTTTTTTCTTTGCGCTGACAGCTATGGAGAAATGTTCCGACAGTGTTGAGAGTGGAGCACGACTGTCTCCGTGGCGCAACTGCTAGTGCGTCGGCTGTTAAGCAAAAGGTTGGAGATTCGAGCCCTCCCAGGAGCAGTGTGCCGCTTTTTTGTTTGCGATGATAGCCTTGGAGAACCGTTCTGACGGTGGTGAGAGTGGAGCACGACTGTCTCTGTTGCGAAATTGGCTAGCGCGTTGGGCTGTTAACGAAAACGTTGGAGGTTCGAACCCTCCAATGAGCGGTGTGTCTCTTGTTTTCTTTGCGCTGATACCTTTGGAAAAATGTTCTGATGGTGGTGAGAGTGAAGACGACTACCTCCGTGACGCAATTGGCTAGCGCGTTGGGCTGTTAACATAAAGGTTGGAGGTTCGAACCCTCCCATGAGCAGTGTGTCTCTTTTTTTCTTTGTGCTGATACCTTTGGAAAAATGTTCTGATGGTGGTGAAAGTGAAGACGACTACCTCCATGACGCAATTGGCTAGCGCGTTCGGCTGTTAATCAAAATGTTGGAAGTTCGAGCCCTCCCGAGAGCGGTGTGTCGCTTTTTTTCTTTGCGCTGATAGCTTTGGAGAAACGTTCTGATGGTGTTGAGAGTGGAGCGCGGGTTGGTCCGTGGTGCAATGGCTAGCGCGATTGGCTGTTAACCAAAAGGTTGGAGGTTCGAGCCCTCCAATGAGCGGTGTGTCGCTTTTTTTCTTTGCGCTGATAGCTTTGGAGAAATCTTCTGACGGTGGTGAGAGTGGCGCACGGCTGTTTCCGTTGCAGAATCGGCTAGCGCGATCAACTGTTATCCAAAAGGTTGGAGGTTCGAGCCCTCCCGAGAGCGGTGTGTCTCTTTTTTTTCTTTCCGCTGATAGCTTTGGAGAAATGTTCTGTCGGTGGTGAGAGTGGAGCACGACTGTCTCCGTGGCGCAATCTGCTAGTGCGTAGGCTGTTAAGCAAAAGGTTTGAGGTTCGAGCCCTCCTGAGAGCGGTGTGTCTCTTTTTTTTCTTTGCTCTGATAGCTTTGGAGAAATGTTCTGACGGTGGTGAGAGTGGCGCACGACTGTTTCCGTTGCAGAATCGGCTAGCGCGATCAACTGTTATCCAAAAGGTCGGAGGTTCGAGCCCTCCCGAGAGCGGTGTGTCTCTTTTTTTTCTTTCCGCTGATAGCTTTGGAGAAATGTTCTAGGGGTGGGAAGAGTGAAGCACGACTGTCTCCGTGGCGCAATCTGCTAGTGCGTCGGCTGTTAACCAAAAGGTCGGAGATTCGAGCCCTCCCATGAGCGGTGTGTCGCTTTTTTTTCTTTGCACTGATATCTTTGTAGAAATGTTCTGATGGTGGTGAGAGTGGTGCACGACTACTTCTGTGATGCAATTGGCTAGCGCGTTCGGCTGTTAATCAAAATGTTGGAAGTTCGAGCCCTCCCGAGAGCGGTGTGTCTCTTTTTTTTCTTTGCACTGATAGCTTTGGAGAAATGTTCTGATGGTGGTGAGAGTGGAGCACGACTACTTCTGTGATGCAATTGGCTAGCGCGTTCGGCTGTTAATCAAAATTTTGGAAGTTCGAGCCCTCCCGAGAGCGGTGTGTCTTTTTTTTCTTTGCGCTGATAGCTTTGGAGAAATGTTCTGACGGTGGTGAGAGTGGAGCGCGACTGTCTCTGTGGCGCAGTCTGCTAGTGCGTCGGCTGTTAAGCAAAATGTTGGAGGTTCGAGCCCTCCCGGGAGCCGTGTGTCGCTTTTTTTCTTTGCGCTTATAGCTTTGGAGAAATGTTCTGACGGTGGTGAGAGTGGTGCACGACTGTTTCCGTTGCAGAATCGGCTAGCGCGATCAACTGTTATCCAAAAGGTTGGAGGTTCGAGCCCTCCCGAGAGCGGTGTGTCTCTTTTTTTTCTTTCCGCTGATAGCTTTGGAGAAATGTTCTAGGGGTGGGAAGAGTGGAGCACGACTGTCTCCGTGGCGCAATCTGCTAGTGCGTCGGCTGTTAACCAAAAGGTTGGAGATTCGAGCCCTCCCATGAGCGGTGTGTCGCTTTTTTTTCTTTGCACTGATATCTTTGTAGAAGTGTTCTGACCGTGGTGAGAGTGGAGCACGACTGTCTCCATGGCGCAATTGGCTAGCGTGTTCGGCTGTTAACCAAAAGGTTGCAGGTTAAACCCTCCCATGAGCGGTGTGTCTCTTTTTTTCTTTGCGCTGATACCTTTGGAAAAATGTTTTGATGGTGGTGAGAGTAGAGCACGACTACCTCCATGACGCAATTGGCTAGCGCGTTCGGCTGTTAACCAAAAGGTTGGAGGTTCGAGCCCTCCCGAAAGCGGTGTGTCTCTTTTTTCTTTGCGCTGACAGCTATGGAGAAATGTTCCGACAGTGTTGAGAGTGGAGCACGACTGTCTCCGTGGCGCAACTGCTAGTGCGTCGGCTGTTAAGCAAAAGGTTGGAGATTCGAGCCCTCCCAGGAGCAGTGTGCCGCTTTTTTGTTTGCGATGATAGCCTTGGAGAACCGTTCTGACGGTGGTGAGAGTGGAGCACGACTGTCTCTGTTGCGAAATTGGCTAGCGCGTTGGGCTGTTAACGAAAACGTTGGAGGTTCGAACCCTCCAATGAGCGGTGTGTCTCTTGTTTTCTTTGCGCTGATACCTTTGGAAAAATGTTCTGATGGTGGTGAGAGTGAAGACGACTACCTCCGTGACGCAATTGGCTAGCGCGTTGGGCTGTTAACATAAAGGTTGGAGGTTCGAACCCTCCCATGAGCAGTGTGTCTCTTTTTTTCTTTGTGCTGATACCTTTGGAAAAATGTTCTGATGGTGGTGAAAGTGAAGACGACTACCTCCATGACGCAATTGGCTAGCGCGTTCGGCTGTTAATCAAAATGTTGGAAGTTCGAGCCCTCCCGAGAGCGGTGTGTCGCTTTTTTTCTTTGCGCTGATAGCTTTGGAGAAACGTTCTGATGGTGGTGAGAGTGGAGCGCGGGTTGGTCCGTGGTGCAATGGCTAGCGCGATTGGCTGTTAACCAAAAGGTTGGAGGTTCGAGCCCTCCAATGAGCGGTGTGTCGCTTTTTTTCTTTGCGCTGATAGCTTTGGAGAAATCTTCTGACGGTGGTGAGAGTGGCGCACGGCTGTTTCCGTTGCAGAATCGGCTAGCGCGATCAACTGTTATCCAAAAGGTTGGAGGTTCGAGCCCTCCCGAGAGCGGTGTGTCTCTTTTTTTTCTTTCCGTTGGTAGCTTTGGAGAAATGTTCTGTCGGTGGTGAGAGTGGAGCACGACTGTCTCCGTGGCGCAATCTGCTAGTGCGTAGGCTGTTAAGCAAAAGGTTTGAGGTTCGAGCCCTCCTGAGAGCGGTGTGTCTCTTTTTTTTCTTTGCTCTGATAGCTTTGGAGAAATGTTCTGACGGTGGTGAGAGTGGCGCACGACTGTTTCCGTTGCAGAATCGGCTAGCGCGATCAACTGTTATCCAAAGGGTTGGAGGTTCGAGCCCTCCCGAGAGCGGTGTGTCTCTTTTTTTTCTTTCCGCTGATAGCTTTGGAGAAATGTTCTAGGGGTGGGAAGAGTGAAGCACGACTGTCTCCGTGGCGCAATCTGCTAGTGCGTCGGCTGTTAACCAAAAGGTCGGAGATTCGAGCCCTCCCATGAGCGGTGTGTCGCTTTTTTTTCTTTGCACTGATATCTTTGTAGAAATGTTCTGATGGTGGTGAGAGTGGTGCACGACTACTTCTGTGATGCAATTGGCTAGCGCGTTCGGCTGTTAATCAAAATGTTGGAAGTTCGAGCCCTCCCGAGAGCGGTGTGTCTTTTTTTTCTTTGCGCTGATAGCTTTGGAGAAATGTTCTGACGGTGCTGAGAGTGGAGCGCGACTGTCTCCGTGGCGCAATCTGCTAGTGCGTCGGCTGTTAACAAAAAGGTTGGAGATTCGAGCCCTCCCATGAGCGGTGTGTCGCTTTTTTGTTTGCGATGATAGCCTTGGAGAAGCGTTCTGACGGTGGTGAGAGTGGAGCACGACTGTCTCTGTTGCGCAATTGGCTAGCGCGTTGGGCTGTTAACGAAAAGGTTGGAGGTTCGAACCCTCCCATGAGTGGTGTGTCTCTTGTTTTATTTGCGCTGATACCTTTGGAAAAATGCTCTGATGGTGGTGAGAGTGAAGACGACTACCTCCGTGACGCAATTGGCTAGCGCGTTCCGCTGTTAACCAAAAGGTTGGAGGTTCGAGCCCTCCCGAGAGCGATGTGTCTCTTTTTTTTCTTTGCACTGATAGCTTTGGAGAAATGTTCTGATGGTGGTGAGAGTGGAGCATGACTACTTCTGTGATGCAATTGGCTAGCGCGTTCGGCTGTTAATCAAAATGTTGGAAGTTCGAGCCCTCCCGAGAGCGGTGTGTCTTTTTTTTCTTTGCGCTGATAGCTTTGGAGAAATGTTCTGACGGTGGTGAGAGTGGAGCGCGACTGTCTCCGTGGCGCAGTCTGCTAGTGCGTCGGCTGTTAAGCAAAATGTTGGAGGTTCGAGCCCTCCCGGGAGCAGTGTGTCGCTTTTTTTCTTTGCGCTGATAGCTTTGGAGAAACGTTCTGATGGTGGTGAGAGTGGAGCGCGGTTGGGTCCGTGGTGCAATGGCTAGCGCGATTGGCTGTTAACCAAAAGGTTGGAGGTTCGAGCCCTCCAATGAGTGGTGTGTCGCTTTTGTTTTCTTTGCACTGATATCTTTGGAGAAGTGTCCTGACCATGGTGAGAATGGAGCACGACTGTCTCTGTGGCGCAATTGGCTAGTGCGTTAAGCTGTTAACCATAAGGTTGGAGGTTCGAACCCTCCCATGAGCGGTGTGTCTCTTTTTTTCTTTGCGCTGATACCTTTGGAAAAATGTTCTGATGGTGGTGAGAGTGGAAAACGACTGTCTCCATGGTTCAATTCGCTAGTGCGTTGGGCTGTTAACCAAAAGGTTGGTGGTTCGAACCCTCCCATGAGCGGTGTGTCTCTTTTTTTCTTTGCGCTGATACCTTTGAAAAAATGTTCTGATGGTGGTGAGAGTGGAGCACGACTACCTCCGTGACGCAATTGGCTAGCGCATTCGGGTGTTGACCAAAAGTTTGAAGGTTCGAGCCCTCCCGAGAGCGGTGTGTCTCTTTTTTTCTTTGCGCTGATAGCTTTGGAGAAATGTTCTGACGGTGGTGAGAGTGGAGCACGACTGTCTTCGTGGCGCAATCTGCTAGTGCGTCGGCTGTTAAGCAAAGGTTTGAGGTTCGAGCCCTCCTGAGAGCGCTGTGTCTCTTTTTTTTTCTTTGCGCTGATAGCTTTGGAGAAATGTTCTGACGGTGGTGAGAGTGGCGCACGGCTCTTTCCGTTGCAGAATCGGCTAGCGCGATCAACTGTTATCCAAAAGGTTGGAGGTTCGAGCCCTCCCGAGAGCGGTGTGTCTCTTTTTTTTCTTTCCGCTGATAGCTTTGGAGAAATTTTCTGTCGGTGGTGAGAGTGGAGCACGACTGTCTTCGTGGCGCAATCTGCTAGTGCGTAGGCTGTTAAGCAAAAGGTTTGAGGTTCGAGCCCTCCTGAGAGCGGTGTGTCTCTTTTTTTTCTTTGCGCTTATAGCTTTGGAGAAATGTTCTGACGGTGGTGAGAGTGGTGCACTACTGTTTCCGTTGCAGAATCGGCTAGCGCGATCAACTGTTATCCAAAAGGTTGGAGGTTCGAGCCCTCCCGAGAGCGGTGTGTCTCTTTTTTTTCTTTCCGCTGATAGCTTTGGAGAAATGTTCTAGGGGTGGGAAGAGTGGAGCACGACTGTCTCCGTGGCGCAATCTGCTAGTGCGTCGGCTGTTAACCAAAAGGTTGGAGATTCGAGCCCTCCCATGAGCGGTGTGTCGCTTTTTTTTCTTTGCACTGATATCTTTGTAGAAGTGTTCTGACCGTGGTGAGAGTGGAGCACGACTGTCTCCATGGCGCAATTGGCTAGTGTGTTCGGCTGTTAACCAAAAGGTTGCAGGTTAAACCCTCCCATGAGCGGTGTGTCTCTTTTTTTCTTTGCGCTGATACCTTTGGAAAAATGTTTTGATGGTGGTGAGAGTAGAGCACGACTACCTCCATGACGCAATTGGCTAGCGCGTTCGGCTGTTAACCAAAAGGTTGGAGGTTCGAGCCCTCCCGAAAGCGGTGTGTCTCTTTTTTCTTTGCGCTGACAGCTATGGAGAAATGTTCCGACAGTGTTGAGAGTGGAGCACGACTGTCTCCGTGGCGCAACTGCTAGTGCGTCGGCTGTTAAGCAAAAGGTTGGAGATTCGAGCCCTCCCAGGAGCAGTGTGCCGCTTTTTTGTTTGCGATGATAGCCTTGGAGAACCGTTCTGACGGTGGTGAGAGTGGAGCACGACTGTCTCTGTTGCGCAATTGGCTAGCGCGTTGGGCTGTTAACGAAAACGTTGGAGGTTCGAACCCTCCCATGAGCGGTGTGTCTCTTGTTTTCTTTGCGCTGATACCTTTGGAAAAATGTTCTGATGGTGGTGAGAGTGAAGACGACTACCTCCGTGACGCAATTGGCTAGCGCGTTGGGCTGTTAACATAAAGGTTGGAGGTTCGAACCCTCCCATGAGCAGTGTGTCTCTTTTTTTCTTTGTGCTGATACCTTTGGAAAAATGTTCTGATGGTGGTGAAAGTGAAGACGACTACCTCCATGACGCAATTGGCTAGCGCGTTCGGCTGTTAATCAAAATGTTGGAAGTTCGAGCCCTCCCGAGAGCGGTGTGTCGCTTTTTTTCTTTGCGCTGATAGCTTTGGAGAAACGTTCTGATGGTGGTGAGAGTGGAGCGCGGGTTGGTCCGTGGTGCAATGGCTAGCGCGATTGGCTGTTAACCAAAAGGTTGGAGGTTCGAGCCCTCCAATGAGCGGTGTGTCGCTTTTTTTCTTTGCGCTGATAGCTTTGGAGAAATCTTCTGACGGTGGTGAGAGTGGCGCACGGCTGTTTCCGTTGCAGAATCGGCTAGCGCGATCAACTGTTATCCAAAAGGTTGGAGGTTCGAGCCCTCCCGAGAGCGGTGTGTCTCTTTTTTTTCTTTCCGTTGGTAGCTTTGGAGAAATGTTCTGTCGGTGGTGAGAGTGGAGCACGACTGTCTCCGTGGCGCAATCTGCTAGTGCGTAGGCTGTTAAGCAAAAGGTTTGAGGTTCGAGCCCTCCTGAGAGCGGTGTGTCTCTTTTTTTTCTTTGCTCTGATAGCTTTGGAGAAATGTTCTGACGGTGGTGAGAGTGGCGCACGACTGTTTCCGTTGCAGAATCGGCTAGCGCGATCAACTGTTATCCAAAAGGTTGGAGGTTCGAGCCCTCCCGAGAGCGGTGTGTCTCTTTTTTTTCTTTCCGCTGATAGCTTTGGAGAAATGTTCTAGGGGTGGGAAGAGTGAAGCACGACTGTCTCCGTGGCGCAATCTGCTAGTGCGTCGGCTGTTAACCAAAAGGTCGGAGATTCGAGCCCTCCCATGAGCGGTGTGTCGCTTTTTTTTCTTTGCACTGATATCTTTGTAGAAATGTTCTGATGGTGGTGAGAGTGGTGCACGACTACTTCTGTGATGCAATTGGCTAGCGCGTTCGGCTGTTAATCAAAATGTTGGAAGTTCGAGCCCTCCGAGAGCGGTGTGTCTTTTTTTTCTTTGCGCTGATAGCTTTGGAGAAATATTCTGACGGTGCTGAGAGTGGAGCGCGACTGTCTCCGTGGCGCAATCTGCTAGTGCGTCGGCTGTTAACAAAAAGGTTGGAGATTCGAGCCCTCCCATGAGCGGTGTGTCGCTTTTTTGTTTGCGATGATAGCCTTGGAGAAGCGTTCTGACGGTGGTGAGAGTGGAGCACGACTGTCTCTGTTGCGCAATTGGCTAGCGCGTTGGGCTGTTAACGAAAAGGTTGGAGGTTCGAACCCTCCCATGAGTGGTGTGTCTCTTGTTTTATTTGCGCTGATACCTTTGGAAAAATGCTCTGATGGTGGTGAGAGTGAAGACGACTACCTCCGTGACGCAATTGGCTAGCGCGTTCCGCTGTTAACCAAAAGGTTGGAGGTTCGAGCCCTCCCGAGAGCGATGTGTCTCTTTTTTTTCTTTGCACTGATAGCTTTGGAGAAATGTTCTGATGGTGGTGAGAGTGGAGCATGACTACTTCTGTGATGCAATTGGCTAGCGCGTTCGGCTGTTAATCAAAATGTTGGAAGTTCGAGCCCTCCCGAGAGCGGTGTGTCTTTTTTTTCTTTGCGCTGATAGCTTTGGAGAAATGTTCTGACGGTGGTGAGAGTGGAGCGCGACTGTCTCCGTGGCGCAGTCTGCTAGTGCGTCGGCTGTTAAGCAAAATGTTGGAGGTTCGAGCCCTCCCGGGAGCAGTGTGTCGCTTTTTTTCTTTGCGCTGATAGCTTTGGAGAAACGTTCTGATGGTGGTGAGAGTGGAGCGCGGTTGGGTCCGTGGTGCAATGGCTAGCGCGATTGGCTGTTAACCAAAAGGTTGGAGGTTCGAGCCCTCCAATGAGTGGTGTGTCGCTTTTGTTTTCTTTGCACTGATATCTTTGGAGAAGTGTCCTGACCATGGTGAGAATGGAGCACGACTGTCTCTGTGGCGCAATTGGCTAGTGCGTTAAGCTGTTAACCATAAGGTTGGAGGTTCGAACCCTCCCATGAGCGGTGTGTCTCTTTTTTTCTTTGCGCTGATACCTTTGGAAAAATGTTCTGATGGTGGTGAGAGTGGAAAACGACTGTCTCCATGGTTCAATTCGCTAGTGCGTTGGGCTGTTAACCAAAAGGTTGGTGGTTCGAACCCTCCCATGAGCGGTGTGTCTCTTTTTTTCTTTGCGCTGATACCTTTGAAAAAATGTTCTGATGGTGGTGAGAGTGGAGCACGACTACCTCCGTGACGCAATTGGCTAGCGCATTCGGGTGTTGACCAAAAGTTTGAAGGTTCGAGCCCTCCCGAGAGCGGTGTGTCTCTTTTTTTCTTTGCGCCTGATAGCTTTGGAGAAATGTTCTGACGGTGGTGAGAGTGGAGCACGACTGTCTTCGTGGCGCAATCTGCTAGTGCGTCGGCTGTTAAGCAAAGGTTTGAGGTTCGAGCCCTCCTGAGAGCGCTGTGTCTCTTTTTTTTTCTTTGCGCTGATAGCTTTGGAGAAATGTTCTGACGGTGGTGAGAGTGGCGCACGGCTCTTTCCGTTGCAGAATCGGCTAGCACGATCAACTGTTATCCAAAAGGTTGGAGGTTCGAGCCCTCCCGAGAGCGGTGTGTCTCTTTTTTTTCTTTCCGCTGATAGCTTTGGAGAAATGTTCTGTCGGTGGTGAGAGTGGAGCACGACTGTCTCCGTGGCGCAATCTGCTAGTTCGTAGGCTGTTAAGCAAAAGGTTTGAGGTTCGAGCCCTCCTGAGAGCGGTGTGTCTCTTTTTTTTCTTTGCGCTTATAGCTTTGGAAAAATGTTCTGACGGTGGTGAGAGTGGCGCACTACTGTTTCCGTTGCAGAATCGGCTAGCGCGATCAACTGTTATCCAAAAGGTTGGAGGTTCGAGCCCTCCCGAGAGCGGTGTGTCTCTTTTTTTTTCTTTCCGCTGATAGCTTTGGAGAAATGTTCTAGGGGTGGGAAGAGTGGAGCAAGACTGTCTCCGTGGCGCAATCTGCTAGTGCGTCGGCTGTTAACCAAAAGGTTGGAGATTCGAGCCCTCCCATGAGCGGTGTGTCGCTTTTTTTTCTTTGCACTGATATCTTTGTAGAAGTGTTCTGACCGTGGTGAGATTGGTGCACGACTGTCTCCATGGCGCAATTGGCTAGCGTGTTCGGCTGTTAACCAAAAGGTTGCAGGTTAAACCCTCCCATGAGCGGTGTGTCTCTTTTTTTCTTTGCGCTGATACCTTTGGAAAAATGTTCTGATGGTGGTTAGAGTAGAGCACGACTACCTCCATGACGCAATTGGCTAGCGCGTTCGGCTGTTAACCAAAAGGTTGGAGGTTCGAGCCCTCCCGAAAGCGGTGTGTCTCTCCTTTCTTTGCGCTGACAGCTATGGAGAAATGTTCCGACAGTGTTGAGAGTGGAGCACGACTGTCTCCGTGGCGCAACTGCTAGTGCGTCGGCTGTTAAGCAAAAGGTTGGAGGTTCGAGCCCTCCCAGGAGCAGTGTGTCGCTTTTTTTGTTTGCGATGATAGCCTTGGAGAAGCGTTCTGACGGTGGTGAGAGTGGAGCACGACTGTCTCTGTTGCGCGATTGGCTAGCGCGTTGGGCTGTTAACGAAAAGGTTGGAGGTTCGAACCCTCCCATGAGCGGTGTGTCTCTTTTTTTCTTTGCGCTGATACCTTTGGAAAAATGTTCTGATGGTGGTGAGAGTGGAGCACGACTACCTCCGTGACGCAATTGGCTAGCGCTTTCGGCTGTTAACCAAAAGGTTGGAGGTTCGAACCCTCCCAAAAGCGGTGTGTCTCTTTTTTTCTTTGCGCTGATACCTTTGGAAAAGTGTTCTGATTGTGGTGAAAGTGGAGCATGACTACCTCCGTGACGCAATTGGCTGGCGCGTTCGGCTGATAACCAAAAGGTTGGAGGTTCGAGCCCTCCCGAGAGCGGTGTGTCTGTTTTTTCTTTGCGCTGACAGCTATGGAGAAATGTTCCGACAGTGGTGAGAGTGGAGCACGACTGTCTCCGTGGCACAATCTGCTAGTTCGTCGGCCGTTAATCAAAAGGTTGGAGGTTTGAGCCCTCCCCGGGAGCAGCGTGTCGCTTTTTTTCTTTGCGCTGATAGCTTTGGAGAAACGTTCTGATGGTGGTGAGAGTGGAGCGCGGTTGGGTCCGTGGTGCAATGGCTAGCGCGATTGGCTGTTAACCAAAAGGTTGGAGGTTCGAGCCCTCCAATTAGCGGTGTGTCGCTTTTGTTTTCTTTGCACTGATATCTTTGGAGAAGTGTTCTGACCATGGTGAGAGTGGAGCACGACTGTCTCTGTGGCGCAATTAGCTAGCGCGTTAACCTGTTAACCATAAGGTTGGAGGTTCGAACCCTCCCATGAGCGGTGTGTCTCATTTTTTCTTTGCGCTGATACCTTTGGAAAAATGTTCTGATGGTGGTGAGAGTGGAAAACGACTGTCTCCATGGTTCAATTCGCTAGCGCGTTGGGCTGTTAACCAAAAGGTTGGAGGTTCGAACCCTCCCATGAGCGGTGTGTCTCTTTTTTTCTTTGCGCTGATACCTTTGGAAAAATGTTCTGATGGTGGTGAGAGTAGAGCACGACTACCTCCATGACGCAATTGGCTAGCGCGTTCGGCTGTTAACCAAAAGGTTGGAGGTTCGAGCCCTCCCGAAAGCGGTGTGTCTCTTTTTTTCTTTGCGCTGATAGCTTTGGAGAAATGTTCTGGCGGTGGTGAGAGTGGAGCACGACTGTCTCCGTGGCGCAATCTGCTAGTGCGTCGGCTGTTAAGCAAAAGGTTTGAGGTTCGAACCCTCCTGAGAGCGGTGTGTCTCTTTTTTTTCTTTGCGCTGATAGCTTTGGAGAAATGTTCTGACGGTGGTGAGAGTGGCGCACGACTGTTTCCGTTGCAGAATCGGCTAGTGCGATCAACTGTTATCCAAAAGGTTGGAGGTTCGAGCCCTCCGGAGAGCGGTGTGTCTCTTTTTTTTCCGCTGATAGCTTTGGAGAAATGTTCTAACGGTGGTGAGAGTGGAGCACGACTGTCTCCGTGGCGCAATCTGCTAGTGCGTCGGCTGTTAACGAAAAGGTTGGAGATTCGAGCCCTCCCATGAGCGGTGTGTCTCTTTTTTTTGCTCTGATACCTTTGGAAAAATGTTCTGATGGAGGTGAGAGTAGAGCACGACTACCTCCATGACGCAATTGGCTAGCGCGTTCGGCTGTTAACCAAAAGGTTGGAGGTTCGAGCCCTCCCGAGAGCGGTGTGTCTCTTTTTTTTCTTTGCGCTGATAGCTTTGGAGAAATGTTCTGATGGTGGTGAGAGTGGAGCACGACTACTTCCGTGATGCAATTGGCTAGCGCGTTCGGCTGTTAATCAAAATGTTGGAAGTTCGAGCCCTCCCGAGAGCGGTGTGTCTCTTTTTTTTTCTTTGCGCTGATAGCTTTAGAGAAATGTTCTGACGGTGGTGAGAGTGGAGCGCGACTGTCTCCGTGGCGCCGTCTGCTAGTGCGTCGGCTGTTAAGCAAAAGGTTGGAGGTTCGAGCCCTCCCGGGAGCAGTGTGTCGCTTTTTTTCTTTGCGCTGATAGCTTTGGAGAAACGTTCTGATGGTGGTGAGAGTAGAGCGCGGTTGGGTCCGTGGCGCAATCTGCTAGTGCGTCGGCTGTTAACCAAAAGGTTGGAGGTTCAAGCCCTCCCATGAGCGGTGTGCCGCTTTTTTTTCTTTGCACTGATATCTTTGTAGAAGTGTTCTGACCGTGGTGAGAGTGGAGCACGACTGTGTCCGTGGCGCAATTGGTTAGCGCGTTCGGCTGTTAACCAAAAGGTTGGAGGTTCGAGCCCTCCCCCGAGCGGTGTGTCTCTTTTTTTCTTTGCGCTGATACCTTTGGAAAAATGCTCTGATGGTGGTGAGAGTGGAGCACTACTACCTCCGTGACGCAATTGGCTAGCGCGTTCGGCTGTTGACCAAAAGTTTGGAGGTTCGAGCCCTCCCGAGAGCGGTGTGTCTCTTTTTTTTTCTTTGCGCTGATAGCTTTGGAGAAATGTTCTGACGGTGGTGAAAGTGGAGCATGACTACCTCCGTGACGCAATTGGCTGGCGCGTTCGGCTGATAACCAAAAGGTTGGAGGTTCGAGCCCTCCCGAGAGCGGTGTGTCTCTTTTTTCTTTGCGCTGACAGCTATAGAGAAATGTTCCGACAGTGGTGAGAGTGGAGCACGACTGTCTCCGTGGCACAATCTGCTAGTTCGTCGGCCGTTAATCAAAAGGTTGGAGGTTTGAGCCCTCCCCGGGAGCAGCGTGTCGCTTTTTTTCTTTGCGCTGATAGCTTTGGAGAAACGTTCTGATGGTGGTGAGAGTGGACCACGGTTGGGTCCGTGGTGCAATGGCTAGCGCGATCGGCTGTTAACCAAAAGGTTGGAGGTTCTAGCCCTCCTATGAGCGGTGTGTCACTTTTTTTCTTTGCACTGATATCTTTGAAGAACTGTTCTGACTGTCGTGAGAGTGGAGCACGACTGTCTCTGGGGCGCAATTGGCTAGCGCGTTAAGCTATTAACCATAAGGTCGGAGGTTCGAACCCTCCCATGAGCGGTGTGTCTCTTTTTTTCTTTGCGCTGATACCTTTGGAAAAATGTTCTGATCGTGGTGAGAGTGGAAAACGACTGTCTCCATTGTGCAATTCGCTAGCGCGTTGGGCTGTTAACCAAAAGGTTGGAGGTTCGAACACTCCCATGAGCAGTGTGCCGCTTTTATTTCTTTGCACTGATATCTTTGTAGAAGTGTTCTGACCGTGGTGAGAGTGGAGCACGACTGTGTCCGTGGCGCAATTGGTTTGCGCGTTCGGCTGTTAACCAAAAGGTTGGAGGTTCGAGCCCTCCCCCGAGCGGTGTGTCGCTTTTTTTTTCTTTGCACTTATATCTTTGGAGAAATGTTCTGACGGTGGTGAGAGTGGAGCACGACTGTCTCCGTGAGACGATTGGCTAGCGCGTTGGTCTGTTAACCAAAAGGATGGAGGTTCGAACCCTCCCAAAAGCGGTGTGTCTCTTTTTTTCTTTGCGCTGATACCTTTGGAAAAGTGTTCTGATTGAGGTGAAAGTGGAGCATGACTACCTCCATGACGCAATCGGCTGGCGCGTTCGGCTGATAACCAAAAGGTTGAGGGTTCGAGCCCTCCCGAGAGCGGTGTGTCTCTTTTTTCTTTGCGCTGACAGCTATGGAGAAATGTTCCGACAGTGGTGAGAGTGGAGCACGACTGTCTCCGTGGCACAATCTGCTAGTTCGTCAGCCGTTAATCAAAAGGTTGGAGGTTTGAGCCCTCCCCGGGAGCAGCGTGTCGCTTTTTTTCTTTGCGCTGATAGCTTTGGAGAAACGTTCTGATGGTGGTGAGAGTGGACCGCGGTTGCGTCCGTGGTGCAATGGCTAGCGCGATCGGCTGTTAACCAAAAGGTTGGAGGTTCTAGCCCTCCTATGAGCGGTGTGTCACTTTTTTTCTTTGCACTGATATCTTTGAAGAAGTGTTCATACTGTGGTGAGAGTGGAGCACGACTGTCTCTGGGGCGCAATTGGCTAGCGCGTTAAGCTATTAACCATAAGGTTGGAGGTTCGAACCCTCCCATGAGCGGTGTGTCTCTTTTTTTCTTTGCGCTGGTACCTTTGGAAAAATGTTCTGATCGTGGTGAGAGTGGAAAACGACTGTCTTCATGGTGCAATTCGCTAGCGCGTTGGGCTGTTAACCAAAAGGTTGGAGGTTCGAGCCCTCCCATGAGCGGTGTGTCTCTTTTTTTCTTTGCGCTGATACATTTGGAGAAATGTTCTGACGGTGGTGAGAGTGGAGCACGACTGTCTCCGTGGCGCAATCTGCTAGTGCGTCGGCTGTTAAGCAAAAGTTTTGAGGTTCGAGCCCTCCTGAGAGCGGTGTGTCTCTTTTTTTTTCTTTGCGCTGATAGCTTGGGAGAAATGTTCTGACGGCGGTGAGAGTGGCGCACGACTGTTTCCGTTGCAGAATCGGCTAGCGCGATCAACTGTTATTCAAAAGGTTGGAGGTTTGAGCCCTCCCGAGAGCGGTGTGTCTTCTTTTTTTTCTTTCCGCTGATAGCTTTGGAGAAATGTTCTAACGGTGGTGAGAGTGGAGCACGACTGTCTCCGTGGCGCAATTGGTTAGTGTGTTCGGCTGTTAACCAAAAGGTTGCAGGTTCAAACCCTCCCATGAGCGGTGTGTCTCCTTTTTTCTTTGCGCTGATAGCTTTGGAAAAATGTTCTGATGGTGGTGGGAGTAGAGCACGACTACCTCTATGACGCAATTGGCTAGCGCGTTCGGCTGTTAACCAAAAGGTTGGAGGTTCGAACTCTCCCGAAAGCGGTGTGTCTCTATTTTCTTTGCGCTGACAGCTATGGAGAAATGTTCCGACAGTGTTGAGAGTGGAGCACGACTGTCTCCGTGGCGCAACTGCTAGTGCGTCGGCTGTTAAGCAAAAGGTTGGAGGTTCGAGCCCTCCCAGGAGCTGTGTGTCGCTTTTATTCTTTGCGCTGATAGCCTTGGAGAAACGTTCTGACTGTGGTGAGAGTGGAGCACGGCTGTCTCTGTTGCGCAATTGGCTAGCGCGTTGGGCTGTTAACGAAGAGGTTGGAGGTTCTAACCCTCCCATGAGCGGTGTGTCTCTTTTTTTTTTGCGCTGATACCTTTGGAAAAAAGTTCTGATGGTGGTGAGAGTGGAGCACGACTATCTCCGGTACGCAATTGGCTAGCGCGTTCGGCTGTTAACCAAAAGGTTGGAGGTTCGAGCCCTCCCGAGAGCGGTGTGTCTCTTTTTTTCTTTGCGCTGATACATTTGGAGAAATGTTCTGACGGTGGTGAGAGTGGAGCACGACTGTCTCCGTGGCGCAATCTGCTAGTGCGTCGGCTGTTAAGCAAAAGTTTTGAGGTTCGAGCCCTCCTGAGAGCGGTGTGTCTCTTTTTTTTTCTTTGCGCTGATAGCTTTGGAGAAATGTTCTGATGGTGGTGAGAGTGGAGCACGACTACCTCCGTGACGCATTGGCAAGCGCATTCGGGTGTTGACCAAAAGTTTGGAGGTTCGAGCCCTCCCGAGAGCGGTGTGTCTCTTTTTTTCTTTGCGCTGATAGCTTTGGAGAACTGTTCCGACGGTGGTGAGAGTGTCGCACGACTGTCTCCGTGGCCCAATCTGCTAGTGCGTCGGCTTTTAAGCAAAAAGTTTGAGGTTCAAGCCCTCCCATGAGCGGTGTGTCTCTTTTTTTCTTTGCGCTAATACCATTGGAAAAATGTTCTGATGGTGTTGACAGTGGAGAACGACTACCTCCATGACGCAATTGGCTAGCGCGTTGGGCTGTTAACCGAAAGGTTGCAGGTTCGAACCCTCCCATGAGCGGTGTGTCTCCTTTTTTCTTTGCGCTGATACCTATGGAAAAATGTTCTGATGGTGGTGAGAGTAGAGCACGACTACCTCCATGACGCAATTGGCTAGCGCGTTCGGTTGTTAACCAAAAGGTTGGAGGTTCGAGCCCTCCCGAAAGCGGTGTGTCTCTTTTTTCTTTGCGCTGACAGCTATGGAGAAATGTTCCGACAGTGTTGAGAGTGGAGCACGACTGTCTCTCTGGCGCAACTGCTAGTGCGTCGGCTGTTAAGCAAAAGGTTGGAGGTTCGAGCCCTCCCAGGAGCTGTGTGTCGCTTTTTTTCTTTGCGCTGATAGCTTTGGACAAACGCTCTTACGGTGGTGAGAGTGGACCGTGGTTGGGTCCGTGGTGCAATGGCTAGCGCGATCGGCTGTTAACCAAAAGGTTGGAGGTTCTAGCCCTCCCATGAGCGGTGTGTCACTTTTTTTCTTTGCACTGATATTTTGAGGAAGTGTTGTGACCGTGATGAGAGTGGAGGACGACTGTATTGTGGGACGATTGGCTAGCGCGTTGGTCTGTTAACCAAAAGGATGGAGGTTTGAAACCTCCCATGAGCGGTGTGTTTTTTTTTCTTTGCGCTGATAGCTTTGGAAAAATGTTCTGTTGGTGGTGAGAGTGGAGCACGACTACCTCCGTGACGCAATTGGCTAGCTCGTTCGGCTGTTCACCGAAAGGTTGGAGGTTCGAGCCCTCCCATGAGCGGTGTGTCTCTTTTTTTCTTTGCGCTGATACCTTTGGAAAATTGTTCTGATGGTGGTGAGGTTAGAGCACGACTACCTCCGTGACGCAATTGGCTATCGGGTTCGGCTGCTAATCAAAAGGTTTGAGGTTCGAGCCCTCCCATGAGCGGTGTGTCGCTTTTTTTCTTTGCACTGATATCTTTGGAGAAGTGTTCTGACCATAGTGAGAGTGGAGCACGACTGTCTCCGTGGCGCAATCTGCTAGTGCGTCGGCTGTTATCCAAAAGGTTGGAGGTTCGAGCCCTCCCATGAGCGGTGTGTCGCTTTTTTTTCTTTGCACTGATATCTTTGTAGAAGTGTTCTGACCGTGGTGAGAGTGGAGCACAACTGTCTCCATGGCGCAATTGGCTAGCGCGTTCGGCTGTTAACCAAAAGGTTGGAGGTTCGAGCCCTCCCACGAGGTGTGTGTCGCTTTTTTTTCTTTGCACTGATATCTTTGGAGAAGTGTTCTGACCGTGGTGAGAGTGGAACACGACTGTCTCCGTGGGACGATTGGCGAGCGCGTTGGTCTGTTAACCAAAAGGATTGAGGTTCGAACCCTCCCAAAAGCGGTGTGTCTCTTTTTTTCTTTGCGCTGATAGCTTTGGAGAAATGTTCTGACGGTGGTGAGAGTGGAGCGCGACTGTCTCTGTGGCGCAGTCTGCTAGTGCGTCGGCTGTTAAGCAAAATGTTGGAGGTTCGAGCCCTCCCGGGAGCAGTGTGTCGCTTTTTTTCTTTGCGCTGATAGCTTTGGAGAAACGTTCTGATGGTGGTGAGAGTGGAGCGCGGTTGGGTCCGTGGTGCAATGGCTAGCGCGATTGGCTGTTAACCAAAAGGTTGGAGGTTCGAGCCCTCCAATGAGTGGTGTGTCGCTTTTGTTTTCTTTGCACTGATATCTTTGGAGAAGTGTCCTGACCATGGTGAGAATGGAGCACGACTGTCTCTGTGGCGCAATTGGCTAGTGCGTTAAGCTGTTAACCATAAGGTTGGAGGTTCGAACCCTCCAATGAGCGGTGTGTCTCTTTTTTTCTTTGCGCTGATACCTTTGGAAAAATGTTCTGATGGTGGTGATAGTGGAAAACGACTGTCTCCATGGTTCAATTCGCTAGTGCGTTGGGCTGTTAACCAAAAGGTTGGTGGTTCGAACCCTCCCATGAGCGGTGTGTCTCTTTTTTTCTTTGCGCTGATACCTTTGAAAAAATGTTCTGATGGTGGTGAGAGTGGAGCACGACTACCTCCGTGACACAATTGGCTAGCGCAATCGGGTGTTGACCAAAAGTTTGAAGGTTCGAGCCCTCCCGAGAGCGGTGGGTCTCTTTTTTTCTTTGCGCTGATAGCTTTGGAGAAATGTTCTGACGGTGGTGAGAGTGGAGCACGACTGTCTTCGTGGCGCAATCTGTTAGTGCGTCGGCTGTTAAGCAAAAGGTTTGAGGTTCGAGCCCTCCTGAGAGCGCTGTGTCTCTTTTTTTTCTTTGCGCTGATAGCTTTGGAGAAATGTTCTGACGGTGGTGAGAGTGGCGCACGGCTGTTTCCGTTGAAGAATCGGCTAGCGCGATCAACTGTTATCCAAAAGGTTGGAGGTTCGAGCCCTCCCGAGAGCGGTGTGTCTCTTTTTTTTCTTTCCGCTGATAGCTTTGGAGAAATGTTCTGTCGGTGGTGAGAGTGGAGCACGACTGTCTCCGTGGCGCAATCTGCTAGTGCGTAGGCTGTTAAGCAGAAGGTTTGAGGTTCGAGCCCTCCTGAGAGCGGTGTGTCTCTTTTTTTTTCTTTGCGCTGATAGCTTTGGAGAAATGTTCTGACGGTGGTGAGAGTGGCGCACGACTGTTTCCGTTGCAGAATCGGCTAGCGCGATCAACTGTTATCCAAAAGGTTGGAGGTTCGAGCTTTCCCGAGAGCGGTGTGTCTCTTTTTTTTTCTTTCCGCTGATAGCTTTGGAGAAATGTTCTAGGGGTGGGAAGGGTGGAGCACGACTGTCTCCGTGGCGCGATCTGCTAGTGCGTCGGCTTTTAACCAAAAGGTTGGAGATTCGAGCCCTCCCATGAGCGGTGTGTCGCTTTTTTTTCTTTGCACTGATATCTTTGTAGAAGTGTTCTGACCGTGGTGAGAGTGGAGCACGACTGTCTCCATGGCGCAATTGGCTAGCGTGTTCGGCTGTTAACCAAAAGGTTGCAGGTTAAACTCTCCCATGAGCGGTGTGTCTCTTTTTTTCTTTGCGCTGATACCTTTGGAAAAATGTTCTGATGGTGGTGAGAGTAGAGCACGACTACCTCCATGACGCAATTGGCTAGCGCGTTCGGCTGTTAACCAAAAGGTTGGAGGTTCGAGCCCTCCCGAAAGCGGTGTGTCTCTTTTCTTTGCGCTGACAGCTATGGAGAAATGTTCCGACAGTGTTGAGAGCGGAGCACGACTGTCTCCGTGGCGCAACTGCTAGTGCGTCGGCTGTTAAGCAAAAAGTTGGAGGTTCGAGCCCTCCCAGGAGCAGTGTGTCGCTTTTTTGTTTGCGATGATAGCCTTGGAGAAGCGTTCTGACGGTGGTGAGAGTGGAGCACGACTGTCTCTGTTGCGCAATTGGCTAGCGCGTTGGGCTGTTAACGAAAACGTTGGAGGTTCGAACCCTCCCATGAGTGGTGTGTCTCTTGTTTTCTTTGCGCTGATACCTTTGAAAAATGTTCTGATGGTGTTGAGAGTGAAGACGACTACCTCCGTGACGCAATTGGCTAGCGCGTTCGGCTGTTAACCAAAAGGTTGGAGGTTCGAGCCCTCCCGAGAGCGATGTGTCTCTTTTTTTTCTTTGCACTGATAGCTTTGGAGAAATGTTCTGATGGTGGTGAGAGTGGAGTACGACTACTTCTGTGATGCAATCGGCTAGCGCGATCAACTGTTATCCAAAAGGTTGGAGGTTCGAGCCCTCCCGAGAGCGGTGTGTCTCTTTTTTTTCTTTCCGCTGATAGCTTTGGAGAAATGTTCTGACGGTGGTGAGAGTGGAGCACGACTGTCTCCGTGGCGCAATCTGCTAGTGCGTCGGCTGTTAAGCAAAAGTTTTGAGGTTCGAGCCCTCCTGAGAGCGGTGTGTCTCTTTTTTTTTCTTTGCGCTGATAGCTTGGGAGAAATGTTCTGACGGCGGTGAGAGTGGCGCACGACTGTTTCCGTTGCAGAATCGGCTAGCGCGATCAACTGTTATTCAAAAGGTTGGAGGTTTGAGCCCTCCCGAGAGCGGTGTGTCTTCTTTTTTTTCTTTCCGCTGATAGCTTTGGAGAAATGTTCTAACGGTGGTGAGAGTGGAGCACGACTGTCTCCGTGGCGCAATTGGTTAGTGTGTTCGGCTGTTAACCAAAAGGTTGCAGGTTCAAACCCTCCCATGAGCGGTGTGTCTCCTTTTTTCTTTGCGCTGATAGCTTTGGAAAAATGTTCTGATGGTGGTGGGAGTAGAGCACGACTACCTCTATGACGCAATTGGCTAGCGCGTTCGGCTGTTAACCAAAAGGTTGGAGGTTCGAACTCTCCCGAAAGCGGTGTGTCTCTATTTTCTTTGCGCTGACAGCTATGGAGAAATGTTCCGACAGTGTTGAGAGTGGAGCACGACTGTCTCCGTGGCGCAACTGCTAGTGCGTCGGCTGTTAAGCAAAAGGTTGGAGGTTCGAGCCCTCCCAGGAGCTGTGTGTCGCTTTTTTTCTTTGCGCTGATAGCCTTGGAGAAACGTTCTGACTGTGGTGAGAGTGGAGCACGGCTGTCTCTGTTGCGCAATTGGCTAGCGCGTTGGGCTGTTAACGAAGAGGTTGGAGGTTCTAACCCTCCCATGAGCGGTGTGTCTCTTTTTTTCTTTGCGCTGATACCTTTGGAAAAAAGTTCTGATGGTGGTGAGAGTGGAGCACGACTATCTCCGGTACGCAATTGGCTAGCGCGTTCGGCTGTTAACCAAAAGGTTGGAGGTTCGAGCCCTCCCGAGAGCGGTGTGTCTCTTTTTTTCTTTGCGCTGATACATTTGGAGAAATGTTCTGACGGTGGTGAGAGTGGAGCACGACTGTCTCCGTGGCGCAATCTGCTAGTGCGTCGGCTGTTAAGCAAAAGTTTTGAGGTTCGAGCCCTCCTGAGAGCGGTGTGTCTCTTTTTTTTTCTTTGCGCTGATAGCTTTGGAGAAATGTTCTGATGGTGGTGAGAGTGGAGCACGACTACCTCCGTGACGCATTGGCAAGCGCATTCGGGTGTTGACCAAAAGTTTGGAGGTTCGAGCCCTCCGAGAGCGGTGTGTCTCTTTTTTTCTTTGCGCTGATAGCTTTGGAGAACTGTTCCGACGGTGGTGAGAGTGTCGCACGACTGTCTCCGTGGCCCAATCTGCTAGTGCGTCGGCTTTTAAGCAAAAAGTTTGAGGTTCAAGCCCTCCCATGAGCGGTGTGTCTCTTTTTTTCTTTGCGCTGATACCATTGGAAAAATGTTCTGATGGTGTTGACAGTGGAGAACGACTACCTCCATGACGCAATTGGCTAGCGCGTTGGGCTGTTAACCGAAAGGTTGCAGGTTCGAACCCTCCCATGAGCGGTGTGTCTCCTTTTTTCTTTGCGCTGATACCTATGGAAAAATGTTCTGATGGTGGTGAGAGTAGAGCACGACTACCTCCATGACGCAATTGGCTAGCGCGTTCGGTTGTTAACCAAAAGGTTGGAGGTTCGAGCCCTCCCGAAAGCGGTGTGTCTCTTTTTTCTTTGCGCTGACAGCTATGGAGAAATGTTCCGACAGTGTTGAGAGTGGAGCACGACTGTCTCTCTGGCGCAACTGCTAGTGCGTCGGCTGTTAAGCAAAAGGTTGGAGGTTCGAGCCCTCCCAGGAGCTGTGTGTCGCTTTTTTTCTTTGCGCTGATAGCTTTGGACAAACGCTCTTACGGTGGTGAGAGTGGACCGTGGTTGGGTCCGTGGTGCAATGGCTAGCGCGATCGGCTGTTAACCAAAAGGTTGGAGGTTCTAGCCCTCCCATGAGCGGTGTGTCACTTTTTTTCTTTGCACTGATATTTTGAGGAAGTGTTGTGACCGTGATGAGAGTGGAGGACGACTGTATTGTGGGACGATTGGCTAGCGCGTTGGTCTGTTAACCAAAAGGATGGAGGTTTGAACCCTCCCATGAGCGGTGTGTCTCTTTTTTTCTTTGCGCTGATACCTTTGGAAAATTGTTCTGATGGTGGTGAGGTTAGAGCACGACTACCTCCGTGACGCAATTGGCTATCGGGTTCGGCTGCTAATCAAAAGGTTTGAGGTTCGAGCCCTCCCATGAGCGGTGTGTCGCTTTTTTTCTTTGCACTGATATCTTTGGAGAAGTGTTCTGACCATAGTGAGAGTGGAGCACGACTGTCTCCGTGGCGCAATCTGCTAGTGCGTCGGCTGTTATCCAAAAGGTTGGAGGTTCGAGCCCTCCCATGAGCGGTGTGTCGCTTTTTTTTCTTTGCACTGATATCTTTGTAGAAGTGTTCTGACCGTGGTGAGAGTGGAGCACAACTGTCTCCATGGCGCAATTGGCTAGCGCGTTCGGCTGTTAACCAAAAGGTTGGAGGTTCGAGCCCTCCCACGAGGTGTGTGTCGCTTTTTTTTCTTTGCACTGATATCTTTGGAGAAGTGTTCTGACCGTGGTGAGAGTGGAACACGACTGTCTCCGTGGGACGATTGGCGAGCGCGTTGGTCTGTTAACCAAAAGGATGGAGGTTCGAACCCTCCCAAAAGCGGTGTGTCTCTTTTTTTCTTTGCGCTGATAGCTTTGGAGAAATGTTCTGACGGTGGTGAGAGTGGAGCGCGACTGTCTCTGTGGCGCAGTCTGCTAGTGCGTCGGCTGTTAAGCAAAATGTTGGAGGTTCGAGCCCTCCCGGGAGCAGTGTGTCGCTTTTTTTCTTTGCGCTGATAGCTTTGGAGAAACGTTCTGATGGTGGTGAGAGTGGAGCGCGGTTGGGTCCGTGGTGCAATGGCTAGCGCGATTGGCTGTTAACCAAAAGGTTGGAGGTTCGAGCCCTCCAATGAGTGGTGTGTCGCTTTTGTTTTCTTTGCACTGATATCTTTGGAGAAGTGTCCTGACCATGGTGAGAATGGAGCACGACTGTCTCTGTGGCGCAATTGGCTAGTGCGTTAAGCTGTTAACCATAAGGTTGGAGGTTCGAACCCTCCAATGAGCGGTGTGTCTCTTTTTTTCTTTGCGCTGATACCTTTGGAAAAATGTTCTGATGGTGGTGATAGTGGAAAACGACTGTCTCCATGGTTCAATTCGCTAGTGCGTTGGGCTGTTAACCAAAAGGTTGGTGGTTCGAACCCTCCCATGAGCGGTGTGTCTCTTTTTTTCTTTGCGCTGATACCTTTGAAAAAATGTTCTGATGGTGGTGAGAGTGGAGCACGACTACCTCCGTGACACAATTGGCTAGCGCAATCGGGTGTTGACCAAAAGTTTGAAGGTTCGAGCCCTCCCGAGAGCGGTGGGTCTCTTTTTTTCTTTGCGGTGATAGCTTTGGAGAAATGTTCTGACGGTGGTGAGAGTGGAGCACGACTGTCTTCGTGGCGCAATCTGTTAGTGCGTCGGCTGTTAAGCAAAAGGTTTGAGGTTCGAGCCCTCCTGAGAGCGCTGTGTCTCTTTTTTTTTCTTTGCGCTGATAGCTTTGGAGAAATGTTCTGACGGTGGTGAGAGTGGCGCACGGCTGTTTCCGTTGAAGAATCGGCTAGCGCGATCAACTGTTATCCAAAAGGTTGGAGGTTCGAGCCCTCCCGAGAGCGGTGTGTCTCTTTTTTTTCTTTCCGCTGATAGCTTTGGAGAAATGTTCTGTCGGTGGTGAGAGTGGAGCACGACTGTCTCCGTGGCGCAATCTGCTAGTGCGTAGGCTGTTAAGCAGAAGGTTTGAGGTTCGAGCCCTCCTGATAGCGGTGTGTCTCTTTTTTTTTCTTTGCGCTGATAGCTTTGGAGAAATGTTCTGACGGTGGTGAGAGTGGCGCACGACTGTTTCCGTTGCAGAATCGGCTAGCGCGATCAACTGTTATCCAAAAGGTTGGAGGTTCGAGCTTTCCCGAGAGCGGTGTGTCTCTTTTTTTTTCTTTCCGCTGATAGCTTTGGAGAAATGTTCTAGGGGTGGGAAGAGTGGAGCACGACTGTCTCCGTGGCGCGATCTGCTAGTGCGTCGGCTTTTAACCAAAAGGTTGGAGATTCGAGCCCTCCCATGAGCGGTGTGTCGCTTTTTTTTCTTTGCACTGATATCTTTGTAGAAGTGTTCTGACCGTGGTGAGAGTGGAGCACGACTGTCTCCATGGCGCAATTGGCTAGCGTGTTCGGCTGTTAACCAAAAGGTTGCAGGTTAAACTCTCCCATGAGCGGTGTGTCTCTTTTTTTCTTTGCGCTGATACCTTTGGAAAAATGTTCTGATGGTGGTGAGAGTAGAGCACGACTACCTCCATGACGCAATTGGCTAGCGCGTTCGGCTGTTAACCAAAAGGTTGGAGGTTCGAGCCCTCCCGAAAGCGGTGTGTCTCTTTTCTTTGCGCTGACAGCTATGGAGAAATGTTCCGACAGTGTTGAGAGCGGAGCACGACTGTCTCCGTGGCGCAACTGCTAGTGCGTCGGCTGTTAAGCAAAAAGTTGGAGGTTCGAGCCCTCCCAGGAGCAGTGTGTCGCTTTTTTGTTTGCGATGATAGCCTTGGAGAAGCGTTCTGACGGTGGTGAGAGTGGAGCACGACTGTCTCTGTTGCGCAATTGGCTAGCGCGTTGGGCTGTTAACGAAAACGTTGGAGGTTCGAACCCTCCCATGAGTGGTGTGTCTCTTGTTTTCTTTGCGCTGATACCTTTGAAAAATGTTCTGATGGTGTTGAGAGTGAAGACGACTACCTCCGTGACGCAATTGGCTAGCGCGTTCGGCTGTTAACCAAAAGGTTGGAGGTTCGAGCCCTCCCGAGAGCGATGTGTCTCTTTTTTTTCTTTGCACTGATAGCTTTGGAGAAATGTTCTGATGATGGTGAGAGTGGAGTACGACTACTTCTGTGATGCAATTGGCTAGCGCGTTCGGCTGTTAATCAAAATGTTGGAAGTTCGAGCCCTCCCGAGAGTGGTGTGTCTTTTGTTTTCTTTGCGCTGATAGCTTTGGAGAAATGTTCCGACGGTGGTGAGAGTGGAGCGCCACTGTCTCCGTGGCGCAGTCTGCTAGTGCGTCGGCTGTTAAGCAAAATGTTGGAGGTTCGAGCCCTCCCAGGAGCAGTGTGTCGCTTTTTTTTGCGCTGATAGCTTTGGAGAAACGTTCTGATGGTGGTGAGAGTGGAGCGCGGTTGTGTCCGTGGTGCAATAGCTAGCGCAATTGGCTGTTAACCAAAAGGTTGGAGGTTCGAGCCCTCCAATGAGCGGTGTGTTGCTTTTGTTTTCTTTGCACTGATATCTTTGGAGAAGTGTCCTGACCATGGTGAGAATGGAGCACGACTGTCTCTGTGGCGTAATTGGCTAGTGCGTTAAGCTGTTAACCATAAGGTTGGAGGTTCGAACCCTCCCATGAGCGGTGTGTCTCTTTTTTTTTTGCGCTGATACCTTTGGAAAAATGTTCTGATGGTGGTGAGAGTGGAAAACGACTGTCTCATGGTTCAATTCGCTAGTGCGTTGGGCTGTTAACCAAAAGGTTGGTGGTTCGAACCCTCCCATGAGCGGTGTGTCACTTTTTTTCTTTGCGCTGATACCTTTGAAAAAATGTTCTGATGGTGGTGAGAGTGGAGCACGACTACCTCCGTGACGCAATTGGCTAGCGCATTCGGGTGTTAACCAAAAGTTTGAAGGTTCGAGCCATCCCGAGAGCGGTGTGTCTCTTTTTTTCTTTGCGCTGATAGCTTTGGAGAAATGTTCTGACGGTGGTGAGAGTGGAGCACGACTGTCTTCGTGGCGCAATGTGCTAGTGCGTCGGCTGTTAAGCAAAAGGTTTGAGGTTTGAGCCCTCCTGAGAGCGCTGTGTCCCTTTTTTTTTCTTTGCGCTGATAGCTTTGGAGAAATGTTCTGACGGCGGTGAGAGTGGCGCACGGCTGTTTCCGTTGCAGAATCGGCTAGCACGATCAACTGTTATCCAAAAGGTTGGAGGTTCGAGCCCTCCCGAGAGCGGTGTGTCTCTTTTTTTTCTTTCCGCTGATAGCTTTGGAGAAATGTTCTGTCGGTGGTGAGAGTCGAGCACGACTGTCTTCGTGGCGCAATCTGCTAGTGCGTAGGCTGTTAAGCAAAAGGTTTGAGATTCGAGCCCTCCTGAGAGCGGTGTGTCTCTTTTTTTCCTTTGCGCAGATAGCTTTGGAGAAATGTTCTGACGGTGGTGAGAGTGGCGCACGACTGTTTCCGTTGCAGAATCGGCTAGCGCGATCAACTGTTATCCAAAAGGTTGGAGGTTCGAGCCCTCCCGAGAGAGGTGTGTCTCTTTTTTTTCTTTCCGCTGATAGCTTTGGAGAAATATTCTAGGGGTGGGAAGAGTGGAGCACGACTGTCTCCGTGGCGCAATCTGCTAGTGCGTAGGCTGTTAAGCAAAAGGTTTGAGGTTCGAGCCCTCCTGAGAGCGGTGTGTCTCTTTTTTTTCTTTGCGCTTATAGCTTTGGAAAAATGTTCTGACGGTGGTGAGAGTGGCGCACGACTGTTTCCGTTGCAGAATCGGCTAGCGCGATCAACTGTTATCCAAAAGGTTGGAGGTTCGAGCCCTCCCGAGAGCGGTGCGTCTCTTTTTTTTTCTTTCCGCTGATAGCTTTGGAGAAATGTTCTAGGGGTGGGAAGAGTGGAGCACGACTGTCTCCGTGGCGCAATCTGCTAGTGCGTCGGCTGTTAACCAAAAGGTTGGAGATTCGAGCCCTCCCATGAGCGGTGTGTCGCTTTTTTTTCTTTGCACTGATATCTTTGTAGAAGTGTTCTGACCGTGGTGAGATTGGTGCACGACTGTCTCCATGGCGCAATTGGCTAGCGTGTTCGGCTGTTAACCAAAAGGTTGCAGGTTAAACCCTCCCATGAGCGGTGTGTCTCTTTTTTTCTTTGCGCTGATACCTTTGGAAAAATGTTCTGATGGTGGTTAGAGTAGAGCACGACTACCTCCATGACGCAATTGGCTAGCGCGTTCGGCTGTTAACCAAAAGGTTGGAGGTTCGAGCCCTCCCGAAAGCGGTGTGTCTCTCCTTTCTTTGCGCTGACAGCTATGGAGAAATGTTCCGACAGTGTTGAGAGTGGAGCACGACTGTCTCCGTGGCGCAACTGCTAGTGCGTCGGCTGTTAAGCAAAAGGTTGGAGGTTCGAGCCCTCCCAGGAGCAGTGTGTCGCTTTTTTTGTTTGCGATGATAGCCTTGGAGAAGCGTTCTGACGGTGGTGAGAGTGGAGCACGACTGTCTCTGTTGCGCGATTGGCTAGCGCGTTGGGCTGTTAACGAAAAGGTTGGAGGTTCGAACCCTCCCATGAGCGGTGTGTCTCTTTTTTTCTTTGCGCTGATACCTTTGGAAAAATGTTCTGATGGTGGTGATAGTGGAGCACGACAACCTCCGTGACGCAATTGGCTAGCGCTTTCGGCTGTTAACCAAAAGGTTGGAGGTTCGAACCCTCCCATGAGCGGTGTGTCTCTTTTTTTCTTTGCGCTGATACCTTTGGAAAAATGTTCTGATGGTGGTGAGAGTAGAGCACGACTACCTCCGTGACGCAATTGGCTGGCGCGTTCGGCTGATAACCAAAAGGTTGGAGGTTCGAGCCCTCCCGAGAGCGGTGTGTCTGTTTTTTCTTTGCGCTGATAGCTTTGGAGAAATGTTCTGGCGGTGGTGAGAGTGGAGCACGACTGTCTCCGTGGCGCAATCTGCTAGTGCGTCGGCTGTTAAGCAAAAGGTTTGAGGTTCGAACCCTCCTGAGAGCGGTGTGTCTCTTTTTTTTCTTTGCGCTGATAGCTTTGGAGAAATGTTCTGACGGTGGTGAGAGTGGCGCACGACTGTTTCCGTTGCAGAATCGGCTAGTGCGATCAACTGTTATCCAAAAGGTTGGAGGTTCGAGCCCTCCCGAGAGCGGTGTGTCTCTTTTTTTTCCGCTGATAGCTTTGGAGAAATGTTCTAACGGTGGTGAGAGTGGAGCACGACTGTCTCCGTGGCGCAATCTGCTAGTGCGTCGGCTGTTAACGAAAAGGTTGGAGATTCGAGCCCTCCCATGAGCGGTGTGTCTCTTTTTTTTGCTCTGATACCTTTGGAAAAATGTTCTGATGGAGGTGAGAGTAGAGCACGACTACCTCCATGACGCAATTGGCTAGCGCGTTCGGCTGTTAACCAAAAGGTTGGAGGTTCGAGCCCTCCCGAGAGCGGTGTGTCTCTTTTTTTTCTTTGCGCTGATAGCTTTGGAGAAATGTTCTGATGGTGGTGAGAGTGGAGCACGACTACTTCCGTGATGCAATTGGCTAGCGCGTTCGGCTGTTAATCAAAATGTTGGAAGTTCGAGCCCTCCCGAGAGCGGTGTGTCTCTTTTTTTTTCTTTGCGCTGATAGCTTTAGAGAAATGTTCTGACGGTGGTGAGAGTGGAGCGCGACTGTCTCCGTGGCGCCGTCTGCTAGTGCGTCGGCTGTTAAGCAAAAGGTTGGAGGTTCGAGCCCTCCCGGGAGCAGTGTGTCGCTTTTTTTCTTTGCGCTGATAGCTTTGGAGAAACGTTCTGATGGTGGTGAGAGTAGAGCGCGGTTGGGTCCGTGGCGCAATCTGCTAGTGCGTCGGCTGTTAACCAAAAGGTTGGAGGTTCAAGCCCTCCCATGAGCGGTGTGCCGCTTTTTTTTCTTTGCACTGATATCTTTGTAGAAGTGTTCTGACCGTGGTGAGAGTGGAGCACGACTGTGTCCGTGGCGCAATTGGTTAGCGCGTTCGGCTGTTAACCAAAAGGTTGGAGGTTCGAGCCCTCCCCCGAGCGGTGTGTCTCTTTTTTTCTTTGCGCTGATACCTTTGGAAAAATGCTCTGATGGTGGTGAGAGTGGAGCACTACTACCTCCGTGACGCAATTGGCTAGCGCGTTCGGCTGTTGACCAAAAGTTTGGAGGTTCGAGCCCTCCCGAGAGCGGTGTGTCTCTTTTTTTTTCTTTGCGCTGATAGCTTTGGAGAAATGTTCTGACGGTGGTGAAAGTGGAGCATGACTACCTCCGTGACGCAATTGGCTGGCGCGTTCGGCTGATAACTAAAAGGTTGGAGGTTCGAGCCCTCCCGAGAGCGGTGTGTCTCTTTTTTCTTTGCGCTGACAGCTATAGAGAAATGTTCCGACAGTGGTGAGAGTGGAGCACGACTGTCTCCGTGGCACAATCTGCTAGTTCGTCGGCCGTTAATCAAAAGGTTGGAGGTTTGAGCCCTCCCCGGGAGCAGCGTGTCGCTTTTTTTCTTTGCGCTGATAGCTTTGGAGAAACGTTCTGATGGTGGTGAGAGTGGACCGCGGTTGGGTCCGTGGTGCAATGGCTAGCGCGATCGGCTGTTAACCAAAAGGTTGGAGGTTCTAGCCCTCCTATGAGCGGTGTGTCACTTTTTTTCTTTGCACTGATATCTTTGAAGAAGTGTTCTGACTGTCGTGAGAGTGGAGCACGACTGTCTCTGGGGCGCAATTGGCTAGCGCGTTAAGCTATTAACCATAAGGTTGGAGGTTCGAACCCTCCCATGAGCGGTGTGTCTCTTTTTTTCTTTGCGCTGATACCTTTGGAAAAATGTTCTGATCGTGGTGAGAGTGGAAAACGACTGTCTCCATTGTGCAATTCGCTAGCGCGTTGGGCTGTTAACCAAAAGGTTGGAGGTTCGAACGCTCCCATGAGCAGTGTGCCGCTTTTATTTCTTTGCACTGATATCTTTGTAGAAGTGTTCTGACCGTGGTGCGAGTGGAGCACGACTGTGTCCGTGGCGCAATTGGTTAGCGCGTTCGGCTGTTAACCAAAAGGTGGGAGGTTCGAGCCCTCCCGGGAGCAGTGTGTCGCTTTTTTTCTTTGCGCTGATAGCTTTGAAGAAACGTTCTGATGGTGGTGAGAGTGGAGCGCGGTTGGGTCCGTGGTGCAATGGCTAGCGTGATTGGCTGTTAACCAAAAGGTTGGAGGTTCGAGCCCTCCAATGAGCGGTGTGTCGCTTTTTTCTTCTTTGCACTGATATCTTTGGAGAAGTGTCCTGACCATGGTGAGAATGGAGCACGACTGTCTCTGTGGCGCAATTGGCTAGTGCGTTAAGCTGTTAACCATAGGGTTGGAGGTTCGAACCCTCCCATGAGCGGTGTGTCGCTTTTTTTCTTTGCGCTGATACCTTTGGAAAAATGTTCTGATGGTGGTGAGAGTGGAAAACGACTGTCTCCGTGGTTCAATTCGCTAGTGCGTTGGGCTGTTAACCAAAAGGTTGGTGGTTCGAACCCTCCCATGAGCGGTGTGTCTCTTTTTTTCTTTGCGCTGATACCTTTGAAAAAATGTTCTGATGGTGGCGAGAGTGGAGCACGACTACCTCCGTGACGCAATTGGCTAGCGCATTCGGGTGTTGACCAAAAGTTTGAAGGTTCGAGCCCTCCCGAGAGCGGTGTGTCTCTTTTTTTTTGCGGTGATTGCTTTGGAGAAATGTTCTGACGGTGGTGAGAGTGGAGCACGACTGTCTTCGTTGCAGAATCGGCTAGCGCGATCAACTGTTATCCAAAAGGTTGGAGGTTCGAGCCCTCCCGAGAGCGGTGTGTCTCTTTTTTTTCTTTCCGCTGATAGCTTTGGAGAAATGTTCTGTCGGTGGTGAGAGTGGAGCACGACTGTCTCCGTGGCGCAATCTGCTAGTGCGTAGGCTGTTAAGCAAAAGGTTTGAGGTTCGAGCCCTCCTGAGAGCGGTGTGTCTCTTTTTTTTCTTTGCGCTTATAGCTTTGGAAAAATGTTCTGACGGTGGTGAGAGTGGCGCACGACTGTTTCCGTTGCAGAATCGGCTAGCGCGATCAACTGTTATCCAAAAGGTTGGAGGTTCGAGCCCTCCCGAGAGCGGTGCGTCTCTTTTTTTTTCTTTCCGCTGATAGCTTTGGAGAAATGTTCTAGGGGTGGGAAGAGTGGAGCACGACTGTCTCCGTGGCGCAATCTGCTAGTGCGTCGGCTGTTAACCAAAAGGTTGGAGATTCGAGCCCTCCCATGAGCGGTGTGTCGCTTTTTTTTCTTTGCACTGATATCTTTGTAGAAGTGTTCTGACCGTGGTGAGATTGGTGCACGACTGTCTCCATGGCGCAATTGGCTAGCGTGTTCGGCTGTTAACCAAAAGGTTGCAGGTTAAACCCTCCCATGAGCGGTGTGTCTCTTTTTTTCTTTGCGCTGATACCTTTGGAAAAATGTTCTGATGGTGGTTAGAGTAGAGCACGACTACCTCCATGACGCAATTGGCTAGCGCGTTCGGCTGTTAACCAAAAGGTTGGAGGTTCGAGCCCTCCCGAAAGCGGTGTGTCTCTCCTTTCTTTGCGCTGACAGCTATGGAGAAATGTTCCGACAGTGTTGAGAGTGGAGCACGACTGTCTCCGTGGCGCAACTGCTAGTGCGTCGGCTGTTAAGCAAAAGGTTGGAGGTTCGAGCCCTCCCAGGAGCAGTGTGTCGCTTTTTTTGTTTGCGATGATAGCCTTGGAGAAGCGTTCTGACGGTGGTGAGAGTGGAGCACGACTGTCTCTGTTGCGCGATTGGCTAGCGCGTTGGGCTGTTAACGAAAAGGTTGGAGGTTCGAACCCTCCCATGAGCGGTGTGTCTCTTTTTTTCTTTGCGCTGATACCTTTGGAAAAATGTTCTGATGGTGGTGATAGTGGAGCACGACAACCTCCGTGACGCAATTGGCTAGCGCTTTCGGCTGTTAACCAAAAGGTTGGAGGTTCGAACCCTCCCATGAGCGGTGTGTCTCTTTTTTTCTTTGCGCTGATACCTTTGGAAAAATGTTCTGATGGTGGTGAGAGTAGAGCACGACTACCTCCGTGACGCAATTGGCTGGCGCGTTCGGCTGATAACCAAAAGGTTGGAGGTTCGAGCCCTCCCGAGAGCGGTGTGTCTGTTTTTTCTTTGCGCTGATAGCTTTGGAGAAATGTTCTGGCGGTGGTGAGAGTGGAGCACGACTGTCTCCGTGGCGCAATCTGCTAGTGCGTCGGCTGTTAAGCAAAAGGTTTGAGGTTCGAACCCTCCTGAGAGCGGTGTGTCTCTTTTTTTTCTTTGCGCTGATAGCTTTGGAGAAATGTTCTGACGGTGGTGAGAGTGGCGCACGACTGTTTCCGTTGCAGAATCGGCTAGTGCGATCAACTGTTATCCAAAAGGTTGGAGGTTCGAGCCCTCCCGAGAGCGGTGTGTCTCTTTTTTTTCCGCTGATAGCTTTGGAGAAATGTTCTAACGGTGGTGAGAGTGGAGCACGACTGTCTCCGTGGCGCAATCTGCTAGTGCGTCGGCTGTTAACGAAAAGGTTGGAGATTCGAGCCCTCCCATGAGCGGTGTGTCTCTTTTTTTTGCTCTGATACCTTTGGAAAAATGTTCTGATGGAGGTGAGAGTAGAGCACGACTACCTCCATGACGCAATTGGCTAGCGCGTTCGGCTGTTAACCAAAAGGTTGGAGGTTCGAGCCCTCCAGAGAGCGGTGTGTCTCTTTTTTTTCTTTGCGCTGATAGCTTTGGAGAAATGTTCTGATGGTGGTGAGAGTGGAGCACGACTACTTCCGTGATGCAATTGTCTAGCGCGTTCGGCTGTTAATCAAAATGTTGGAAGTTCGAGCCCTCCCGAGAGCGGTGTGTCTCTTTTTTTTTCTTTGCGCTGATAGCTTTAGAGAAATGTTCTGACGGTGGTGAGAGTGGAGCGCGACTGTCTCCGTGGCGCCGTCTGCTAGTGCGTCGGCTGTTAAGCAAAAGGTTGGAGGTTCGAGCCCTCCCGGGAGCAGTGTGTCGCTTTTTTTCTTTGCGCTGATAGCTTTGGAGAAACGTTCTGATGGTGGTGAGAGTAGAGCGCGGTTGGGTCCGTGGCGCAATCTGCTAGTGCGTCGGCTGTTAACCAAAAGGTTGGAGGTTCAAGCCCTCCCATGAGCGGTGTGCCGCTTTTTTTTCTTTGCACTGATATCTTTGTAGAAGTGTTCTGACCGTGGTGAGAGTGGAGCACGACTGTGTCCGTGGCGCAATTGGTTAGCGCGTTCGGCTGTTAACCAAAAGGTTGGAGGTTCGAGCCCTCCCCCGAGCGGTGTGTCTCTTTTTTTCTTTGCGCTGATACCTTTGGAAAAATGCTCTGATGGTGGTGAGAGTGGAGCACTACTACCTCCGTGACGCAATTGGCTAGCGCGTTCGGCTGTTGACCAAAAGTTTGGAGGTTCGAGCCCTCCCGAGAGCGGTGTGTCTCTTTTTTTTTCTTTGCGCTGATAGCTTTGGAGAAATGTTCTGACGGTGGTGAAAGTGGAGCATGACTACCTCCGTGACGCAATTGGCTGGCGCGTTCGGCTGATAACTAAAAGGTTGGAGGTTCGAGCCCTCCCGAGAGCGGTGTGTCTCTTTTTTCTTTGCGCTGACAGCTATAGAGAAATGTTCCGACAGTGGTGAGAGTGGAGCACGACTGTCTCCGTGGCACAATCTGCTAGTTCGTCGGCCGTTAATCAAAAGGTTGGAGGTTTGAGCCCTCCCCGGGAGCAGCGTGTCGCTTTTTTTCTTTGCGCTGATAGCTTTGGAGAAACGTTCTGATGGTGGTGAGAGTGGACCGCGGTTGGGTCCGTGGTGCAATGGCTAGCGCGATCGGCTGTTAACCAAAAGGTTGGAGGTTCTAGCCCTCCTATGAGCGGTGTGTCACTTTTTTTCTTTGCACTGATATCTTTGAAGAAGTGTTCTGACTGTCGTGAGAGTGGAGCACGACTGTCTCTGGGGCGCAATTGGCTAGCGCGTTAAGCTATTAACCATAAGGTTGGAGGTTCGAACCCTCCCATGAGCGGTGTGTCTCTTTTTTTCTTTGCGCTGATACCTTTGGAAAAATGTTCTGATCGTGGTGAGAGTGGAAAACGACTGTCTCCATTGTGCAATTCGCTAGCGCGTTGGGCTGTTAACCAAAAGGTTGGAGGTTCGAACACTCCCATGAGCAGTGTGCCGCTTTTATTTCTTTGCACTGATATCTTTGTAGAAGTGTTCTGACCGTGGTGCGAGTGGAGCACGACTGTGTCCGTGGCGCAATTGGTTAGCGCGTTCGGCTGTTAACCAAAAGGTGGGAGGTTCGAGCCCTCCCCCGAGCGGTGTGTCTCTTTTTTTCTTTGCGCTGATACCTTTGGAAAAATGTTCTGATGGTGGTGAGAGTGGAGCACGACTACCTCCGTGACGCAATTGGCTAGCGCGTTCAGCTGTTGACCAAAAGTTTGGAGGTTCGAGCCCCCCCGAGAGCGGTGTGTCTCTTTTTTTTTCTTTGCGCTGATAGCTTTGGAGAAATGTTCTGACGGGGGTAAAAGTGGAGCAAGGCTGTCTCCGTGGCGCAATCTGCTAGTGCGTCGGCTGTTAACCAAAAGGTTGGAGGTTCAAGCCCTCCCATGAGCGGTGTGCCGCTTTTTTTTCTTTGCACTGATATCTTTGTAGAAGTGTTCTGACCGTGGTGAGAGTGGAGCACGACTGTGTCCGTGGCGCAATTGGTTTGCGCGTTCGGCTGTTAACCAAAAGGTTGGAGGTTCGAGCCCTCCCCCGAGCGGTGTGTCGCTTTTTTTTCTTTGCACTTATATCTTTGGAGAAATGTTCTGACGGTGGTGAGAGTGGAGCACGACTGTCTCCGTGAGACGATTGGCTAGCGCGTTGGTCTGTTAACCAAAAGGATGGAGGTTCTAACCCTCCCAAAAGCGGTGTGTCTCTTTTTTTCTTTGCGCTGATACCTTTGGAAAAGTGTTCTGATTGTGGTGAAAGTGGAGCATGACTACCTCCATGACGCAATCGGCTGGCGCGTTCGGCTGATAACCAAAAGGTTGAGGGTTCGAGCCCTCCCGAGAGCGGTGTGTCTCTTTTTTCTTTGCGCTGACAGCTATGGAGAAATGTTCCGACAGTGGTGAGAGTGGAGCACGACTGTCTCCGTGGCACAATCTGCTAGTTCGTCAGCCGTTAATCAAAAGGTTGGAGGTTTGAGCCCTCCCCGGGAGCAGCGTGTCGCTTTTTTTCTTTGCGCTGATAGCTTTGGAGAAACGTTCTGATGGTGGTGAGAGTGGACCGCGGTTGCGTCCGTGGTGCAATGGCTAGCGCGATCGGCTGTTAACCAAAAGGTTGGAGGTTCTAGCCCTCCTATGAGCGGTGTGTCACTTTTTTTCTTTGCACTGATATCTTTGAAGAAGTGTTCATACTGTGGTGAGAGTGGAGCACGACTGTCTCTGGGGCGCAATTGGCTAGCGCGTTAAGCTATTAACCATAAGGTTGGAGGTTCGAACCCTCCCATGAGCGGTGTGTCTCTTTTTTTCTTTGCGCTGGTACCTTTGGAAAAATGTTCTGATCGTGGTGAGAGTGGAAAACGACTGTCTTCATGGTGCAATTCGCTAGCGCGTTGGGCTGTTTACCAAAAGGTTGGAGGTTCGAGCCCTCCCATGAGCGGTGTGTCTCTTTTTTTCTTTGCGCTGATACATTTGGAGAAATGTTCTGACGGTGGTGAGAGTGGAGCACGACTGTCTCCGTGGCGCAATCTGCTAGTGCGTCGGCTGTTAAGCAAAAGTTTTGAGGTTCGAGCCCTCCTGAGAGCGGTGTGTCTCTTTTTTTTTCTTTGCGCTGATAGCTTGGGAGAAATGTTCTGACGGCGGTGAGAGTGGCGCACGACTGTTTCCGTTGCAGAATCGGCTAGCGCGATCAACTGTTATTCAAAAGGTTGGAGGTTTGAGCCCTCCCGAGAGCGGTGTGTCTTCTTTTTTTTCTTTCCGCTGATAGCTTTGGAGAAATGTTCTAACGGTGGTGAGAGTGGAGCACGACTGTCTCCGTGGCGCAATTGGTTAGTGTGTTCGGCTGTTAACCAAAAGGTTGCAGGTTCAAACCCTCCCATGAGCGGTGTGTCTCCTTTTTTCTTTGCGCTGATAGCTTTGGAAAAATGTTCTGATGGTGGTGGGAGTAGAGCACGACTACCTCTATGACGCAATTGGCTAGCGCGTTCGGCTGTTAACCAAAAGGTTGGAGGTTCGAACTCTCCCGAAAGCGGTGTGTCTCTATTTTCTTTGCGCTGACAGCTATGGAGAAATGTTCCGACAGTGTTGAGAGTGGAGCACGACTGTCTCCGTGGCGCAACTGCTAGTGCGTCGGCTGTTAAGCAAAAGGTTGGAGGTTCGAGCCCTCCCAGGAGCTGTGTGTCGCTTTTTTTCTTTGCGCTGATAGCCTTGGAGAAACGTTCTGACTGTGGTGAGAGTGGAGCACGGCTGTCTCTGTTGCGCAATTGGCTAGCGCGTTGGGCTGTTAACGAAGAGGTTGGAGGTTCTAACCCTCCAATGAGCGGTGTGTCTCTTTTTTTCTTTGCGCTGATACCTTTAGAAAAAAGTTCTGATGGTGGTGAGAGTGGAGCACGACTATCTCCGGTACGCAATTGGCTAGCGCGTTCGGCTGTTAACCAAAAGGTTGGAGGTTCGAGCCCTCCCGAGAGCGGTGTGTCTCTTTTTTTCTTTGCGCTGATACATTTGGAGAAATGTTCTGACGGTGGTGAGAGTGGAGCACGACTGTCTCCGTGGCGCAATCTGCTAGTGCGTCGGCTGTTAAGCAAAAGTTTTGAGGTTCGAGCCCTCCTGAGAGCGGTGTGTCTCTTTTTTTTTCTTTGCGCTGATAGCTTTGGAGAAATGTTCTGATGGTGGTGAGAGTGGAGCACGACTACCTCCGTGACGCATTGGCAAGCGCATTCGGGTGTTGACCAAAAGTTTGGAGGTTCGAGCCCTCCCGAGAGCGGTGTGTCTCTTTTTTTCTTTGCGCTGATAGCTTTGGAGAACTGTTCCGACGGTGGTGAGAGTGTCGCACGACTGTCTCCGTGGCCCAATCTGCTAGTGCGTCGGCTTTTAAGCAAAAAGTTTGAGGTTCAAGCCCTCCCATGAGCGGTGTGTCTCTTTTTTTCTTTGCGCTGATACCATTGGAAAAATGTTCTGATGGTGTTGACAGTGGAGAACGACTACCTCCATGACGCAATTGGCTAGCGCGTTGGGCTGTTAACCGAAAGGTTGCAGGTTCGAACCCTCCCATGAGCGGTGTGTCTCCTTTTTTCTTTGCGCTGATACCTATGGAAAAATGTTCTGATGGTGGTGAGAGTAGAGCACGACTACCTCCATGACGCAATTGGCTAGCGCGTTCGGTTGTTAACCAAAAGGTTGGAGGTTCGAGCCCTCCCGAAAGCGGTGTGTCTCTTTTTTCTTTGCGCTGACAGCTATGGAGAAATGTTCCGACAGTGTTGAGAGTGGAGCACGACTGTCTCTCTGGCGCAACTGCTAGTGCGTCGGCTGTTAAGCAAAAGGTTGGAGGTTCGAGCCCTCCCAGGAGCTGTGTGTCGCTTTTTTTCTTTGCGCTGATAGCTTTGGACAAACGCTCTTACGGTGGTGAGAGTGGACCGTGGTTGGGTCCGTGGTGCAATGGCTAGCGCGATCGGCTGTTAACCAAAAGGTTGGAGGTTCTAGCCCTCCCATGAGCGGTGTGTCACTTTTTTTCTTTGCACTGATATTTTGAGGAAGTGTTGTGACCGTGATGAGAGTGGAGCACGACTGTATTGTGGGACGATTGGCTAGCGCGTTGGTCTGTTAACCAAAAGGATGGAGGTTTGAACCCTCCCATGAGCGGTGTGTTTTTTTTTTCTTTGCGCTGATAGCTTTGGAAAAATGTTCTGTTGGTGGTGAGAGTGGAGCACGACTACCTCCGTGACGCAATTGGCTAGCTCGTTCGGCTGTTCACCGAAAGGTTGGAGGTTCGAGCCCTCCCATGAGCGGTGTGTCGCTTTTTTTCTTTGCGCTGATACCTTTGGAAAATTGTTCTGATGGTGGTGAGGTTAGAGCACGACTACCTCCGTGACGCAATTGGCTATCGGGTTCGGCTGCTAATCAAAAGGTTTGAGGTTCGAGCCCTCCCATGAGCGGTGTGTCGCTTTTTTTCTTTGCACTGATATCTTTGGAGAAGTGTTCTGACCATAGTGAGAGTGGAGCACGACTGTCTCCGTGGCGCAATCTGCTAGTGCGTCGGCTGTTATCCAAAAGGTTGGAGGTTCGAGCCCTCCCATGAGCGGTGTGTCGCTTTTTTTTCTTTGCACTGATATCTTTGTAGAAGTGTTCTGACCGTGGTGAGAGTGGAGCACAACTGTCTCCATGGCGCAATTGGCTAGCGCGTTCGGCTGTTAACCAAAAGGTTGGAGGTTCGAGCCCTCCCACGAGGTGTGTGTCGCTTTTTTTTCTTTGCACTGATATCTTTGGAGAAGTGTTCTGACCGTGGTGAGAGTGGAACACGACTGTCTCCGTGGGAGGATTGGCGAGCGCGTTGGTCTGTTAACCAAAAGGATGGAGGTTCGAACCCTCCCAAAAGCGGTGTGTCTCTTTTTTTCTTTGCGCTGATACCTTTGGAAAAATGTTCTGTTTGTGGTGAAAGTTGAGCATGACTACCTCCGTGACGCAATTGGCTAGCGCGTTCGGCTGATAACCAAAAGGTTGGAGGTTCGAGCCCTCCCGAAAGCGGTGTGTCCCTTTTTTTCTTTGCACTGATATCTTAAAAGAAGTGTTGTGACCCTGATGAGAGTGGAGCACGACTGCTTTGTGGCGCAATTGGCTAGCGCGTTGGGCTGTTAACCAAAACGTTGGAGGTTCGAACCCTCCCATGAGCGGTGTGTCGCTTTTTTCTTTGCGCTGATAGCTTTAGAGAAACGTTCTGACGCTGGTGAGAGTGGAGCACGACTGTCTCCGTGGCTCAATCTGCTAGTTCATCGGCTGTTAAGCAAAAGTTTGGAGGTTCGAGCCCTCCCCGGGAGCAGCGTGTCGCTTTTTTTCTTTGCGCTGATAGCTTTGGAGAAACGTTTTTACGGTGGTGAGAGTGGACCGCGGTTGGGTCCGTGGTGCAATGGCTAGCGCGATCGGCTGTTAACCAAAAGGTTGGAGGTTCTAGCCCTCCCATGAGCGGTGTGTCACTTTTTTTCTTTGCACTGATATCTTTGAAGAAGTGTTGTGACCGTGATGAGAGTGGAGCAGGAACTGTCTCCATGGCGCAATTGGCTAGCGCGTCGGGCTGTTAACCAAAAGGCTGGAGGTTCGAACCCTCCCATGAGCGGTGTGTCTCTTTTTTTCTTTGCGCTGATACCTTTGGAAAAATGTTCTGATGGTGGTGAGATGAGAGCACGACTACCTCCATGACGCAATTGGCTAGCGCGTTCGGCTGTTAACCAAACGGTTGGAGGTTCGAGCCCTCCCAGGAGCGGTGTGTCTCTTTTTTCTTTGCGCTGACAGCTACGGAGAAATGTTCCGACAGTGTTGAGAGTGGAGCACGACTGTCTCCGTGGCGCAACTGCTAGTGCGTCGGCTGTTAAGCAAAAGGTTGGAGGTTCGAGCCCTCCCAGGAGCAGTGTGTCGCTTTTTTTCTTTGCGCTGATAGCCTTGGAGAAGCGTTCTGAGGGTGGTGAGAGTGGAGCACGACTGTCTCTGTTGCGCAATTGGCTAGCGCGTTGGGCTGTTAACGAAAAGGTTGGAGGTTCGAACCCTCCCATTAGCGGTGTGTCTCTTTTTTTCTTTGCACTGATATCTTTGGAGAAGTGTTCTGACCGTGGTGAGAGTGGAGCACGACTGTCTCCGTGCGACGATTGGCTAGTGCGTTGGTCTGTTAACCGAAAGGATGGAGGTTCGAACCCTCCTAAAAGCGGTGTGTCTCTTTTTTTCTTTGCGCTGATACCTTTGGAAAAATGTTCTTATTGTGGTAAAAGTGGAGCATGACTACCTCCGTGACGCAATTGGCTAGCGCGATCGGCTGATAACCAAAAGGTTGGAGGTTCGAGCCCTCCCGAGAGCGGTGTGTCTCTTTTTTCTTTGCGCTGACAGCTATAGAGAAATGTTCATCCAGTGGTGAGAGTGGAGCACGACTGTCTCCGTGGCACAATCTGCTAGTTCGTCGGCTGTTAAGCAAAAGGTTGGAGGTTCGAGCCCTCCCCGGGAGCAGCGTGTGGCTTTTTTTCTTTGCGCTGACAGCTTTGGAGAAACGTTCTAACGATGGTGAGAGTGGACCGCGGTTGGGTCCGTGGTGCAATGTCTAGCGCGATCGGGTGTTAACCAAAAGGTTGGAGGTTGGAACCCTCCCATTAGCGGTGTGTCTCTGTTTTTCTTTGCACTGATATCTTTGAAGAAGTGTTCTGACCGTGGTGAGAGTAGAGCACGACTACCTCTATGACGCAATTGGCTAGCGCGTTCGGCTGTTAACCAAAAGGTTGGAGGTTCGAACTCTCCCGAAAGCGGTGTGTCTCTATTTTCTTTGCGCTGACAGCTATGGAGAAATGTTCCGACAGTGTTGAGAGTGGAGCACGACTGTCTCCGTGGCGCAACTGCTAGTGCGTCGGCTGTTAAGCAAAAGGTTGGAGGTTCGAGCCCTCCCAGGAGCTGTGTGTCGCTTTTTTTCTTTGCGCTGATAGCCTTGGAGAAACGTTCTGACTGTGGTGAGAGTGGAGCACGGCTGTCTCTGTTGCGCAATTGGCTAGCGCGTTGGGCTGTTAACGAAGAGGTTGGAGGTTCTAACCCTCCAATGAGCGGTGTGTCTCTTTTTTTCTTTGCGCTGATACCTTTAGAAAAAAGTTCTGATGGTGGTGAGAGTGGAGCACGACTATCTCCGGTACGCAATTGGCTAGCGCGTTCGGCTGTTAACCAAAAGGTTGGAGGTTCGAGCCCTCCCGAGAGCGGTGTGTCTCTTTTTTTCTTTGCGCTGATACATTTGGAGAAATGTTCTGACGGTGGTGAGAGTGGAGCACGACTGTCTCCGTGGCGCAATCTGCTAGTGCGTCGGCTGTTAAGCAAAAGTTTTGAGGTTCGAGCCCTCCTGAGAGCGGTGTGTCTCTTTTTTTTTCTTTGCGCTGATAGCTTTGGAGAAATGTTCTGATGGTGGTGAGAGTGGAGCACGACTACCTCCGTGACGCATTGGCAAGCGCATTCGGGTGTTGACCAAAAGTTTGGAGGTTCGAGCCCTCCCGAGAGCGGTGTGTCTCTTTTTTTCTTTGCGCTGATAGCTTTGGAGAACTGTTCCGACGGTGGTGAGAGTGTCGCACGACTGTCTCCGTGGCCCAATCTGCTAGTGCGTCGGCTTTTAAGCAAAAAGTTTGAGGTTCAAGCCCTCCCATGAGCGGTGTGTCTCTTTTTTTCTTTGCGCTGATACCATTGGAAAAATGTTCTGATGGTGTTGACAGTGGAGAACGACTACCTCCATGACGCAATTGGCTAGCGCGTTGGGCTGTTAACCGAAAGGTTGCAGGTTCGAACCCTCCCATGAGCGGTGTGTCTCCTTTTTTCTTTGCGCTGATACCTATGGAAAAATGTTCTGATGGTGGTGAGAGTAGAGCACGACTACCTCCATGACGCAATTGGCTAGCGCGTTCGGTTGTTAACCAAAAGGTTGGAGGTTCGAGCCCTCCCGAAAGCGGTGTGTCTCTTTTTTCTTTGCGCTGACAGCTATGGAGAAATGTTCCGACAGTGTTGAGAGTGGAGCACGACTGTCTCTCTGGCGCAACTGCTAGTGCGTCGGCTGTTAAGCAAAAGGTTGGAGGTTCGAGCCCTCCCAGGAGCTGTGTGTCGCTTTTTTTCTTTGCGCTGATAGCTTTGGACAAACGCTCTTACGGTGGTGAGAGTGGACCGTGGTTGGGTCCGTGGTGCAATGGCTAGCGCGATCGGCTGTTAACCAAAAGGTTGGAGGTTCTAGCCCTCCCATGAGCGGTGTGTCACTTTTTTTCTTTGCACTGATATTTTGAGGAAGTGTTGTGACCGTGATGAGAGTGGAGCACGACTGTATTGTGGGACGATTGGCTAGCGCGTTGGTCTGTTAACCAAAAGGATGGAGGTTTGAACCCTCCCATGAGCGGTGTGTTTTTTTTTCTTTGCGCTGATAGCTTTGGAAAAATGTTCTGTTGGTGGTGAGAGTGGAGCACGACTACCTCCGTGACGCAATTGGCTAGCTCGTTCGGCTGTTCACCGAAAGGTTGGAGGTTCGAGCCCTCCCATGAGCGGTGTGTCGCTTTTTTTCTTTGCGCTGATACCTTTGGAAAATTGTTCTGATGGTGGTGAGGTTAGAGCACGACTACCTCCGTGACGCAATTGGCTATCGGGTTCGGCTGCTAATCAAAAGGTTTGAGGTTCGAGCCCTCCCATGAGCGGTGTGTCGCTTTTTTTCTTTGCACTGATATCTTTGGAGAAGTGTTCTGACCATAGTGAGAGTGGAGCACGACTGTCTCCGTGGCGCAATCTGCTAGTGCGTCGGCTGTTATCCAAAAGGTTGGAGGTTCGAGCCCTCCCATGAGCGGTGTGTCGCTTTTTTTTCTTTGCACTGATATCTTTGTAGAAGTGTTCTGACCGTGGTGAGAGTGGAGCACAACTGTCTCCATGGCGCAATTGGCTAGCGCGTTCGGCTGTTAACCAAAAGGTTGGAGGTTCGAGCCCTCCCACGAGGTGTGTGTCGCTTTTTTTTCTTTGCACTGATATCTTTGGAGAAGTGTTCTGACCGTGGTGAGAGTGGAACACGACTGTCTCCGTGGGACGATTGGCGAGCGCGTTGGTCTGTTAACCAAAAGGATGGAGGTTCGAACCCTCCCAAAAGCGGTGTGTCTCTTTTTTTCTTTGCGCTGATACCTTTGGAAAAATGTTCTGTTTGTGGTGAAAGTTGAGCATGACTACCTCCGTGACGCAATTGGCTAGCGCGTTCGGCTGATAACCAAAAGGTTGGAGGTTCGAGCCCTCCCGAAAGCGGTGTGTCCCTTTTTTTCTTTGCACTGATATCTTAAAAGAAGTGTTGTGACCCTGATGAGAGTGGAGCACGACTGCTTTGTGGCGCAATTGGCTAGCGCGTTGGGCTGTTAACCAAAACGTTGGAGGTTCGAACCCTCCCATGAGCGGTGTGTCGCTTTTTTCTTTGCGCTGATAGCTTTAGAGAAACGTTCTGACGCTGGTGAGAGTGGAGCACGACTGTCTCCGTGGCTCAATCTGCTAGTTCATCGGCTGTTAAGCAAAAGTTTGGAGGTTCGAGCCCTCCCCGGGAGCAGCGTGTCGCTTTTTTTCTTTGCGCTGATAGCTTTGGAGAAACGTTTTTACGGTGGTGAGAGTGGACCGCGGTTGGGTCCGTGGTGCAATGGCTAGCGCGATCGGCTGTTAACCAAAAGGTTGGAGGTTCTAGCCCTCCCATGAGCGGTGTGTCACTTTTTTTCTTTGCACTGATATCTTTGAAGAAGTGTTGTGACCGTGATGAGAGTGGAGCAGGAACTGTCTCCATGGCGCAATTGGCTAGCGCGTCGGGCTGTTAACCAAAAGGCTGGAGGTTCGAACCCTCCCATGAGCGGTGTGTCTCTTTTTTTCTTTGCGCTGATACCTTTGGAAAAATGTTCTGATGGTGGTGAGATGAGAGCACGACTACCTCCATGACGCAATTGGCTAGCGCGTTCGGCTGTTAACCAAACGGTTGGAGGTTCGAGCCCTCCCAGGAGCGGTGTGTCTCTTTTTTCTTTGCGCTGACAGCTACGGAGAAATGTTCCGACAGTGTTGAGAGTGGAGCACGACTGTCTCCGTGGCGCAACTGCTAGTGCGTCGGCTGTTAAGCAAAAGGTTGGAGGTTCGAGCCCTCCCAGGAGCAGTGTGTCGCTTTTTTTCTTTGCGCTGATAGCCTTGGAGAAGCGTTCTGAGGGTGGTGAGAGTGGAGCACGACTGTCTCTGTTGCGCAATTGGCTAGCGCGTTGGGCTGTTAACGAAAAGGTTGGAGGTTCGAACCCTCCCATTAGCGGTGTGTCTCTTTTTTTCTTTGCACTGATATCTTTGGAGAAGTGTTCTGACCGTGGTGAGAGTGGAGCACGACTGTCTCCGTGCGACGATTGGCTAGTGCGTTGGTCTGTTAACCGAAAGGATGGAGGTTCGAACCCTCCTAAAAGCGGTGTGTCTCTTTTTTTCTTTGCGCTGATACCTTTGGAAAAATGTTCTTATTGTGGTAAAAGTGGAGCATGACTACCTCCGTGACGCAATTGGCTAGCGCGATCGGCTGATAACCAAAAGGTTGGAGGTTCGAGCCCTCCCGAGAGCGGTGTGTCTCTTTTTTCTTTGCGCTGACAGCTATAGAGAAATGTTCATCCAGTGGTGAGAGTGGAGCACGACTGTCTCCGTGGCACAATCTGCTAGTTCGTCGGCTGTTAAGCAAAAGGTTGGAGGTTCGAGCCCTCCCCGGGAGCAGCGTGTGGCTTTTTTTCTTTGCGCTGACAGCTTTGGAGAAACGTTCTAACGATGGTGAGAGTGGACCGCGGTTGGGTCCGTGGTGCAATGTCTAGCGCGATCGGGTGTTAACCAAAAGGTTGGAGGTTGGAACCCTCCCATTAGCGGTGTGTCTCTGTTTTTCTTTGCACTGATATCTTTGAAGAAGTGTTCTGACCGTGGTGAGAGTGGAGCACGACTGTCTCTGTGGCGCAATTGGCTAGCGCGTTAAGCTGTTAACCAAAAGGTTGGAGATTCGTGCCCTCCCGTGAGCGGTGTGTCGCTTTTTTTTCTTTGCACTGATATCTTTGTAGAAGTGTTCTGACCGTGGTGAGAGTGGAGCACGACTGTCTCCGTGGCGCAATTGGCTAGCGTGTTCGGCTGTTAACCAAAAGGTTGCAGGTTCGAACCCTTCCATGAGCGGTGTGTCTCTTTTTTTCTTTGCGCTGATACCTTTGGAAAAATGTTCTGATGGTGGTGAGAGTAGAGCACGACTACCTCCATGACGCGATTGGCTAGCGCGTTCGGCTGTTAACCAAAAGGTTGGAGGTTCGAGCCCTCCCGAAAGCGGTGTGTCTCTTTTTTCTTTGCGCTGACAGCTATGGAGAAATGTTCCGACAGTGTTGAGAGTGGAGAACGAATGTCTCCGTGGCGCAACTGCTAGTAAGTTGGCTTTTAAGCAAAAGGTTGGAGGTTCGAGCCCTGCCAGGAGCAGTGTGTCGCTTTTTTTCTTTGCGCTGATAGCCTTGGAGAAACGTTCTGACTGTGGTGAGAGTGGAGCACGACTGTCTCTTTGCGCAATTGGCTAGCGCGTTGGGCTGTTAACGAAAAGGTTGGAGGTTCGAACCCTCCCATGAGCGGTGTGTCTCTTTTTTTCTTTGCGCTGATACCTTTGGAAAAAAGTTCTGATGGTGGTGAGAGTGGAGCACGACTACCTCCGTGACGCAATTGGCTAGCGCGTTTGGCTGTTAACCAAAAGGTTGGAGGTTCGAGCCCTCCCGAAAGCGGTGTGTCTCCTTTTTCTTTGCGCTGACAGCTATGGAGAAATGTTCCGACAGTGTTGAGAGTGGAGCACGACTGTCTCTCTGGCGCAACTGCTAGTGCGTCGGCTGTTAAGCAAAAGGTTGGAGGTTCGAGCCCTCCCAGGAGCTGTGTGTCGCTTTTTTTTCTTTGCGCTGATAGCTTTGGACAAACGCTCTTACGGTGGTGAGAGTGGACCGTGGTTGGGTCCGTGGTGCAATGGCTAGCGCGATCGGCTGTTAACCAAAAGGTTGGAGGTTCTAGCCCTCCCATGAGCGGTGTGTCACTTTTTTTCTTTGCACTGATATTTTGAGGAAGTGTTGTGACCGTGATGAGAGTGGAGCACGTCTGTATTGTGGGACGATTGGCTAGCGCATTGGTCTGTTAACCAAAAGGATGGAGGTTTGAACCCTCCCATGAGCGGTGTGTTTTTTTTCTTTGCGCTGATAGCTTTGGAAAAATGTTCTGTTGGTGGTGAGAGTGGAGCACGACTACCTCCGTGACGCAATTGGCTAGCTCGTTCGGCTGTTCACCGAAAGGTTGGAGGTTCGAGCCCTCCCATGAGCGGTGTGTCTCTTTTTTTCTTTGCGCTGATACCTTTGGAAAATTGTTCTGATGGTGGTGAGAGTAGAGCACGACTACCTCCGTGACGCAGTTGGCTATCGGGTTCGGCTGCTAATCAAAAGGTTTGAGGTTCGAGCCCTCCCATGAGCGGTGTGTCGCTTTTTTTCTTTGCACTGATATCTTTGGAGAAGTGTTCTGACCATAGTGAGAGTGGAGCACGACTGTCTCCGTGGCGCAATCTGCTAGTGCGTCGGCTGTTATCCAAAAGGTTGGAGGTTCGAGCCCTCCCATGAGCGGTGTGTCGCTTTTTTTTCTTTGCACTGATATCTTTGTAGAAGTGTTCTGACCGTGGTGAGAGTGGAGCACAACTGTTTCCATGGCGCAATTGGCTAGCGCGTTCGGCTGTTAACCAAAAGGTTGGAGGTTCGAGCCCTCCCACGAGGTGTGTGTCGCTTTTTTTTCTTTGCACTGATATCTTTGGAGAAGTGTTCTGACCGTGGTGAGAGTGGAACACGACTGTCTCCGTGGGACGATTGGCGAGCGCGTTGGTCTGTTAACCAAAAGGATGGAGGTTCGAACCCTCCCATGAGCGGTGTGTCTCTTTTTTTCTTTGCACTGATACCTTTGGCAAAATGTTCTGATGGTGGTGAGATGAGAGCACGACTACCTCCATGACGCAATTGGCTAGCGCGTTCGGCTGTTAACCAAACGGTTGGAGGTTCGAGCCCTCCCAGGAGCGGTGTGTCTCTTTTTTCTTTGCGCTGACAGCTACGGAGAAATGTTCCGACAGTGTTGAGAGTGGAGCACGACTGTCTCCGTGGCGCAACTGCTAGTGCGTCGGCTGTTAAGCAAAAGGTTGGAGGTTCGAGCCCTCCCAGGAGCAGTGTGTCGCTTTTTTTCTTTGCGCTGATAGCCTTGGAGAAGCGTTCTGAGGGTGGTGAGAGTGGAGCACGACTGTCTGTGTTGCGCAATTGGCTAGCGCGTTGGGCTGTTAACGAAAAGGTTGGAGGTTCGAGCCCTCCCGAAAGCGGTGTGTCTCTTTTTTCTTTGCGCTGACAGCTATGGAGAAATGTTCCGACAGTGTTGAGAGTGGAGCACGAATGTCTCCGTGGCGCAACTGCTAGTAAGTTGGCTTTTAAGCAAAAGGTTGGAGGTTCGAGCCCTGCCAGGAGCAGTGTGTCGCTTTTTTTCTTTGCGCTGATAGCCTTGGAGAAACGTTCTGACTGTGGTGAGAGTGGAGCACGACTGTCTCTTTGCGCAATTGGCTAGCGCGTTGGGCTGTTAACGAAAAGGTTGGAGGTTCGAACCCTCCCATGAGCGGTGTGTCTCTTTTTTTCTTTGCGCTGATACCTTTGGAAAAAAGTTCTGATGGTGGTGAGAGTGGAGCACGACTACCTCCGTGACGCAATTGGCTAGCGCGTTTGGCTGTTAACCAAAAGGTTGGAGGTTCGAGCCCTCCCGAGAGCGGTGTGTCTCTTTTTTTTTCATTGCGCTGATAGCTTTGGAGAAATGTTCTGATGGTGGTGAGAGTGGAGCAGGACTACTTCCATGATACAATTGGCTAGCGCGTTCGGCTGTTAATCAAAAGGTTGGAAGTTCAAGCCCTCCCGAGAGCGGTGTGTCTCTTTTTTTTTCTTTGCGCTGATAGCTTTGGAGAAATGTTCTGACGGTGGTGAGAGTGGAGCGCGACTGTCTCCGTGGCGCAGTCTGCTAGTGCGTCGGCTGTTAAGCAAAAGGTTGGAGGTTCGAGCCCTCCCGGGAGCAGTGTGTCGCTTTTTTACTTTGCGCTGATAGCTTTGGAGAAACGTTCTGACCGTGGTGAGAGTGAAGCACGACTGTCTCCGTGGCGCAATTGGCTAGCGCCTTCGGCTGTTAACCAAAAGGTTGGACGTTCGAGCCCTCCCACGAGCGGTGTGTCGCTTTTTTTTTCTTTGCACTGATATCTTTGTAGAAGTGTTCTGACCGTGGTGAGAGTGGAGCAAGACTGTCTCCGTGGGACGATTGGCTAGCGCGTTGGTCTGTTAACCAAAAGGATGGAGGTTCGAAACCTCCCAAAAGCGGTGTGTCTCTTTTTTTCTTTGCGCTGATACCTTTGGAAAAATGTTCTGTTTGTGGTGAAAGTTGAGCATGACTACCTCCGTGACGCAATTGGCTAGCGCGTTCGGCTGATAACCAAAAGGTTGGAGGTTCGAGCCCTCCCGAGAGCGGTGTGTCCCTTTTTTTCTTTGCACTGATATCTTAAAAGAAGTGTTGTGACCGTGATGAGAGTGGAGCACGACTGTTTTGTGGCGCAAGTGGCTAGCGCGTTGGGCTGTTAACCAAAAGGTTGGAGGTTCGAACCCTCCCATGAGCGGTGTGTCTGTTTTTTTCTTTGCGCTGATACCTTTGGAAAAATGTTCTGATGGTGGTGAGAGTGGAGCATGACTACCTCCGTGACGCAATTGGCTAGCGCGTTCGGCTGTTAATCGAAAGGTTGGAGGTTCGAGCCCTCCCTGGAGCAGTGTGTCGCTTTTTTCTTTGCGCTGATAGCTTTAGAGAAACGTTCTGACGCTTGTGAGAGTGGAGCACGACTGTCTCCGTGGCGCAATCTGCTAGTGCGTCGGCTGTTAACCAAAAGGTTGGAGGTTCGAGCCCTCGCATGAGCGGTGTGTCGCTTTTTTTTCTTTGCACTGATATCTTTGTAAAGTGTTCTGACCGTGGTGAGAGTGAAGCACGACTGTCTCCGTGGCGCAATGGGCTAGTGCGTTCGGCTGTTAACCAAAAGGTTGGAGGTTCGAGCCCTCCCACGAGCGGTGTGTCGCTTTTTTTTCTTTGCACTGATATCTTTGGAGAAGTGTTCTGACCGTGGTGAGAGTGGAACACGACTGTCTCCGTGGGACGATTGGCGAGCGCGTTGGTCTGTTAACCAAAAGGATGGAGGTTCGAACCCTCCCAAAAGCGGTGTGTCTCTTTTTTTCTTTGCGCTGATACCTTTGGAAAATTTTCTGATTGTGGTGAAAGTGGAGCATGACTACCTCCGTGACGCAATTGGCTAGCGCGTTCGGCTGATAACCAAAAGGTTGGAGGTTCGAGCCCTCCCGAGAGCGGTGTGTCCCTTTTTTCTTTGCGCTGACAGCTATCAAGAAATGTTCCGACAGTGGTGAGAGTGGAGCACGACTGTCTCCGTGGCTCAATCTGCTAGTTCGTCGGCTGTTAGGCAAAAGGTTGGAGGTTCGAGCCCTCCCCGGGAGCAGCGTGTCGCTTTTTTTCTTTGCGCTGATAGCTTTGGAGAAACGTTTTTACGGTGGTGAGAGTGGACCGCGGTTGGGTCCGTGGTGCAATGGCTAGCGCGATCGGCCGTTAACCAAAAGGTTGGAGGTTCTAGCCCTCCCATGAGCGGTGTGTCACTTTTTTTCTTTGCACTGATATCTTTGAAGAAGTGTTGTGACCGTGATGAGAGTGGAGCAGGAACTGTCTCAATGGCGCAATTGGCTAGCGCGTTGGGCTGTTAACCAAAAGGCTGGAGGTTCGAACCCTCCCATGAGCGGTGTGTCTCTTTTTTTCTTTGCGCTGATACCTTTGGAAAAATGTTCTGATGGTGGTGAGATGAGAGCATGACTACCTCCATGACGAAATTGGCTAGCGCGTTCGGCTGTTAACCAAACGGTTGGAGGTTCGAGCCCTCCCAGGAGCGGTGTTTCTCTTTTTTCTTTGCGCTGACAGCTACGGAGAAATGTTCCGACAGTGTTGAGAGTGGAGCACGACTGTCTCCGTGGCGCAACTGCTAGTGCGTCGGCTGTTAAGCAAAAGGTTGGAGGTTCGAGCCCTCCCGAGAGCGGTGTGTCTCTTTTTTTTTCTTTGCGCTGATAGCTTTGGAGAAATGTTCTGACGGTGGTGAGAGTGGAGCACGACGACTTCCGTGACGCAATTGGCTAGCGCGTTCGGCTGTTAATCAAAAGGTTGGAGGTTCGAGCCCTCCCGAGAGCGGTGTGTCTCTTTTTTTTGCTTTGCGCTGATAGCTTTGGAGAAATGTTCTGACTGTGGTGAGAGTGGCGCACGACTGTTTCCGTGGCGCAATCTGCTAGTGCGTCGGCTGTTAAGCAAAAGGTTGGAGGTTCGAGCCCTCCCAGGAGCAGTGTGTCGCTTTTTTTCTTTGCGCTGATAGCCTTGGAGAAGCGTTCTGAGGGTGGTGAGAGTGGAGCACGACTGTCTCTGTTGCGCAATTGGCTAGCGCGTTGGGCTGTTAACGAAAAGGTTGGAGGTTCGAGCCCTCCCGAAAGCGGTGTGTCTCTTTTTTCTTTGCGCTGACAGCTATGGAGAAATGTTCCGACAGTGTTGAGAGTGGAGCACGAATGTCTCCGTGGCGCAACTGCTAGTAAGTTGGCTTTTAAGCAAAAGGTTGGAGGTTCGAGCCCTGCCAGGAGCAGTGTGTCGCTTTTTTTCTTTGCGCTGATAGCCTTGGAGAAACGTTTTGACTGTGGTGAGAGTGGAGCACGACTGTCTCTTTGCGCAATTGGCTAGCGCGTTGGGATGTTAACGAAAAGGTTGGAGGTTCGAACCCTCCCATGAGCGGTGTGTCTCTTTTTTTCTTTGCGCTGATACCTTTGGAAAAAAGTTCTGATGGTGGTGAGAGTGGAGCACGACTACCTCCGTGACGCAATTGGCTAGCGCGTTTAGCTGTTAACCAAAAGGTTGGAGGTTCGAGCCCTCCCGAGAGCGGTGTGTCTCTTTTTTTTCTTTGCGCTGATAGCTTTGGAGAAATGTTCTGATGGTGGTGAGAGTGGAGCAGGACTACTTCCGTAATGCAATTGGCTAGCGCGTTCGACTGTTAATCAAAAGGTTGGAAGTTCAAGCCCTCCCGAGAGCGGTGTGTCTCTTTTTTTTTCTTTGCGCTGATAGCTTTGGAGAAATGTTCTGACGGTGGTGAGAGTGGAGCGCGACTGTCTCCGTGGCGCAGTCTGCTAGTGCGTCGGCTGTTAAGCAAAAGGTTGGAGGTTCGAGCCCTCCCGGGAGCAGTGTGTCGCTTTTTTACTTTGCGCTGATAGCTTTGGAGAAACGTTCTGACCGTGGTGAGAGTGAAGCACGACTGTCTCCGTGGCGCAATTGGCTAGCGCCTTCGGCTGTTAACCAAAAGGTTGGACGTTCGAGCCCTCCCACGAGCGGTGTGTCGCTTTTTTTTTCTTTGCACTGATATCTTTGTAGAAGTGTTCTGACCGTGGTGAGAGTGGAGCAAGACTGTCTCCGTGGGACGATTGGCTAGCGCGTTGGTCTGTTAACCAAAAGGATGGAGGTTCGAACCCTCCCAAAAGCGGTGTGTCTCTTTTTTTCTTTGCGCTGATACCTTTGGAAAAATGTTCTGTTTGTGGTGAAAGTTGAGCATGACTACCTCCGTGACGCAATTGGCTAGCGCGTTCGGCTGATAACCAAAAGGTTGGAGGTTCGAGCCCTCCCGAGAGCGGTGTGTCCCTTTTTTTCTTTGCACTGATATCTTAAAAGAAGTGTTGTGACCGTGATGAGAGTGGAGCACGACTGTTTTGTGGCGCAAGTGGCTAGCGCGTTGGGCTGTTAACCAAAAGGTTGGAGGTTCGAACCCTCCCATGAGCGGTGTGTCTGTTTTTTTCTTTGCGCTGATACGTTTGGAAAAATGTTCTGATGGTGGTGAGAGTGGAGCATGACTACCTCCGTGACGCAATTGGCTAGCGCGTTCGGCTGTTAATCGAAAGGTTGGAGGTTCGAGCCCTCCCTGGAGCAGTGTGTCGCTTTTTTCTTTGCGCTGATAGCTTTAGAGAAACGTTCTGACGCTTGTGAGAGTGGAGCACGACTGTCTCCGTGGCGCAATCTGCTAGTGCGTCGGCTGTTAACCAAAAGGTTGGAGGTTCGAGCCCTCGCATGAGCGGTGTGTCGCTTTTTTTTCTTTGCACTGATATCTTTGTAAAGTGTTCTGACCGTGGTGAGAGTGAAGCACGACTGTCTCCGTGGCGCAATGGGCTAGTGCGTTCGGCTGTTAACCAAAAGGTTGGAGGTTCGAGCCCTCCCATGAGCGGTGTGTCGCTTTTTTTTCTTTGCACTGATATCTTTGGAGAAGTGTTCTGACCGTGGTGAGAGTGGAACACGACTGTCTCCGTGGCACAATCTGCTAGTTCGTCGGCTGTTAAGCAAAAGGTTGGAGGTTCGAGCCCTCCCCGGGAGCAGCGTGTCGCTTTTTTTCTTTGCGCTGATAGCTTTGGAGAAACGTTCTAACGATAGTGAGAGTGGACCGCGGTTGGGTCCGTGGTGCAATGTCTAGCGCGTTCAATGTCTAGCGCGTTGGGCTGTTAACCAAAAGGTTGGAGGTTCGAACCCTCCCATGAGCGGTGTGTCTCTTTTTATCTTTGCGCTGATACCTTTGGAAAAATGTTCTGATGGTGGTGAGAGTGGAGCATGACTACCTCCGTGACGCAATTGGCTAGCGCGTTCGGCTGTTAATCGAAAGGTTGGAGGTTCGAGCCCTCCCGCGAGCAGTGTGTCGCTTTTTTCTTTGCGCTGATAGCTTTAGAGAAACGTTCTGACGCTGGTGAGAGTGGAGCGCGGTTGGGTCCGTGGTGCAATGGCTAGCGCGATCGGCTGTTAACCAAAAGGTTGGAGGTTCGAGCCCTCCCATGAGCGGTGTGTTGCTTTTTTTTCTTTGCACTGATATCTTTGGAGAAGTGTTCTGACCGTGGTGAGAGTGGAGCACGACTACCTCCGTGACGCAATTGGCTAGCGCGTTGGGCTGTTAACCAAAAGGCTGGAGGTTCGAACCCTCCCATCAGCGGTGTGTCTCTTTTTTTCTTTGCGCTGATACCTTTGGAAAAATGTTCTGATGGTGGTGAGAGTAGAGCACGACTACCTCCGTGACGCAATTGGCTAGCGCGTTCGGCTGTTGACCAAAAGTTTGGAGGTTCGAGCCCTCCCGAGAGCAGTGTGCTGCTTTTTTTTCTTAGCACTGATATCTTTGGAGAAGTGTTCTGACCGTGGTGAGAGTGGAGCACTACTGTCTCCGTGGCGAAATTGGCCAGCGCGTTGGGCTGTTAACCAAAAGGTTGGAGGTTTGAATTCTGCCATGAGCGGTGTGTTGCTTTTTTTCTTTAAACTGATATCTTTGGAGAAGTGTTCTGACCTTGGTGAGAGTGAAGCACGACTGTCTCCATGGTGCAATTGGCCAGCGCGTTGGGCTGTTAACCAAAAGGTTGGAGGTTCGAACCCTCCAATGAGCGGTGTGTCTCTTTTTTTCTTTGCGCTGTTACCTTTGAAAAAATGTTCTGATGGTGGTGAGAGTGGAGCACGACTACCTCCGTGACGCAATTGGCTAGCGCGTTCGGGTGTTCACCAAAAGTTTGGAGGTTCCAGCGCTCCCGAGAGCGGTGTGTCTCTTTTTTTCTTTGCGCTGATAGCTTTGGAGAAATGTTCTGACGGTGGTGAGAGTGGAGCACGACTGTCTCCGTGGCGCAACTGCTAGTAAGTTGGCTTTTAAGCAAAAGGTTGGAGGTTCGAGCCCTCCCAGGAGCAGTGTGTCGCTTTTTTTCTTTGCGCTGATAGCCTTGGAGAAACGTTCTGACTGTGGTGAGAGTGGAGCACGACTGTCTGTGTTGCGCAATTGGCTAGCGCGTTGGGCTGTTAACGAAAAGGTTGGAGGTTCGAACCCTCCCATGAGCGGTGTGTCTCTTTTTTTCTTTGCGCTGATACCTTTGGAAAAAGTTCTGATGGTGGTGAGAGTGGAGCACGACTACCTCCGTGACGCAATTGGCTAGCGCGTTCGGCTGTTAACCAAAAGGTTGGAGGTTCGAGCCCTCCCGAGAGCGGTGTGTCTCTTTTTTTTCTTTGCGCTGATAGCTTTGGAGAAATGTTCTGATGGTGGTGAGAGTGGAGCACGACTACTTCCGTGATGAAATTGGCTAGCGCGTTCGGCTGTTAATCAAAAGGTTGGAAGTTCAAGCCCTCCCGAGAGCGGTGTGTCTCTTTTTTTTCTTTGCGCTGATAGCTTTGGAGAAATGTTCTGACGGTGGTGAGAGTGGAGCGCGACTGTCTCCGTGGCGCAGTCTGCTAGTGCGTCGGCTGTTAAGCAAAAGGTTGGAGGTTCGAGCCCTCCCGGGAGCAGTGTGTCGCTTTTTTACTTTGCGCTGATAGCTTTGAAGAAACGTTCTGATGGTGGTGAGAGTGGAGTGCGGTTTGGTCCGTGGTGCAATGGCTAGCGCGATTCGCTGTTAACCAAAAGGATGGAGGTTCGAGCCCTCCAATGAGCGGTGTGTCGCTTTTTTTTTCTTTGCACTGATATCTTTGGAGAAGTGTTCTGACCGTGGTGAGAGTGAAGCACGACTGTCTCCGTGGCGCAATTGGCTAGCGCGTTCGGCTGATAACCAAAAGGTTGAAGGTTCGAGCCCTCCCGAGAGCGGTGTGTCCCTTTTTTTGCACTGATATCTCAAAAGAAGTGTTGTGACCGTGATGAGAGTGGAGCACGACTGTTTTGTGGCGCAATTGGCTAGTGCGTTGGGCTGTTAACCAAAAGGTTGGAGGTTCGAATTCTCCCATGAGCGGTGTGTCTCTTTTTTTCTTTGCGCTGATACCTTTGGAAAAATGTTCTGATGGTGGTGAGAGTGGAGCATGACTACCTCCGTGACGCAATTGGCTAGCGCGTTCGGCTGTTAATCGAAAGGTTGGAGGTTCGAGCCCTCCCTGGAGCAGTGTGTCGCTTTTTTCTTTGCGCTGATAGCTTTAGAGAAACGTTCTGACGCTGGTGAGAGTGGAGCGCGGTTGGGTCCGTGGTGCAATGGCTAGTGCGTTCGGCTGTTAACCAAAAGGTTAGAGGTTCGAGCCCTCCCACGAGCGGTGTGTCGCTTTTTTTTCTTTGCACTGATATCTTTGGAGAAGTGTTCTGACCGTGGTGAGAGTGGAACACGGCTGTCTCCGTGGCTCAATCTGCTAGTTCGTCGGCTGTTAAGCAAAAGGTTGGAGGTTCGAGCCCTCCCCGGGAGCAGCGTGTCGCTTGTTTTCTTTGCGCTGATAGCTTTGGATAAACGTTCTTACGGTGGTGAGAGTGGACCGCGGTTGGGTCCGTGGTGCAATGGCTAGCGCTATCGGCTGTTAACCAAAAGGTTGGAAGTTCTAGCCCTCCCATGAGCGGTGTGTCACTTTTTTTCTTTGCACTGATATCTTTGAAGAAGTGTTGTGACCGTGATGAGAGTTGAGCAGGAACTGTCTCCATGGCGCAATTGGCTAGCGCGTTGGGCTGTTAACCAAAAGGCTGGAGGTTCGAATGTCCCATCAGCGATTTGTCTCTTTTTTTCTTTGCGCTGATACCTTTGGAAAAATGTTCTGATGGTGGTGAGAGTAGAGCACGACTACCTCCGTGACGCAATCGGCTAGCGCGTTCGGCTGTTGACCAAAAGTTTGGAGGTTCGAGCCCTCCCGAGAGCAGTGTGTCGCTTTTTTTTCTTTGCACTGATATCTTTGGAGAAGTGTTCTGACCGTGGTGAGAGTGGAGCACTACTGTCTCCGTGGCGAAATTGGCTAGCGCGTTGGGCTGTTAACCAAAAGGTTGGAGGTTTGAATTCTGCCATGAGCGGTGTGTTGCATTTTTTTCTTTAAACTGATATCTTTGGAGAAGTGTTCTGACCGTGGTGAGAGTGAAGCACGACTGTCTCCATGGTGCAATTCGCTAGCGCGTTGGGCTGTTAACCAAAAGGTTTGAGGTTCGAACCCTCCCATGTGTGGTGTGTCTCTTTTTTTCTTTGCGCTGATACCTTTGAAAAAATGTTCTGATGGTGGTGAGAGTAGAGCACGACTACCTCCGTGACGCAATTGGCTAGCGCATTCGGCTGTTAACCAAACGGTTGGAGGTTCGAGCCCTCCCATGAGCGGTGTGTCGCTTTTTTTCTTTGCACTGATATCTTTGGAGAAATGTTCTGACCGTAGTGAGAGTGGAGCACGAATGTCTCTGTGGCGCAATTGGCTAGCGCGTTGGGCTGTTAACCATAACCTTAGAGGTTCGAACCCTCCCATGAGCAGTGTGTCTCTTTTTTTCTTTGCGCTAATACCTTTGAAAAAATGTTCTGAAGGCGGTGAGAGTGGAGCACGACTGTCTCCGTGGCGCAATTGGCTAGCGTGTTTGGCTGTTAACTAAAAGGTTGCAGGTTCGAACCCTTTCATGAGCGGTGTGTCTCTTTTTTTCTTTGCGCTGATACCTTTGGAAAAATGTTCTGATGGTGGTGAGAGTAGAGCACGACTACCTCAATGACGCGATTGGCTAGCGCGTTCGGCTGTTAACCAAAAGGTTGGAGGTTCGAGCCCTCCCGAAAGCAGTGTGTCTCTTTTTTCTTTCCGCTGACAGCTATGGAGAAATGTTCCGACAGTGTTGAGAGTGGAGCACGACTGTCTCCGTGGCGCAACTGCTAGTGCGTTGGCTTTTAAGCAAAAGGTTGGAGGTTCGAGCCCTCCCAGGAGCAGTGTGTCGCTTTTTTTCTTTGCGCTGATAGCCTTCGAGAAACGTTCTGACTGTGGTGAGAGTGGAGCACGACTGTCTCTGTTGCGCAATTGGCTAGCGCGTTGGGCTGTTAACGAAAAGGTTGGAGGTTCGAACCCTCCCGAGAGCGGTGTGTCTCTTTTTTTCTTTGCGCTGATAGCTTTGGAGAAATGTTCTGACGGTGGTGAGAGTGGTGCACGACTGTCTCCGTGGCGCAATCTGCTAGTGCGTCGGCTGTTAAGCAAAAGGTTTGAGGTTCGAGCCCTCCTTAGAGCGGTGTGTCTCTTTTTTTTCTTTGCGCTGATAGCTTTGGAGAAATGTTCTGACGGTGGTGAGAGTAGCGCACGACTGTTTCCGTTGCAGAATCGGCTAGCGCGATCAACTGTTATCCAAAAGTTTGGAGGTTCGAGCCCTCCCGAGAGCGGTGTGTCTCTTTTTTTTTCTTTCCGCTGATAGCTTTGGAGAAATGTTCTAACGGTGGTGAGAGTGGAGCACGACTGTCTCCGTGGCGCAATCTGCTAGTGCGTCGGCTGTTAACCAAAAGGTTGGAGATTCGAGCCCTCCCATGAGCGGTGTGTCGCTTTTTTTTCTTTGCACTGATATCTTTGTAGACGTGTTCTGACCGTGGTGAGAGTGGAGCACGACTGTCTCCGTGGCGCAATTGGCTAGCGTGTTCGGCTGTTAACCAAAAGGTTGCAGGATCGAACCCTTCCATGAGCGGTGTGTCTCTTTTTTTCTTTGCGCTGATACCTTTGGAAAAATGTTCTGATGGTGGTGAGAGTAGAGCACGACTACCTCCATGACGCGATTGGCTTGCGCGTTCAGCTGTTAACCAAAAGGTTGGAGGTTCGAGCCCTCCCGAAAGCGGTGTGTCTCTTTTTTCTTTGCGCTGACAGCTATGGAGAAATGTTCCGACAGTGTTGAGAGTGGAGCACGACTGTCTCCGTAGCGCAACTGCTAGTAACTTGGCTTTTAAGCAAAAGGTTGGAGGTTCGAGCCCTCCCAGGAGCAGTGTGTCGCTTTTTTTCTTTGCGCTGATAGCCTTGCAGAAACGTTCTGACTGTGGTGAGAGTGGAGCACGACTGTCTCTGTTGCGCAATTGGCTAGCGCGTTGGGCTGTTAATGAAAAGGTTGGAGGTTCGAACCCTCCCATGAGCGGTGTGTCTCTTTTTTTCTTTGCGCTGATACCTTTGGAAAAAAGTTCTGATGGTGGTGAGAGTGGAGCACGACTACCTCCTTGGCGCAATCTGCTAGTGCGTCGGCTGTTAACCAAAAGGTTGGAGGTTCGAGCCCTCCCACGAGCGGTGTGTCGCTTTTTTTTCTTTGCACTGATATCTTTGGAGAAGTGTTCTGACCATGGTGAGAGTGGAACACGACTGTCTCCGTAGGACGATTGGCGAGCGCATTGGTCTGTTAACCAAAAGGATGGAGGTTCGAACCCTCCCAAAAGCGGTGTGTCTCTTTTTTTCCTTGCGCTGATACCTTTGGAAAATTTTCTGATTGTGGTGAAAGGGGAGCATGACTACCTCCGTGACGCAATTGGCTAGCGCGTTCGGCTGATAACCAAAAGGTTGGAGGTTCGAGCCCTCCCGAGAGCGGTGTGTCCCTTTTTTCTTTGCGCTGATAGCTTTGGAGAAATGTTCTGACGGTGGTGAGAGTGGAGCGCGACTGTCTCGGTGGCGCAATTTGCTAGTGCGTCGGCTGTTAAACAAAAGGTTGAAGGTTCGAGCCCTCCCGGGAGCAGTGTGTCGCTTTTTTACTTTGCGCTGATAGCTTTGAAGAAACGTTCTGATGGTGGTGAGAGTGGAGCGCGGTTTGGTCCGTGGCGCAATGGCTAGCGCGATTCGCTGTTAACCAAAAGGTTGGAGGTTCGAGCCCTCCAATGAGCGGTGTGTCGCTTTTTTTTCTTTGCACTGATAACTTTGGAGAAGTGTTCTGACCATGGTGAGAGTGGAGCACGAACTGTCTCCATGGCGCTATTGGCTAGAGCGTTGGGCTGTTAACCAAAAGGCTGGAGGTTCGAACCCTCCACTGAGTGGTGTGTCTCTTTTTTTCTTTGCGCTGATACCTTTGGAAAAATATTCTGATGGTAATGAGAGTGGAGCACGACTACCTCTGTGACGCAATTGGCTAGCGCGTTCGGCTGTTGACCAAAAGTTTGGAGGTTCGAGCCCTCCCGAAAGCGGTGTGTCGCTTTTTTTCTTTGCACTGATATCATTGTAGAAGTGTTCTGACCGTGGTGAGAGTGAAGCACGACTGTCTCCGTGGCGCAATTGGCTAGCGCCTTCGGCTGTTAACCAAAAGGTTGGAGGTTCGAGCCCTCCCACGAGTGGTGTGTCGCTTTTTTTTCTTTGCACTGATATTTTTGTAGAAGTGTTCTGACCGTGGTGAGAGTGGAGCACGACTGTCTCCGTGGGACGATTGGCTAGCGCGTTGGTCTGTTAACCAAAAGGTTGGAGGTTCGAACCTACCCATGAGCGGTGTGTCTCTTTTTTTCTTTGTGCTGATACCTTTGGAAAAATGTTCTGATGGTGGTGAGAGTGGAGCATGACTACCTCCGTGACGCAATTGGCTAGCGCGTTCGGCTGTTAATCGAAAGGTTGGAGGTTCGAGCCCTCCCTGGAGCAGTGTGTCGCTTTTTTCTTTGCGCTGATAGCTTTAGAGAAACGTTCTGACGCTGGTGAGAGTGGAGCGCGGTTGGGTCCGTGGTGCAATGGCTAGTGCGTTCGGCTGTTAACCAAAAGATTAGAGGTTCGAGCCCTCCCACGAGCGGTGTGTCGCTTTTTTTTCTTTGCACTGATATCTTTGGAGAAGTGTTCTGACCGTGGTGAGAGTGGAACACGACTGTCTCCGTGGCTCAATCTGCTAGTTCGTCGGCTGTTAAGCAAAAGGTTGGAGGTTCGAGCCCTCCCCGGGAGCAGCGTGTCGCTTTTTTTCTTTGCGCTGATAGCTTTGGAGAAACGTTCTTACGGTGGTGAGAGTGGACCGCGGTTGGGTCCGTGGTGCAATGGCTAGCGCTATCGGCTGTTAACCAAAAGGTTGGAAGTTCTAGCCCTCCCATGAGCGGTGTGTCACTTTTTTTCTTTGCACTGATATCTTTGGAGAAGTGTTCTGACCGTGGTGAGAGTGGAGCACTACCGTCTCCGTGGCGAAATTGGCTAGCGCGTTGGGCTGTTAACCAAAAGGTTGGAGGTTTGAATTCTGCCATGAGCGGTGTGTTGCATTTTTTTCTTTAAACTGATATCTTTGGAGAAGTGTTCTGACCGTGGTGAGAGTGAAGCACGACTGTCTCCATGGTGCAATTCGCTAGCGCGTTGGGCTGTTAACCAAAAGGTTTGAGGTTCGAACCCTCCCATGTGTGGTGTGTCTCTTTTTTTCTTTGCGCTGATACCTTTGGAAAAATGTTCTGATGGTGGTGAGAGTAGAGCACGACTACCTCCGTGACGCAATTGGCTAGCGCATTCGGCTGTTAACCAAAAGGTTGGAGGTTCGAGCCCTCCCATGAGCGGTGTGTCGCTTTTTTTCTTTGCACTGATATCTTTGGAGAAATGTTCTGACCGTAGTGAGAGTGGAGCACGAATGTCTCTGTGGCGCAATTGGCTAGCGCGTTGGGCTGTTAACCATAACGTTAGAGGTTCGAACCCTCCCATGAGCAGTGTGTCTCTTTTTTCTTTGCGCTAATACCTTTGAAAAAATGTTCTGATGGCGGTGAGAGTGGAGCACGACTGTCTCCGTGGCGCAATTGGCTTGCGTGTTCGGCTGTTAACCAAAAGGTTGCAGGTTCGAACCCTCCCATGAGTGGTGTGTTTTTTTTCTTTGCGCTGATACCTTTGGAAAAATGTTCTGATGGTGGTGAGAGTAGAGCACGACTACCTCAATGACCCGATTGGCTAGCGCGTTCGGCTGTTAAGCAAAAGGTTGGAGGTTCGAGCCCTCCCGAAAGCGGTGTGTCTCTTTTCTCTTTGCGCTGACAGCTGTGGAGAAATGTTCCGACAGTGTTGAGAGTGGAGCACGACTGTCTCTGTGGCGCAACTGCTAGTGCGTTGGCTTTTAAGCAAAAGGTTGGAGGTTCGAGCCCTCCCAGGAGCAGTGTGTCGCTTTTTTTCTTTGCGCTGATAGCCTTGGAGAAACGTTCTGACTGTGGTGAGTGTGGAGCACGACTGTCTCTGTTGCGCAATTGGCTAGCGCGTTGGGCTGTTAAGGAAAAGGTTGGAGGTTCGAACCCTCCCATGAGCGGTGTGTCTCTTTTTTTCATTGCACTGATACCTTTGAAAAAAAGTTCTGATGGTGGTGAGAGTGGAGCACGACTACCTCCGTGACGCAATTGGCTAGCGCGTTCGGCTGTTAACCTAAAGGTTGGAGGTTCGAGCCCTCCCGAGAGCGGTGTGTCTCTTTTTTTTCTTTGAACTGATAGCTTTGGAGAAATGTTCTGATGGTGGTGAGAGTGGAGCACGACTACTTCCGTGATGCAATTGGCTAGTGCGTCGGCTGTTAAGCAAAAGGTTGGAGGTTCGAGCCCTCCCGGGAGCAGTGTGTCGCTTTTTTACTTTGCGCTGATAGCTTTGGAGAAACGTTCTGATGGTGGTGAGAGTGGAGCGCGGTTTGGTCCGTGGTGCAATGGCTAGCGCGATTGGCTGTTAACCAAAAGGTTGGAGGTTCGAGCCCTCCAATGAGCGGTGTGTCGCTTTTTTTTTCTTTGCACTGATATCTTTGGAGAAGTGTTCTGACCATGGTGAGAGTGGAGCACGAACTGTCTCCATGGCGCTATTGGCTAGCGCGTTGGGCTGTTAACCAAAAGGCTGGAGGTTCGAACCCTCCACTGAGTGGTGTGTCTCTTTTTTTCTTTGCGCTGATACCTTTGGAAAAATGTTCTGATGGTGGTGAGAGTGGAGCACGACTACCTCCGTGACGCAATTGGCTAGCGCGTTCGGCTGTTGACCAAAAGTTTGGAGGTTCGAGCCCTCCCGAGAGCGGTGTGTCGCTTTTTTTCTTTGCACTGATATCATTGTAGAAGTGTTCTGACTGTGGTGAGAGTGAAGCACGACTGTCTCCGTGGCGCAATTGGCTAGCGCCTTCGGCTGTTAACCAAAAGGTTGGAGGTTTGAGCCCTCCCACGAGCGGTGTGTCGCTTTTTTTTTCTTTGCACTGATATCTTTGTAGAAGTGTTCTGACCGTGGTGAGAGTGGAGCACGACTGTCTCCGTGGGACAATTGGCTAGCGCGTTGGTCTGTTAACCAAAAGTATGGAGGTTCGAACCCTCCCAAAAGCGGTGTGTCTCTTTTTTTCTTTGCGCTGATACCTTTGGAAAAATGTTCTGTTTGTGGTGAAAGTGGAGCATGACTACCTCCGTGACGCAATTGGCTAGCGCGTTCGGCTGATAACCAAAAGGTTGGAGGTTCGAGCCCTACCGAGAGCGGTGTGTCCCTTTTTTTCTTTGCACTGATATCTTAAAAGAAGTGTTGTGACCGTGATGAGAGTGGAGCACGACTGTTTTGTGGCGCAATTGGCTAGCGCGTTGGGCTGTTAACCAAAAGGTTGGAGGTTCGAACCCTCCCATGAGCGGTGTGTCTCTTTTTTTCTTTGCGCTGATACCTTTGGAAAAATGTTCTGTTTGTGGTGAAAGTGGAGCAAGACTACCTCCGTGACGCAATTGGCTAGCGCATTCGGCTGTTAACCAAAAGGTTGGAGGTTCGAGCCCTCCCATGAGCGGTGTGTCGCTTTTTTTCTTTGCACTGATATCTTTGGAGAAATGTTCTGACCGTAGTGAGAGTGGAGCACGAATGTCTCTGTGGCGCAATTGGCTAGCGCGTTGGGCTGTTAACCATAACGTTAGAGGTTCGAACCCTCCCATGAGCAGTGTGTCTCTTTTTTCTTTGCGCTAATACCTTTGAAAAAATGTTCTGATGGCGGTGAGAGTGGAGCACGACTGTCTCCGTGGCGCAATTGGCTTGCGTGTTCGGCTGTTAACCAAAAGGTTGCAGGTTCGAACCCTCCCATGAGTGGTGTGTTTTTTTTCTTTGCGCTGATACCTTTGGAAAAAATGTTCTGATGGTGGTGAGAGTAGAGCACAACTACCTCAATGACGCGATTGGCTAGCGCGTTCGGCTGTTAAGCAAAAGGTTGGAGGTTCGAGCCCTCCCGAAAGCGGTGTGTCTCTTTTCTCTTTGCGCTGACAGCTGTGGAGAAATGTTCCGACAGTGTTGAGAGTGGAGCACGACTGTCTCTGTGGCGCAACTGCTAGTGCGTTGGCTTTTAAGCAAAAGGTTGGAGGTTCGAGCCCTCCCAGGAGCAGTGTGTCGCTTTTTTTCTTTGCGCTGATAGCCTTGGAGAAACGTTCTGACTGTGGTGAGTGTGGAGCACGACTGTCTCTGTTGCGCAATTGGCTAGCGCGTTGGGCTGTTAAGGAAAAGGTTGGAGGTTCGAACCCTCCCATGAGCGGTGTGTCTCTTTTTTTCATTGCACTGATACCTTTGAAAAAAAGTTCTGATGGTGGTGAGAGTGGAGCACGACTACCTCCGTGACGCAATTGGCTAGCGCGTTCGGCTGTTAACCTAAAGGTTGGAGGTTCGAGCCCTCCCGAGAGCGGTGTGTCTCTTTTTTTTCTTTGCGCTGATCGCTTTGGAGAAATGTTCTGATGGTGGTGAGAGTGGAGCACGACTACTTCCGTGATGCAATTGGCTAGTGCGTCGGCTGTTAAGCAAAAGGTTGGAGGTTCGAGCCCTCCCGGGAGCAGTGTGTCGCTTTTTTACTTTGCGCTGATAGCTTTGGAGAAACGTTCTGATGGTGGTGAGAGTGGAGCGCGGTTTGGTCCGTGGTGCAATGGCTAGCGCGATTGGCTGTTAACCAAAAGGTTGGAGGTTCGAGCCCTCCAATGAGAGGTGTGTCGCTTTTTTTTTCTTTGCACTGATATCTTTGGAGAAGTGTTCTGACCATGGTGAGAGTGGAGCACGAACTGTCTCCATGGCGCTATTGGCTAGCGCGTTGGGCTGTTAACCAAAAGGCTGGAGGTTCGAACCCTCCACTGAGTGGTGTGTCTCTTTTTTTCTTTGCGCTGATACCTTTGGAAAAATGTTCTGATGGTGGTGAGAGTGGAGCACGACTACCTCCGTGACGCAATTGGCTAGCGCGTTCGGCTGTTGACCAAAAGTTTGGAGGTTCGAGCCCTCCCGAGAGCGGTGTGTCGCTTTTTTTCTTTGCACTGATATCATTGTAGAAGTGTTCTGACTGTGGTGAGAGTGAAGCACGACTGTCTCCGTGGCGCAATTGGCTAGCGCCTTCGGCTGTTAACCAAAAGGTTGGAGGTTCGAGCCCTCCCACGAGCGGTGTGTCGCTTTTTTTTTCTTTGCACTGATATCTTTGTAGAAGTGTTCTGACCGTGGTGAGAGTGGAGCACGACTGTCTCCGTGGGACGATTGGCTAGCGCGTTGGTCTGTTAACCAAAAGTATGGAGGTTCGAACCCTCCCAAAAGCGGTGTGTCTCTTTTTTTCTTTGCGCTGATACCTTTGGAAAAATGTTCTGTTTGTGGTGAAAGTGGAGCATGACTACCTCCGTGACGCAATTGGCTAGCGCGTTCGGCTGATAACCAAAAGGTTGGAGGTTCGAGCCCTACCGAGAGCGGTGTGTCCCTTTTTTTCTTTGCACTGATATCTTAAAAGAAGTGTTGTGACCGTGATGAGAATGGAGCACGACTGTTTTGTGGCGCAATTGGCTAGCGCGTTGGGCTGTTAACCAAAAGGTTGGAGGTTCGAACCCTCCCATGAGCGGTGTGTCTCTTTTTTTCTTTGCGCTGATACCTTTGGAAAAATGTTCTGATGGTGGTGAGAGTGGAGCATGACTACCTCCGTGACGCAATTGGCTAGCGCGTTCGGTTGTTAATCGAAAGGTTGGAGGTTCGAGCCCTCCCGGGAGCAGTGTGCCGCTTTTTTCTTTGCACTGATATCTTTGGAGAAGTGTTCTGACCGTGGTGAGAGTGGAGCACTACTGTCTCCGTGGCGAAATTGGCTAGCGCGTTGGGCTGTTAACCAAAAGGTTGGAGGTTTGAATTCTGGCATGAGCGGTGTGTTGCATTTTTTTCTTTAAACTGATATCTTTGGAGAAGTGTTCTGACCGTGGTGAGAGTGAAGCACGACTGTCTCCATGGTGCAATTCGCTAGCGCGTTGGGCTGTTAACCAAAAGGTTTGAGGTTCGAACCCTCCCATGTGTGGTGTGTCTCTTTTTTTCTTTGCGCTGATACCTTTGAAAAAATGTTCTGATGGTGGTGAGAGTAGAGCACGACTACCTCCGTGACGCAATTGGCTAGCGCATTCGGCTGTTAACCAAACGGTTGGAGGTTCGAGCCCTCCCATGAGCGGTGTGTCGCTTTTTTTCTTTGCACTGATATCTTTGGAGAAATGTTCTGACCGTAGTGAGAGTGGAGCACGAATGTCTCTGTGGCGCAATTGGCTAGCGCGTTGGGCTGTTAACCATAACGTTAGAGGTTCGAACCCTCCCATGAGCAGTGTGTCTCTTTTTTTCTTTGCGCTAATACCTTTGAAAAAATGTTCTGAAGGCGGTGAGAGTGGAGCACGACTGTCTCCGTGGCGCAATTGGCTAGCGTGTTCGGCTGTTAACTAAAAGGTTGCAGGTTCGAACCCTTTCATGAGCGGTGTGTCTCTTTTTTTCTTTGCGCTGATACCTTTGGAAAAATGTTCTGATGGTGGTGAGAGTAGAGCACGACTACCTCAATGACGCGATTGGCTAGCGCGTTCGGCTGTTAACCAAAAGGTTGGAGGTTCGAGCCCTCCCGAAAGCAGTGTGTCTCTTTTTTCTTTCCGCTGACAGCTATGGAGAAATGTTCCGACAGTGTTGAGAGTGGAGCACGACTGTCTCCGTGGCGCAACTGCTAGTGCGTTGGCTTTTAAGCAAAAGGTTGGAGGTTCGAGCCCTCCCAGGAGCAGTGTGTCGCTTTTTTTCTTTGCGCTGATAGCCTTCGAGAAACGTTCTGACTGTGGTGAGAGTGGAGCACGACTGTCTCTGTTGCGCAATTGGCTAGCGCGTTGGGCTGTTAACGAAAAGGTTGGAGGTTCGAACCCTCCCGAGAGCGGTGTGTCTCTTTTTTTCTTTGCGCTGATAGCTTTGGAGAAATGTTCTGACGGTGGTGAGAGTGGAGCACGACTGTCTCCGTGGCGCAATCTGCTAGTGCGTCGGCTGTTAAGCAAAAGGTTTGAGGTTCGAGCCCTCCTTAGAGCGGTGTGTCTCTTTTTTTTCTTTGCGCTGATAGCTTTGGAGAAATGTTCTGACGGTGGTGAGAGTAGCGCACGACTGTTTCCGTTGCAGAATCGGCTAGCGCGATCAACTGTTATCCAAAAGGTTGGAGGTTCGAGCCCTCCCGAGAGCGGTGTGTCTCTTTTTTTTTCTTTCCGCTGATAGCTTTGGAGAAATGTTCTAACGGTGGTGAGAGTGGAGCACGACTGTCTCCGTGGCGCAATCTGCTAGTGCGTCGGCTGTTAACCAAAAGGTTGGAGATTCGAGCCCTCCCATGAGCGGTGTGTCGCTTTTTTTTCTTTGCACTGATATCTTTGTAGAAGTGTTCTGACCGTGGTGAGAGTGGAGCACGACTGTCTCCGTGGCGCAATTGGCTAGCGTGTTCGGCTGTTAACCAAAAGGTTGCAGGATCGAACCCTTCCATGAGCGGTGTGTCTCTTTTTTTCTTTGCGCTGATACCTTTGGAAAAATGTTCTGATGGTGGTGAGAGTAGAGCACGACTACCTCAATGACGCGATTGGCTAGCGCGTTCGGCTGTTAAGCAAAAGGTTGGAGGTTCGAGCCCTCCCGAAAGCGGTGTGTCTCTTTTCTCTTTGCGCTGACAGCTGTGGAGAAATGTTCCGACAGTGTTGAGAGTGGAGCACGACTGTCTCTGTGGCGCAACTGCTAGTGCGTTGGCTTTTAAGCAAAAGGTTGGAGGTTCGAGCCCTCCCAGGAGCAGTGTGTCGCTTTTTTTCTTTGCGCTGATAGCCTTGGAGAAACGTTCTGACTGTGGTGAGTGTGGAGCACGACTGTCTCTGTTGCGCAATTGGCTAGCGCGTTGGGCTGTTAAGGAAAAGGTTGGAGGTTCGAACCCTCCCATGAGCGGTGTGTCTCTTTTTTTCATTGCACTGATACCTTTGAAAAAAAGTTCTGATGGTGGTGAGAGTGGAGCACGACTACCTCCGTGACGCAATTGGCTAGCGCGTTCGGCTGTTAACCTAAAGGTTGGAGGTTCGAGCCCTCCCGAGAGCGGTGTGTCTCTTTTTTTTCTTTGCGCTGATAGCTTTGGAGAAATGTTCTGATGGTGGTGAGAGTGGAGCACGACTACTTCCGTGATGCAATTGGCTAGTGCGTCGGCTGTTAAGCAAAAGGTTGGAGGTTCGAGCCCTCCCGGGAGCAGTGTGTCGCTTTTTTACTTTGCGCTGATAGCTTTGGAGAAACGTTCTGATGGTGGTGAGAGTGGAGCGCGGTTTGGTCCGTGGTGCAATGGCTAGCGCGATTGGCTGTTAACCAAAAGGTTGGAGGTTCGAGCCCTCCAATGAGCGGTGTGTCGCTTTTTTTTCTTTGCACTGATATCTTTGGAGAAGTGTTCTGACCATGGTGAGAGTGGAGCACGAACTGTCTCCATGGCGCTATTGGCTAGCGCGTTGGGCTGTTAACCAAAAGGCTGGAGGTTCGAACCCTCCACTGAGTGGTGTGTCTCTTTTTTTCTTTGCGCTGATACCTTTGGAAAAATGTTCTGATGGTGGTGAGAGTGGAGCACGACTACCTCCGTGACGCAATTGGCTAGCGCGTTCGGCTGTTGACCAAAAGTTTGGAGGTTCGAGCCCTCCCGAGAGCGGTGTGTCGCTTTTTTTCTTTGCACTGATATCATTGTAGAAGTGTTCTGACTGTGGTGAGAGTGAAGCACGACTGTCTCCGTGGCGCAATTGGCTAGCGCCTTCGGCTGTTAACCAAAAGGTTGGAGGTTCGAGCCCTCCCACGAGCGGTGTGTCGCTTTTTTTTTCTTTGCACTGATATCTTTGTAGAAGTGTTCTGACCGTGGTGAGAGTGGAGCACGACTGTCTCCGTGGGACGATTGGCTAGCGCGTTGGTCTGTTAACCAAAAGTATGGAGGTTCGAACCCTCCCAAAAGCGGTGTCTCTTTTTTTCTTTGCGCTGATACCTTTGGAAAAATGTTCTGTTTGTGGTGAAAGTGGAGCATGACTACCTTTGTGACGCAATTGGCTAGCGCGTTCGGCTGATAACCAAAAGGTTGGAGGTTCGAGCCCTACCGAGAGCGGTGTGTCCCTTTTTTTCTTTGCACTGATATCTTAAAAGAAGTGTTGTGACCGTGATGAGAATGGAGCACGACTGTTTTGTGGCGCAATTGGCTAGCGCGTTGGGCTGTTAACCAAAAGGTTGGAGGTTCGAACCCTCCCATGAGCGGTGTGTCTCTTTTTTTCTTTGCGCTGGTACCTTTGGAAAAATGTTCTGATGGTGGTGAGAGTGGAGCATGACTACCTCCGTGACGCAATTGGCTAGCGCGTTCGGTTGTTAATCGAAAGGTTGGAGGTTCGAGCCCTCCCGGGAGCAGTGTGCCGCTTTTTTCTTTGCACTGATATCTTTGGAGAAGTGTTCTGACCGTGGTGAGAGTGGAGCACTACTGTCTCCGTGGCGAAATTGGCTAGCGCGTTGGGCTGTTAACCAAAAGGTTGGAGGTTTGAATTCTGCCATGAGCGGTGTGTTGCATTTTTTTCTTTAAACTGATATCTTTGGAGAAGTGTTCTGACCGTGGTGAGAGTGAAGCACGACTGTCTCCATGGTGCAATTCGCTAGCGCGTTGGGCTGTTAACCAAAAGGTTTGAGGTTCGAACCCTCCCATGTGTGGTGTGTCTCTTTTTTTCTTTGCGCTGATACCTTTGAAAAAATGTTCTGATGGTGGTGAGAGTAGAGCACGACTACCTCCGTGACGCAATTGGCTAGCGCATTCGGCTGTTAACCAAACGGTTGGAGGTTCGAGCCCTCCCATGAGCGGTGTGTCGCTTTTTTTCTTTGCACTGATATCTTTGGAGAAATGTTCTGACCGTAGTGAGAGTGGAGCACGAATGTCTCTGTGGCGCAATTGGCTAGCGCGTTGGGCTGTTAACCATAACGTTAGAGGTTCGAACCCTCCCATGAGCAGTGTGTCTCTTTTTTTCTTTGCGCTAATACCTTTGAAAAAATGTTCTGAAGGCGGTGAGAGTGGAGCACGACTGTCTCCGTGGCGCAATTGGCTAGCGTGTTCGGCTGTTAACTAAAAGGTTGCAGGTTCGAACCCTTTCATGAGCGGTGTGTCTCTTTTTTTCTTTGCGCTGATACCTTTGGAAAAATGTTCTGATGGTGGTGAGAGTAGAGCACGACTACCTCAATGACGCGATTGGCTAGCGCGTTCGGCTCTTAACCAAAAGGTTGGAGGTTCGAGCCCTCCCGAAAGCAGTGTGTCTCTTTTTTCTTTCCGCTGACAGCTATGGAGAAATGTTCCGACAGTGTTGAGAGTGGAGCACGACTGTCTCCGTGGCGCAACTGCTAGTGCGTTGGCTTTTAAGCAAAAGGTTGGAGGTTCGAGCCCTCCCAGGAGCAGTGTGTCGCTTTTTTTCTTTGCGCTGATAGCCTTCGAGAAACGTTCTGACTGTGGTGAGAGTGGAGCACGACTGTCTCTGTTGCGCAATTGGCTAGCGCGTTGGGCTGTTAACGAAAAGGTTGGAGGTTCGAACCCTCCCGAGAGCGGTGTGTCTCTTTTTTTCTTTGCGCTGATAGCTTTGGAGAAATGTTCTGACGGTGGTGAGAGTGGAGCACGACTGTCTCCGTGGCGCAATCTGCTAGTGCGTCGGCTGTTAAGCAAAAGGTTTGAGGTTCGAGCCCTCCTTAGAGCGGTGTGTCTCTTTTTTTTCTTTGCGCTGATAGCTTTGGAGAAATGTTCTGACGGTGGTGAGAGTAGCGCACGACTGTTTCCGTTGCAGAATCGGCTAGCGCGATCAACTGTTATCCAAAAGGTTGGAGGTTCGAGCCCTCCCGAGAGCGGTGTGTCTCTTTTTTTTTCTTTCCGCTGATAGCTTTGGAGAAATGTTCTAACGGTGGTGAGAGTGGAGCACGACTGTCTCCGTGGCGCAATCTGCTAGTGCGTCGGCTGTTAACCAAAAGGTTGGAGATTCGAGCCCTCCCATGAGCGGTGTGTCGCTTTTTTTTCTTTGCACTGATATCTTTGTAGAAGTGTTCTGACCGTGGTGAGAGTGGAGCACGACTGTCTCCGTGGCGCAATTGGCTAGCGTGTTCGGCTGTTAACCAAAAGGTTGCAGGATCGAACCCTTCCATGAGCGGTGTGTCTCTTTTTTTCTTTGCGCTGATACCTTTGGAAAAATGTTCTGATGGTGGTGAGAGTAGAGCACGACTACCTCCATGACGCGATTGGCTTGCGCGTTCAGCTGTTAACCAAAAGGTTGGAGGTTCGAGCCCTCCCGAAAGCGGTGTGTCTCTTTTTTCTTTGCGCTGACAGCTATGGAGAAATGTTCCGACAGTGTTGAGAGTGGAGCACGACTGTCTCCGTAGCGCAACTGCTAGTAACTTGGCTTTTAAGCAAAAGGTTGGAGGTTCGAGCCCTCCCAGGAGCAGTGTGTCGCTTTTTTTCTTTGCGCTGATAGCCTTGCAGAAACGTTCTGACTGTGGTGAGAGTGGAGCACGACTGTCTCTGTTGCGCAATTGGCTAGCGCGTTGGGCTGTTAATGAAAAGGTTGGAGGTTCGAACCCTCCCATGAGCGGTGTGTCTCTTTTTTTCTTTGCGCTGATACCTTTGGAAAAAAGTTCTGATGGTGGTGAGAGTGGAGCACGACTACCTCCTTGGCGCAATCTGCTAGTGCGTCGGCTGTTAACCAAAAGGTTGGAGGTTCGAGCCCTCCCACGAGCGGTGTGTCGCTTTTTTTTCTTTGCACTGATATCTTTGGAGAAGTGTTCTGACCATGGTGAGAGTGGAACACGACTGTCTCCGTAGGACGATTGGCGAGCGCATTGGTCTGTTAACCAAAAGGATGGAGGTTCGAACCCTCCCAAAAGCGGTGTGTCTCTTTTTTTCCTTGCGCTGATACCTTTGGAAAATTTTCTGATTGTGGTGAAAGGGGAGCATGACTACCTCCGTGACGCAATTGGCTAGCGCGTTCGGCTGATAACCAAAAGGTTGGAGGTTCGAGCCCTCCCGAGAGCGGTGTGTCCCTTTTTTCTTTGCGCTGATAGCTTTGGAGAAATGTTCTGACGGTGGTGAGAGTGGAGCGCGACTGTCTCCGTGGCGCAATCTGCTAGTGCGTCGGCTGTTAAACAAAAGGTTGAAGGTTCGAGCCCTCCCGGGAGCAGTGTGTCGCTTTTTTACTTTGCGCTGATAGCTTTGAAGAAACGTTCTGATGGTGGTGAGAGTGGAGCGCGGTTTGGTCCGTGGTGCAATGGCTAGCGCGATTCGCTGTTAACCAAAAGGTTGGAGGTTCGAGCCCTCCAATGAGCGGTGTGTCGCTTTTTTTTCTTTGCACTGATATCTTTGGAGAAGTGTTCTGACCATGGTGAGAGTGGAGCACGAACTGTCTCCATGGCGCTATTGGCTAGAGCGTTGGGCTGTTAACCAAAAGGCTGGAGGTTCGAACCCTCCACTGAGTGGTGTGTCTCTTTTTTTCTTTGCGCTGATACCTTTGGAAAAATATTCTGATGGTAATGAGAGTGGAGCACGACTACCTCTGTGACGCAATTGGCTAGCGCGTTCGGCTGTTGACCAAAAGTTTGGAGGTTCGAGCCCTCCCGAAAGCGGTGTGTCGCTTTTTTTCTTTGCACTGATATCATTGTAGAAGTGTTCTGACCGTGGTGAGAGTGAAGCACGACTGTCTCCGTGGCGCTATTGGCTAGCGCCTTCGGCTGTTAACCAAAAGGTTGGAGGTTCGAGCCCTCCCACGAGTGGTGTGTCGCTTTTTTTTCTTTGCACTGATATTTTTGTAGAAGTGTTCTGACCGTGGTGAGAGTGGAGCACGACTGTCTCCGTGGGACGATTGGCTAGCGCGTTGGTCTGTTAACCAAAAGGTTGGAGGTTCGAACCTACCCATGAGCGGTGTGTCTCTTTTTTTCTTTGTGCTGATACCTTTGGAAAAATGTTCTGATGGTGGTGAGAGTGGAGCATGACTACCTCCGTGACGCAATTGGCTAGCGCGTTCGGCTGTTAATCGAAAGGTTGGAGGTTCGAGCCCTCCCTGGAGCAGTGTGTCGCTTTTTTCTTTGCGCTGATAGCTTTAGAGAAACGTTCTGACGCTGGTGAGAGTGGAGCGCGGTTGGGTCCGTGGTGCAATGGCTAGTGCGTTCGGCTGTTAACCAAAAGATTAGAGGTTCGAGCCCTCCCACGAGCGGTGTGTCGCTTTTTTTTCTTTGCACTGATATCTTTGGAGAAGTGTTCTGACCGTGGTGAGAGTGGAACACGACTGTCTCCGTGGCTCAATCTGCTAGTTCGTCGGCTGTTAAGCAAAAGGTTGGAGGTTCGAGCCCTCCCCGGGAGCAGCGTGTCGCTTTTTTTCTTTGCGCTGATAGCTTTGGAGAAACGTTCTTACGGTGGTGAGAGTGGACCGCGGTTGGGTCCGTGGTGCAATGGCTAGCGCTATCGGCTGTTAACCAAAAGGTTGGAAGTTCTAGCCCTCCCAAGAGCGGTGTGTCACTTTTTTTCTTTGCACTGATATCTTTGGAGAAGTGTTCTGACCGTGGTGAGAGTGGAGCACTACTGTCTCCGTGGCGAAATTGGCTAGCGCGTTGGGCTGTTAACCAAAAGGTTGGAGGTTTGAATTCTGCCATGAGCGGTGTGTTGCATTTTTTTCTTTAAACTGATATCTTTGGAGAAGTGTTCTGACCGTGGTGAGAGTGAAGCACGACTGTCTCCATGGTGCAATTCGCTAGCGCGTTGGGCTGTTAACCAAAAGGTTTGAGGTTCGAACCCTCCCATGTGTGGTGTGTCTCTTTTTTTCTTTGCGCTGATACCTTTGGAAAAATGTTCTGATGGTGGTGAGAGTACAGCACGACTACCTCCGTGACGCAATTGGCTAGCGCATTCGGCTGTTAACCAAAAGGTTGGAGGTTCGAGCCCTCCCATGAGCGGTGTGTCGCTTTTTTTCTTTGCACTGATATCTTTGGAGAAATGTTCTGACCGTAGTGAGAGTGGAGCACGAATGTCTCTGTGGCGCAATTGGCTAGCGCGTTGGGCTGTTAACCATAACGTTAGAGGTTCGAACCCTCCCATGAGCAGTGTGTCTCTTTTTTCTTTGCGCTAATACCTTTGAAAAAATGTTCTGATGGCGGTGAGAGTGGAGCACGACTGTCTCCGTGGCGCAATTGGCTTGCGTGTTCGGCTGTTAACCAAAAGGTTGCAGGTTCGAACCCTCCCATGAGTGGTGTGTTTTTTTTCTTTGCGCTGATACCTTTGGAAAAATGTTCTGATGGTGGTGAGAGTAGAGCACGACTACCTCAATGACGCGATTGGCTAGCGCGTTCGGCTGTTAAGCAAAAGGTTGGAGGTTCGAGCCCTCCCGAAAGCGGTGTGTCTCTTTTCTCTTTGCGCTGACAGCTGTGGAGAAATGTTCCGACAGTGTTGAGAGTGGAGCACGACTGTCTCTGTGGCGCAACTGCTAGCGCGTTGGCTTTTAAGCAAAAGGTTGGAGGTTCGAGCCCTCCCAGGAGCAGTGTGTCGCTTTTTTTCTTTGCGCTGATAGCCTTGGAGAAACGTTCTGACTGTGGTGAGTGTGGAGCACGACTGTCTCTGTTGCGCAATTGGCTAGCGCGTTGGGCTGTTAAGGAAAAGGTTGGAGGTTCGAACCCTCCCATGAGCGGTGTGTCTCTTTTTTCATTGCACTGATACCTTTGAAAAAAAGTTGTGATGGTGGTGAGAGTGGAGCACGACCACCTCCGTGACGCAATTGGCTAGCGCGTTCGGCTGTTAACCTAAAGGTTGGAGGTTCGAGCCCTCCCGAGAGCGGTGTGTCTCTTTTTTTTCTTTGCGCTGATAGCTTTGGAGAAATGTTCTGATGGTGGTGAGAGTGGAGCACGACTACTTCCGTGATGCAATTGGCTAGCGCGTTCGGCTGTTAATCAAAAGGTTGGAAGTTCAAGCCCTCCCGAGAGCGGTGTGTCTCTTTTTTTTTCTTTGCGCTGATAGCTTTGGAGAGATGTTCTGACGGTGGTGAGAGTGGAGCGCGACTGTCTCCGTGGCGCAGTCTGCTAGTGCGTCGGCTGTTAAGCAAAAGGTTGGAGGTTCGAGCCCTCCCGGGAGCAGTGTGTCGCTTTTTTACTTTGCGCTGATAGCTTTGGAGAAACGTTCTGATGGTGGTGAGAGTGGAGCGCGGTTTGGTCCGTGGTGCAATGGCTAGCGCGATTGGCTGTTAACTAAAAGGTTGGAGGTTCGAGCCCTCCAATGAGCGGTGTGTCGCTTTTTTTTTCTTTGCACTGATATCTTTGGAGAAGTGTTCTGACCATGGTGAGAGTGGAGCACGAACTGTCTCCATGGCGCTATTGGCTAGCGCGTTGGGCTGTTAACCAAAAGGCTGGAGGTTCGAACCCTCCACTGAGTGGTGTGTCTCTTTTTTTCGTTGCGCTGATACCTTTGGAAAAATGTTCTGATGGTGGTGAGAGTGGAGCACGACTACCTTCGTGACGCAATTGGCTAGCGCGTTCGGCTGTTGACCAAAAGTTTGGAGGTTCGAGCCCTCCCGAGAGCGGTGTGTCGCTTTTTTTCTTTGCACTGATATCATTGTAGAAGTGTTCTGACTGTGGTGAGAGTGAAGCACGACTGTCTCCGTGGCGCAATTGGCTAGCGCCTTCGGCTGTTAACCAAAAGGTTGGAGGTTCGAGCCCTCCCACGAGCGGTGTGTCGCTTTTTTTTTCTTTGCACTGATATCTTTGTAGAAGTGTTCTGACCGTGGTGAGAGTGGAGCACGACTGTCTCCGTGGGACGATTGGCTAGCGCGTTGGTCTGTTAACCAAAAGTATGGAGGTTCGAACCCTCCCAAAAGCGGTGTGTCTCTTTTTTTCTTTGCGCTGATACCTTTGGAAAAATGTTCTGTTTGTGGTGAAAGTGGAGCATGACTACCTCCGTGACGCAATTGGCTAGCGCGTTCGGCTGATAACCAAAAGGTTGGATGTTCGAGCCCTACCGAGAGCGGTGTGTCCCTTTTTTTCTTTGCACTGATATCTTAAAAGAAGTGTTGTGACCGTGATGAGAGTGGAGCACGACTGTTTTGTGGCGCAATTGGCTAGCGCGTTGGGCTGTTAACCAAAAGGTTGGAGGTTCGAACCCTCCCATGAGCGGTGTGTCTCTTTTTTTCTTTGCGCTGATACCTTTGGAAAAATGTTCTGATGGTGGTGAGAGTGGAGCATGACTACCTCCGTGACGCAATTGGCTAGCGCGTTCGGTTGTTAATCGAAAGGTTGGAGGTTCGAGCCCTCCCGGGAGCAGTGTGCCGCTTTTTTCTTTGCGCTGATAGCTTTAGAGAAGTGTTCTGACCGTGGTGAGAGTGGAGCACTACTGTCTCCGTGGCGAAATTGGCTAGCGCGTTGGGCTGTTAACCAAAAGGTTAGAGGTTTGAATTCTGCCATGAGCGGTGTGTTGCATTTTTTTCTTTGCACTGATATCTTTGGAGAAGTGTTCTGACCGTGGTGAGAGTGGAGCACGACTGTCTCCGTAGGACGATTGGCTAGCGCGTTGGTCTGTTAACCAAAAGGATGGAGGTTTGAACCCTCCCATGAGCGGTGTGTTTTTTTTTCTTTGCGCTGATACCTTTGGAAAAATGTTCTTTTGGTGGTGAGAGTGGAGCACGACTACCTCCGTGACGCAATTGGCTAGCTCGTTCGGCTGTTCACCAAAAGGTTGGAGGTTCGAGCCCTCCCATGAGCGGTGTGTCTCTTTTTTTCTTTGCGCTGATACCTTTGGAAAAATGTTCTACTGGTGGTGAGAGTAGAGCACGACTTCCTCCGTGACGCAATTGGCTATCGCGTTCGGCTGCTAACCAAAAGGTTGGAGGTTCGAGCCCTCCCATGAGCGGTGTGTCGCTTTTTTTCTTTGCACTGATATCTTTGGAGAAGTGTTCTTACCGTAGTGAGAGTGGAGCACGACTGTCTCTGTGGCGCAATCTGTTTGTGCGTCGGCTGTTAACGAAAAGGTTGGAGGTTCGAGCCCTCCCATGAGCGGTGTGTCGCTTTTTTTTCTTTGCTGTGATATCTTTGTAGAAGTGTTCTGACCGTGGTGAGAGTGGAAACCGACTGTCTCCGTGGCGCAATTGGCTAGTGCGTTCGGCTGTTAACCAAAAGGTTAGAAGTTCGAGCCCTCCCACGAGCGGTGTGTCGCTTTTTTTTCTTTGCACTGATATCTTTGGAGAAGTGTTCTTACCGTAGTGAGAGTGGAGCACGACTGTCTCTGTGGCGCAATCTGTTTGTGCGTCGGCTGTTAACGAAAAGGTTGGAGGTTCGAGCCCTCCCATGAGCGGTGTGTCGCTTTTTTTTCTTTGCTGTGATATCTTAAAAGAAGTGTTGTGACCGTGATGAGAGTGGAGCACGACTGTTTTGTGGCGCAATTGGCTAGTGCGTTCGGCTGTTAACCAAAAGGTTGGAAGTTCTAGCCCTCCCATGAGCGGTGTGTCACTTTTTTTCTTTGCACTGATATCTTTGAAGAAGTGTTGTGACCGTGATGAGAGTTGAGCAGGAACTGTCTCCATGGCGCAATTGGCTAGCGCGTTGAGCTGTTAACCAAAAGGCTGGAGGTTCGAACCCTCCTATCAGCGGTGTGTCTCTTTTTTTCTTTGCGCTGATACCTTTGGAAAAATGTTCTGATGGTGGTGAGAGTAGAGCACGACTACCTCCGTGACGCAATTGGCTAGCGCGTTCGGCTGTTGACCAAAAGTTTGGAGGTTCGAGCCCTCCCGAGAGCAGTGTGTCGCTTTTTTTTCTTTGCACTGATATCTTTGGAGAAGTGTTCTGACCGTGGTGAGAGTGGAGCACAACTGTCTCCGTGGCGAAATTGGCCAGCGCGTTGGGCTGTTAACCAAAAGGTTAGAGGTTTGAATTCTGCCATGAGCGGTGTGTTGCTTTTTTTTTCTTTAAACTGATATCTTTGGAGAAGTGTTCTGACCGTGGTGAGAGTGAAGCACGACTGTCTCCATGGTGCAATTCGCAAGCGCGTTGGGCTGTTAACCAAAAGGTTTGAGGTTCGAACCCTCCCATGAGTGGTGTGTCTCTTTTTTTCTTTGCGCTGATACCTTTGGAAAAATGTTCTGATGGTGGTGAGAGTAGAGCACGACTACCTCCGTGACGCAATTGGCTAGCGCATTCGGGTGTTGACCAAAAGTATGGAGGTTCGAGCCCTCCCGAGAGCTGTGTGTCTCTTTTTCTGTTTGCGCTGATAGCTTTGGAGAAATGTTCTGACGGTGGTGAGAGTGGAGCACTACTGTCTCCGTGGCGCAATCTGCTAGTGCGTCGTCTGTTAAGCATAAAGGTTTGAGGTTTGAGCCCTCCTGAGAGCGGTGTGTCTCTTTTTTTTCTTTGCGCTGATAGCTTTGGAGAAATGTTCTGGCGGTGGTGAGAGTGGCGCACGACCGTTTCCGTGGCAGAATCGGCTAGCGCGATCAACTGTTATCCAAAAGGTTGGAGGTTCGAGGCCTCCCGAGAGTGGTGTGTCTCTTTTTTTTGCGTTGATAGCTTTGGAGAATAGTTCTAACGGTGGTGAGAGTGGAGCACGACTGTCTCCGTGGGGCAATCTGCTAGTGCGTCGGCTGTTAACCAAAAGGTTGGAGATTCGAGCCCTCCCTTGAGCGGTGTGTCACTTTTTTTTCTTTGCACTTATATCTTTGTAGAAGTGTTCTGACTGTGGTGAGAGTGGAGCACGACTGTCTCTGTGGCGCAATTGGCTAGCGCGTTCGGCTGTTAACCAAAAGGTTGCAGGTTCGAATCCTCCCATGGGCGGTGTGTCTCTTTTTATCTTTGCGCTGATACCTTTGGAAAAATGTTCTGATGGTGGTGAGAGTAGAGCACGACTACCTCCGTGACGCAATTGGCTAGCGCGTTCGGCTGTTAACCAAAAGGTTGGAGGTTCGAGCCCTCCCGAAAGCGGTGAGTCTCTTTTTTCTTTGCGCTGACAGCTATGGAGAAATGTTCCGACAGTGATAAGAGTGGAGCACGACTGTCTCCGTGGCGCAACTGCTAGTGCGTCGGCTGTTAATCAAAAGGTTGGAGGTTTGAGCCCTCCCAGGAGCAGTGTGTCGCTTTTTTTGTTTGCGCTGATAGCCTTGGAGAAACGTTCTGACGGTGGTGAGAGTGGAGCACGACTGTCTCTGTTGCGCAACTGGCTAGCGCGTTGGGCTGTTAACGAAAAGGTTGGAGGTTCGAACCCTCCCATGAGCGGTGTGTTTTTTTCTTTGCGCGGATACCTTTGGAAAAATGTTCTGATGGTGGTGAGAGTGGAGCACGACTACCTCCGTGACGCAATTGGCTAGCACGTACGGCTGTTCACCGCAATGTGGGAGGTTCGAGCCCTCCCGAGAGCGGTGTGTCTCTTTCTTTTTCTTTGCACTGATAGCTTTGGAGAAATGTTCTGACGGTGGTGAGAGTGGAGCACGACTGTTTCCGTTGCAGAATCGGCTAGCACGATCCACTGTTAACTAAAAGGTTGGAAGTTCAAGCCCTCCCAGGAGCAGTGTGTCGCTTTTTTCTTTGCGCTGACAGCTGTAGAGAAAGGTTCTGACGGTGGTGAGAGTGGAGCACTACTGTCTCCGTGGCGCAATCTGCCAGTGCGTCGTCTGTTAAGCAAAAGGTTTGAGGTTTGAGCCCTCCTGAGAACGGTGTGTCTCTTTTTTTTCTTTGCGCTGATAGCTTTGGAGAAATGTTCTGACGGTGGTGAGAGTGGCGCACGACCGTTTCCGTGGCAGAATCGGCTAGCGCGATCAACTGTTATCCAAAAGGTTGGAGGTTCGAGGCCTCCCGAGAGCGGTGTGTCTCTTTTTTTTTGCGTTGATAGCTTTGGAGAATAGTTCTAACGGTGGTGAGAGTGGAGCACGACTGTCTTCGTGGCGCAATCTGCTAGTGCGTCGGCTGTTAACCAAAAGGTTGGAGATTCGAGCCCTCCCTTGAGCGGTGTGTCACTTTTTTTTCTTTGCACTTATATCTTTGTAGAAGTATTCTGACTGTGGTGAGAGTGGAGCACGACTGTCTCTGTGGCGCAATTGGCTAGCGCGTTCGGCTGTTAACCAAAAGGTTGAAGGTTCGAATCCTCCCATGAGCGGTGTGTCTCTTTTTATCTTTGCGCTGATACCTTTGGAAAAATGTTCTGATGGTGGTGAGAGTAGAGCACGACTACCTCCGTGGCGCATTTGGCTAGCGCGATCGGCTGTTTACCGAAAGGTTGGAGGTTTGAGCCCTCCCGGGAGTGGCATTTCGCTTTTTTCTTTGCGCTGACAGCTATGGAGAAATGTTCCGACAGTGGTTAGAGTGGAGCACGACTGTCTCCGTATCGCAATCTGCTAGTGCGTCGGCTGTTAAGCAAAAGCTTGGAGGTTCGAACCCTCCCATGAGCGTTGTGTTTTTTTCTTTGCGCGGATACCTTTGGAAAAATGTTCTGATGGTGGTGAGAGTGGCGCACGACCGTTTCCGTGGCAGAATCGGCTAGCGCGATCAACTGTTATCCAAAAGGTTGGAGGTTCGAGGCCTCCCGAGAGCGGTGTGTCTCTTTTTTTTTGCGTTGATAGCTTTGGAGAATAGTTCTAACGGTGGTGAGAGTGGAGCACGACTGTCTTCGTGGCGCAATCTGCTAGTGCGTCGGCTGTTAACCAAAAGGTTGGAGATTCGAGCCCTCCCTTGAGCGGTGTGTCACTTTTTTTTCTTTGCACTTATATCTTTGTAGAAGTATTCTGACTGTGGTGAGAGTGGAGCACGACTGTCTCTGTGGCGCAATTGGCTAGCGCGTTCGGCTGTTAACCAAAAGGTTGAAGGTTCGAATCCTCCCATGAGCGGTGTGTCTCTTTTTATCTTTGCGCTGATACCTTTGGAAAAATGTTCTGATGGTGGTGAGAGTAGAGCACGACTACCTCCGTGGCGCATTTGGCTAGCGCGATCGGCTGTTTACCGAAAGGTTGGAGGTTTGAGCCCTCCCGGGAGTGGCATTTCGCTTTTTTCTTTGCGCTGACAGCTATGGAGAAATGTTCCGACAGTGGTTAGAGTGGAGCACGACTGTCTCCGTATCGCAATCTGCTAGTGCGTCGGCTGTTAAGCAAAAGCTTGGAGGTTCGAACCCTCCCATGAGCGGTGTGTTTTTTTCTTTGCGCGGATACCTTTGGAAAAATGTTCTGATGGTGGTGAGAGTGGAGCACGACTACCTCCGTGACGCAATTGGCTAGCACGTACGGCTGTTCACCGCAATGTGGGAGGTTCGAGCCCTCCCGAGAGCGGTGTGTCTCTTTCTTTTTCTTTGCACTGATAGCTTTGGAGAAATGTTCTGACGGTGGTGAGAGTGGAGCACGACTGTTTCCGTTGCAGAATCGGCTAGCACGATCCACTGTTAACTAAAAGGTTGGAAGTTCAAGCCCTCCCAGGAGCAGTGTGTCGCTTTTTTCTTTGCGCTGACAGCTGTAGAGAAAGGTTTTGACGGTGGTGAGAGTGGAGCACTACTGTCTCCGTGGCGCAATCTGCCAGGGCGTCGTCTGTTAAGCAAAAGGTTTGAGGTTCGAGCCCTCCTGAGAGCGGTGTGTCTCTTTTTTTTCTTTGCGCTGATAGCTTTGGAGAAATGTTCTGACGGTGGTGAGAGTGGCGCACGACCGTTTCCGTGGCAGAATCGGCTAGCGCGATCAACTGTTATCCAAAAGGTTGGAGGTTCGAGGCCTCCCGAGAGCGGTGTGTCTCTTTTTTTTGCGTTGATAGCTTTGGAGAACTGTTCTGACCGTGGTGAGAGTGGAGCACGACTGTCTCCGTGGCGCAATTGGCTAGCGCGTTGGGCTGTTAACCATAAGGGTGGAGGTTCGAGCCCTCCCATGAGCGGTGTGTCACTTTGTTTTCTTTGCACTGATATCTTTGGAGAAGTTTTCTGACCGTGGTGACAGTGGAGCACGACTGTCTCTGTGGCGCAATTGGCTAGCGCGTTGGGCTGTTAACCATAAGGTTGGAGGTTCGAACCCTCCCATGAGAGGTGTGTCTCTTTTTTTCTTTGCGCTGATACCTTTGAAAAAATGTTCTGATAGTGGTGAGAGTGGAGCACGACTACCTCCGTGACGCAATTGGCTAGCGCGTTCGGCTTTTGACCAAAAAATTTGGAGGTTCGAGCCCTCCCGAGAGCGGTGTGTCTCTTTTTTTTTGCGCTAATAGCTTTGAAGAAACGTTCTGACGGTGATGAGAGTGGAGCACGACTGTCTCCGTGGTGCAATCTGCTAGTGCGTCGGCTGTTAAGCAAAAGGTTTGAGGTTCGAGCGATCCCGAGAGCGGCGTGTCTCAATTTTTTCTTTGCGCTGAGAGCTTTGGAGAAATGTTCTGACGGTGGTGAGAGTGGCGCACGACAGTTTCCGTGGCAGAATCGGCTAGCGCGATCAACTGTTATTCAAAAGGTTGGAGGTTCGAGCCCTCCCGAGAGCGGTGTCTCTTTTCTTCTTTGCGCTGATAGCTTTGGAGAAATGTTCTGACGGTAGTGAGAGTGGAGCACGACTGTCTCCGTGGCGCAATCTGCTAGTGCGTCGGCTGTTATGCAAAAGGTTGGAGGTTCGAGCCCTTCCAGGAGCAGTGTGTCGCTTTTTTTCTTTGTGCTGATAGCCTTGGAGAAACGTTCTGACGGTGGTGAGAGCGGAGCCCGACTGTCTCTGTTGCGCAATTGGCTAGCACGTTGGGCTGTTAACGAAAAGGTTGGAGGTTCGAACCCTCCCATGAGCGGTGTGTCTCTTTTTTTTCTTTGCGCTGATACCTTTGGAAAATTGTTCTGATGGTGGTGAGAGTGGAGCACGGCTACCTCCGTGACGCAATTGGCTAGCGCGCTCGGCTGTTAACCAAAAGGTTGGAGGTTCGAGCCCTCCCGAGAGCGGTGTGTCTCTTTTTTTTTCTTTCCGCTGATAGCTTTCGAGAAATGTTCTGATGGTGGTGAAAGTGGAGCACGACTACTTCTGTGACGTAACTGGCTAGCGCGTTCGGCTGTTAATCCAAATGTTGGAGGTTCGAGCCCTCCCGAGAGCGGTGTGTCGCTTTTTTTCTTTGCGCTGATAGCTTTGCAGAAACGTTCTGACGGTGGTGCGAGTGGAGCGCGGTTGAGTCCGTGGTGCAATGGCTAGCGCGATTGGCTGTTAACCAAAAGGTTGGAGGTTCGAGCCCTCCCATGAGCGGTGTGTCGCTTTTTTTTCCTTGCACTGATATCTTTCGAGAAGTGTTCTGACCGTGGTGAGAGTGGAGCACGACTGTCTCCGTGGGACGATTGGCTAGCGCGTTGGTCTGTTAACCAAAAGGATGGAGGTTTGAACCCTCCCATGAGCGGTGTGTTTTTTTTCTTTGCGCTGATACCTTTGGAAAAATGTTCTGTTGGTGGTGAGAGTGGAGCACGACTACCTCCGTCACGCAATTGGCTAGCTCGTTCGGCTGTTCACCGAAAGGTTGGAGGTTCGAGCCCTCCCATGAGCGGTGTGTCTCTTTTTTTCTTTGCGCTGATACCTTTGGAAAAATGTTCTGATGGTGGTGAGAGTAGAGCACGACTACCTCCGTGACGAAATTGGCTATCGCGTTCGGCTGCTAACCAAAAGGTTGGAGGTTCGAGCCCTCCCATGAGCGGTGTGTCGCTTTTTTTCTTTGCACTGATATCTTTCGAGAAGTGTTCTGACCGTAGTGAGAGTAGAGCACAACTGTCTCCTTGGGGCAATCTGCTAGTGCGTCGGCTGTTAACCAAAAGGTTGGAGGTTCGAGCCCTCCCACGAGCGGTGTGTCGCTTTTTTTTCTTTGCACTGATATATTTGGAGAAGTGTTCTGACCATGGTGAGAGTGGAACACGACTGTCTCCGTAGGACGATTGGCGAGCGCATTGGTCTGTTAACCAAAAGGATGGAGGTTCGAACCCTCCCAAAAGCGGTGTGTCTCTTTTTTTCCTTGCGCTGATACCTTTGGAAAATTTTCTGATTGTGGTGAAAGGGGAGCATGACTACCTCCGTGACGCAATTGGCTAGCGCGTTCGGCTGATAACCAAAAGGTTGGAGGTTCGAGCCCTCCCGAGAGCGGTGTGTCCCTTTTTTTTTGCGCTGACAGCTATGGAGAAATGTTCCGACAGTGGTGAACGTGGAGCACGACTGTCTCCGTGGCTCAATCTGCTAGTTCGTCGGCTGTTAAGCAAAAGGTTGGAGGTTCGAGCCCTCCCCGGGAGCAGCGTGTCACTTTTTTTCTTTGCGCAGATTGCTTTGGAGAAACGTTCTTACGGTGGTGAGAGTAGACCGCGGTTGGGTCCGTGGTGCAATGGCTAGCGCAATCGGCTGTTAACCAAAAGGTTGGAGATTCTAGCCCTCCCATGAGCGGTGTGTCAATTTTTTTCTTTGCACTGATATCTTTGAAGAAGTGTTGTGATCGTCATGAGAGTGGAGCAGGAACTGTCTCCATGGCGCAATTGGCTAGCGCGTTGGGCATTTAACCAAAAGGCTGGAGATTCTAGCCCTCCCATGAGCGGTGTGTCACTTTTTTTCTTTGCACTGATATCTTTGGAGAAGTGTTCTGACCGTGGTGAAAGTGGAGCACTACTGTCTCCGTGGCGAAATTGGCTAGCGCGTTGGGCTGTTAACCAAAAGGTTGGAGGTTCGAACCCTCCCATGAGCGGTGTGTCTCTTTTTTTCTTTGCGCTGATACCTTTCGAAAAATGTTGTGATGGTGGTGAGAGTAGAGCACGACTACCTCCGTGACGCAATTGGCTAGCGCGTTCGGCTGTTAACCAAAAGGTTGGAGGTTCGAGCCCTCCCATGAGCGGTGTGTCGATTTTTTTCTTTGCACTGATATCTTTGGAGAAATCTTGTGACCGTAGTGAGAGTGGAGCACGAATGTCTCTGTGGCGCAATTGGCTAGCGCGTTGGGCTGTTAACCATAAGGTTGGAGGTTCGAACCCTCCCTTGAGCAGTGTGTCTCTTTTTTTCTTTGCGCTGATACCTTTGAAAATTGTTCTGATGGTGGTGAGAGTGGAGCACGACTACCTCCGTGACGCAATTGGCTAGCGCGTTCGGGTGTTGACCAAAAGTATGAAGGTTCAAGCCCTCCCGAGAGCTGTGTGTCTCTTTTTTTCTTCGCGCTGATAGCTTTGGAGAAATGTTCTGACGGTGGTGAGAGTGGAGCACTACTGTCTCCGTGGCGCAATCTGCTAGTGCGTCGGCTGTTAAGGAAAAGGTTGGAGGTTCGAGCCCTCCCAAGAGCGGTGTGTCTCTTTTTTTTCTTTGCGCTGATAGCTTTGTAGAAGTCTTCTGACTGTGGTGAGAGTGGTGCATGACTGTCTCCGTGGCGCAATTGGCTAGCGCGTTTGGCTGTTAACCAAAACGTTGCAGGTTCGAACCCTCCCATGAGTGGTGTGTTTTTTTTTCTTTGCGCTGATACCTTTGGAAAAATGTTCTGATGGTGGTGAGAGTGGAGCACGACTACCTCCGTGACGCAATTGGCTAGCACGTTCGGCTGTTCACCGAAAGGTTGGAGGTTTGAGCCCTCCCGAGAGCGGTGTGTCTCTTTTTTTTGCACTGATAGCTTTGGAGAAATGTTCTGACAGTAGTGAGAGTGGAGCACGACTGTTTCCGTGGCAGAATCGGCTAGCACGATCCACTGTTACCTGAAAGGTTGGAAGTTCAAGCCCTCCCGGGAGCAGTGTGTCGCTTTTTTCTTTGCGCTGACAGCTGTAGAGAAAGGTTCTGACGGTGGTGAAAGTAGAGCACGACTGTCTACGTGGCGCATTTGGCTAGCGCGATCGGCTGTTTACCAAAAGGTTGGAGGTTCGAGCCCTCCCGGGAGCGGCGTTTCGCTTTTTTCTTTGCGCTGACAGCTATGGAGAAATGTTCCGACAGTGGTTAGAGTGGAGCACGACTGTCTTCGTATCGCAATCTGCTAGTGCGTCGGCTGTTAAGCAAAAGCTTGGAGGTTCGAGCCCTCCCATGAGCGGTGTGTCGCTTTTTTTCTTTGCACTGATATCTTTGGAGAAATGTTCTGACCGTAGTGAGAGTGGAGCACGAATGTCTTTGTGGCGCAATTGGCTAGCGCGTTGGGCTGTTAACCATAAGGTTGGAGGTTCGAACCCTCCCATGAGCAGTGTGTCTCTTTTTTTCTTTGCGCTGATACCTTTGAAAATTGTTCTGATGGTGGTGAGAGTGGAGCACGACTACCTCCGTGACGCAATTGGCTAGCGCGTTCGGGTGTTGACCAAAAGTATGAAGGTTCAAGCCCTCCTGAGAGCTGTGTGTCTCTTTTTTTCTTCGCGCTGATAGCTTTGGAGAAATGTTCTGACGGTGGTGAGAGTGGAGCACTACTGTCTCCGTGGCGCAATCTGCTAGTGCGTCGGCTGTTAAGGAAAAGGTTGGAGGTTCGAGCCCTCCCGAGAGCGGTGTGTCTCTTTTTTTCTTTGCGCTGATAGCTTTGGAGAAATGTTCTAACGGTGGTGAGAGTGGAGCACGACTGTCTCCGTGGCGCAATCTGCTAGTGCGTCGGCTGTTAACTAAAAGGTTGGAGATTCGAGCTCTCTCTTGAGCGGTGTGTCGTTTTTTTTCTTTGCACTGATATCTTTGTAGAAGTGTTCTGACTGTGGTGAGAGTGGAGCATGACTGTCTCCGTGGCGCAATTGGCTAGCGCGTTTGGCTGTTAACCAAAACGTTGCAGGTTCGAGCCCTCCCATGAGTGGTGTGTTTTTTTCTTTGCGCTGATACCTTTGGAAAAATGTTTTGATGGTGGTGAGAGTGGAGCACGACTACCTCCGTGACGCAATTGGCTAGCACGTTCGGCTGTTCACGGAAAGGTTGGAGGTTCGAGCCCTCCCGAGAGCGGTGTGTCTCTTTTTTTGCACTGATAGCTTTGGAGAAATGTTCTGACGGTAGTGAGAGTGGAGCACGACTGTTTCCGTGGCAGAATCGGCTAGCGCGATCAACTGTTATCAAAAAGATTGGAGGTTTGAGCCCTCCCGAGAGCGGTGTGTCTCTTTTTTTTCTTTGCGCTGATAGCTTTGGAGAAATGTACTGACGGTGGTGAGAGTGGAGCACGACTGTCTCCGTGGCACAATCTGCTAATGCGTCGGCTGTTAACCAAAAGGTTGGAGGTTCGAGCGCTCCCGGGAGCAGTGTCTTGCTTTTTTTCTTTGCGCTGATAGCTTTGGAGAAACGTTCTGACGGTGGTGAGAGTGGAGGGCGGTTGGGTCCATGGTGCAATGGCTAGCGCAATTGGCTGTTAACCCAAAGGTTGGAGGTTCGAGCCCTCTCATGAGCGGTGTGTCGCTTTTTTTTCTTTGCACTGATATCTTTGGAGAAGTGTTCTGACCGTGCGGAGAGTGGAGCACGACTGTCTCCGTGGCGCAATTGGCTAGCGCGTTCAGCCGTTAACCAAAAGGTTGGAGGTTCGAGCCCTCCCACGAGCGGTGTGTCGCTTTTTTTTCTTTGTACTGATATCTTTGGAGAAGTGTTCTGACCATGGTGAGAGTGGTGCACGACTGTCTCCGTGGGACGATTGGCTAGCGCGTTGGTCTGTTAACCAAAAAGATGGAGGTTCGAACCCTCCCATGAGTGGTGTGTCTCTTTTTTTCTTTGCGCTGATACCTTTGGAGAAGTGTTCTGACCGTGGTGAGAGTGTAGCACGACTGTCTCCGTGGCGCAATCTGCTAGTGCGTCGGCTGTTAACCAAAAGGTTGGAGGTTCGAGCCCTTCCACGAGCGGTGTGTCGCTTTCTTTTCTTTGTACGGATATCTTCGGAGAAGTGTTCGGACCATGGTGAGAGTGGTGCACGACTGTTTCCGTGGAACGATTGGCTAGCGCGTTGGTTTGTTAACCAAAAGGATGGAGGTTCGAACCCTCCCATGAGTGGTGTGTCTCTTTTTCTTTGCGCTGATACCTTTGGAAAAATGTTCTGATGTTGGTGAGAGTAGATCACGACTACCTCCGTGACGCAATTGGCTAGCGCGTTCGGCTGTTGACCAAAAGGTTGGAGGTTCGAACCCTACCATGAGCGGTGTGTCTCTTTTTTTCTTTGCGCTGATACCTTTGGAAAAATGTTCTGATGGTGGTGAGAGTAGAGCACGACTACCTCCGTGACGCAATTGGCTAGCGCGTTCGGCTGTTAACCAAAAGGTTGGAGGTTCGAGCCCTCCCGTGAGCAGTGTGTCTCTTTTTTTATTTGCGCTGATACCTTTGAAAAAGTGTTCTGATGGTGGTGAGAGTGGAGCACGACTACCTCCGTGACGCAATTGGCTAGGGCGTTCGGGTGTTGACCAAAAGTTTGGAGGTTCGAGCCCTCCCGAGAGCTGTGTGTCTTTTTTTCCTTTGCGCTGATAGCTTTGGAGAAATGTTCTGACGGTGGTGAGAGTGGAGCACTACTGTCTCCGTGGCACAATCTGCTAGTGGGTTGGCTGTTAAGCAAAAGGTTTGAGGTTCGAGCCCTCCTGAGAACGGTGTGTCTCTTTTTTTTCTTTGTGCTGATAGCTTTGGAGAAATGTTCTGACGGTGGTGAGAGTGGCGCACGACTGTTTCCGGGGCAGAATCGGCTAGCGCGATCAACTGTTATCCAAAAGGTTGGAGGTTCGAGCCCTCCCATGAGCGGTGTGTCTCTTTTTTTCTTTGCGCTGATACCTTTGGAAAAATGTTCTGATGGTGGTGAGAGTAGAGCACGACTACCTCCGTGACGCAATTGGCTAGCGCGTTCGGCTGTTAACCAAAAGGTTGGAGGTTCGAGCCCTCCCGAAAGCGGTGTGTCTCTTTTTTTTTCTTTGCGCTGATAGCTTTGGAGAAATATTCTAACGGAGGTGAGAGTGGAGCACGATTGTCTCCGTGGCGCAATCTGCTAGTGCGTCGGCTGTTAACCAAAAGGTTGGAGATTCGAGCCCTCCCTTGAGCGGTGTGTCGCTTTTTTTCTTTGCACTGATATCTTTGTAGAAGTGTTCTGACTGTGGTGAGAGTGGAGCACGACTGTCTCCGTGGCGCAATTGGCTAGCGCGTTCGGCTGGTAACCAAAAGGTTGCAGGTTCGAACCCTCCCATGAGCGGTGTGTCTCTTTTTTCTTTGCGCTTATACCTTTGGAGAAATGTTCTGACGGTGGTAAAAGTGGAGCAAGGCTGTCTCCGTGGCGCAATCTGCTAGTGCGTCGGCTGTTAGGCAAAAGGTTGGAGGTTCGAGCCCTCCCGAGAGCGGTGTGTCTCTCTTTTTTCTTTGCGCTGATAGCTTTGGAGAAATGTTCTGACGGTTGTTAGAGTGGAGCACGACTGTTTCCGTGGCATAATCGGCTAGCGCGATCAACTGTTATCAAAAAGGTTTGAGGTTCGAGCCCTCCCGAGAGCGGTGTGTCTTTTTTCTTTGTGCTGATAGCTTTGGAGAAATGTTCTGACGGTGGTGAGAGTGGAGCACGACTGTCTCCGTGGCGCAATTGGCTAGCGCGTTCGGCTGTTAACGAAAAGGTTGGAGGTTCGAACCCTCGCATGAGCGGTGTGTCTCTTTTTTTCTTTGCGCTGATACCTTTGGAAAAATGTTCTGATGGTGGTGAGAGTGGAGCACGACTACCTCCGTGACGCAATTGGCTAGCGGGTTCGGCTGTTAACCAAAAGGTTGAGGTTCGAGCCCTCCCAAGAGCGGTGTGTCTCTTTTTTTTCGCTGATAGCTTTGGAGAAATGTTCTGATGGTGGTGAGAGTGGAGCACGACTACTTCCGTGACGCAATTGGCTAGCGCGTTCGGCTGTTAATCAAAAGGTTGGAATGTTCGAGCCCTCCCGAGAGCGGTGTGTCTCTTTTTTTTTGCGCTGATAGCTTTGGAGAAATGTTCTGACGGTGGTGAGAGTGGATGGAGCGCGACTGTCTCCGTGGCGCAGTCTGCTTGTGCGTCGGCTGTTAAGCAAAAGGTTGGAGGTTCGAGCCCTCCCGGGAGCAGTGTCTCGCTTTTTTTCTTTGCGCTGATAGCTTTGGAGAAACGTTCTGACGGTGGTGAGTGGAGCGCGGTTGGGTCCATGGTGCAATGGCTTGCGCGATTGGCTGTTAACCAAAAGGTTGGAGGTTCGAGCCCTCCCACGAGCGGTGTGTCTCTTTGTTTCTTTGCGCTGATACCTTTGTAAAAATGTTCTTATGGTGGTGAGAGCAGAGCACGACTACCTCCGTGACGCAATTGGCTATCGCGTTCGGCTGCTAACCAAAAGGTTGGAGGTTCGAGCCCTCCCATGAGCGGTGTGTAGCTTTTTTTCTTTGCACTGATATCTTTGGAGAAGTGTTCTGACCATGGTGAGAGTGGAGCACGACTACCTCCGTGACGCAATTGGCTAGCGCGTTCGGCTGTGACCAAAAGTTTGGAGGTTCGAGCCCTCCCGAGAGCGGTGTGTCTCTTTTTTTTTCTTTGCGCTGATAGCTTTGGAGAAATGTTCTGACGGTGGTAAAAGTAGAGCAAGGCTGTCTCCGTGGCGCAATCTGCTAATGCGTCGGCTGTTAAGCAAAAGGTTGGAGGTTCGAGCCCTCCCGAGAGCGGTGTGTCTCTTTTTTTTCTTTGCGCTGATATCTTTGGAGAAATGTTCTGACGGTGGTGAGAGTGGAGCACGACTGTTTACGTGGCAGAATCGGCTAGCGCGATCAACTGTTATCAAAAAGGTTTGAGGTTCGAGCCCTCCCGAGAGCCGTGTGTCTTTTTTCTTTGCGCTGATAGCTTTGGAGAAATGTTCTGACGGTGGTGAGAGTGGAGCACGACTGTTTCCGTTGCGCAATCCGCTAGTGCATCGGCTGTTAAGCAAAAGGTTAGAGGTTCGAGCCCTCTCGGAGCAGTGTGTCGCTTTTTTCTTTGCGCTGGTAGCTTTAGAGAAACGTTCTGACGCTGGTGAGAGTGCAGCGCGGTTGGGTCCATGGTGCAATGGCTAGCGCGATCGGCTGTTAACCAAAAGGTCTGAGGTTCGAGCCCTCCCATGAGCGGTGTGTCGCTTTTTTTTTTTGCACTGATATCTTTGGAGAAGTGTTCTGACTGTGGTGAGAGTGGATCACGACTGTCTCCGTGGGACGATTGGCTAGCGCGTTGGTCTGTTAAACAAAAGGATGGAGGTTTGAACCCTCCCATGAGCGGTGTGTTTTTTTTTCTTTGCGCTGATACCTTTGGAAAAATGTTCTGTTGGTGGTGAGAGTGGAGCACAACTACCTCCGTGACGCAATTGGCTAGCACGTTCGGCTGTTCACCGAAAGGTTGGAGGTTCGAGCCCTCCCATGAGCGGTGTGTCTCTTTTTTTCTTTGCGCTGATACTTTTGGAAAAATGTTCTGATGGTGGTGAGAGTAGAGCACGACTACCTCCGTGACGCAATCGGCTATCGCGTTCGGCTGCTAACCAAAATGTTTGAGGTTCGAGACCTCCCATGAGCGGTGTGTCGCTTTTTTTCTTTGCACTGATATCTTTGGAGGAGTGTTCTGACCGTAGTGAGAGTGGAGCACGACTGTCTCCGTGGCGCAATCTGCTAGTGCGTCGGCTGTGAACCAAAAGGTTTGAGGTTCGAGCCCTCCCAAGAGCGGTGTGTCGCTTTTTTTTCTTTGCACTGATATCTTTGTAGAAGAGTTCTGACCGTAGTGAGAGTGGAGCACGACTGTCTCCGTGGCGCAATTGGCTAGCGCGTTCGGCTGTTAACCAAAAGGTTGGAGGTTCGAGCCCTCCCACGAGCGGTGTGTCGCTTTTTTTTCTTTGCACTGATATCTTCGGAAAAGTGTTCTAACCGTGGTGAGAGTGAAACACGACTGTCTCCGTGGGACGATTGGCGAGCGCGTTGGTCTGTTAACCAAAAGGACGGAGGTTCGAACCCTCCCAAAAGTGGTGTGTCTCTATTTTTCTTTGCGCTGATACCTTTGGAAAATTTTCTGATTTTGGTTAAAGTGGAGCATGACTACCTCCGTGACGGAATTTCTAGCGCGTTCGGCTGATAACCAAAAGGTTGGAGGTTCGAGTCCTCCCGAGAGCGGTGTGTCCCTTTTTTCTTTGCGCTGACAGCTATGGAGAAATGTTCCGACAGTGGTGAGAGTGGAGCACGACTGTCTCCGTGGCTCAATCTGCTAGTTCGTCGGCTGTTAAGCAAAGGTTGGAGGTTAGAGCCCTCCCCGGGAGCAGCGTGTCGCTTTTTTTCTTTGCGCTGATAGCTTTGGAGAAACGTTCCTACGGTGGTGAGAGTGGACCGCGGTTGGGTCCGTGGTGCAATGGCTAGCGCGATCGGCTGTTAACCAAAAGGTTGGAGGTTCTAGCCCTCCCATGAGCGGTGTGTCACTTTTTTTCTTTGCACTGATATCTTTGAAGAAGTGTTGTGACCGTGATGAGAGTGGAGCAGGAACTGTCTCCATGGCGCAATTGACCTGCACGTTGGGCTCCTAACCAAAAGGATGGAGGTTCGAACCCACCCATGAGCGGTGTGTCTCTTTTTTTCTTTGCGCTGATACCTTTGGAAAAATGTTCTGATGGTGGTGAGAGTAGAGCACGACTACCTCCGTGACGCAATTGGCTAGCGCGTTTGGCTGTTGACCAAAAGTTTGGAGGTTCGAGCCCTCCCGAGAGCGGTGAGTCGCTTTTTTTTTGCACTGATATCTTTGGAGAAGTGTTCTGACCATGGTGAGAGTGGAGCACTACTGTCTCCGTGGCGAAATTGGCTAGCGTGTTGGGCTGTTAACCAAAAGGTTGGAGGTTCGAATTCTGCCATGAGCGGTGTGTTGCTTTTTTTCTTTAAACTGATATCTTTGGAGAAGTGTTCTGACCGTGGTGAGAGTGAAGCACGACTGTCTCCATGGTGCAATTCGCTAGCGCGTTGGGCTGTTAACCAAGAGGTTGGAGGTTCGAACCCTCCCATGAGCTGTGTGTCTCTTTTTTTCTTTGTGCTGATAGCTTTGGAGAAATGTTCTGATGGTGGTGAGAGTGGAGCACTACTGTCTCCGTGGCGCAATCTGCTAGTGCGTCGGCTGTTAAGCAAAAGGTTTGAGGTTCGAGCCCTCCTGAGAGCGGTGTGTCTCTTTTTTTTCTTTGCGCTGATAGCTTTGAAGAAATGTTCTGACGGTGGTGAGAGTGGCGCACGACTCTTTCCGCGGCAGAATCGGCTAGCGCGATCAACTGTTATCCAAAAGGTTGGAGGTTCGAGCCCTCCCATGAGCGGTGTGTCGCTTTTTTTTCTTTGCACTGATATCTTCGAAGTGTTCTGACCGTGGTGAGAGTGGAACACGACTGTCTCCGTGGGACGATTGGCGAGCGCGTTGGTCTGTTTACCAAAAGGTTGGAGGTTTGAACCCTCCCATGAGCGGTGTGTTTTTTTTCTTTGCGCTGATACCTTTGGAAATATGTTCTGTTGGTGGTGAGAGTTGAGCACAACTACCTCCGTGACGCAATTGGCTAGCACGTTCAGCTGTTCACCGAAAGGTTGGAGGTTCGAGCCCTCCCATGAGCGGTGTGTCTCTTTTTTTCTTTGCGCTGATACCTTTGGAAAAATGTTCTGATGGTGGTTAGAGTAGAGCACGACTACCTCCGTGACGCAATTGGCTATCGCGTTCGGCTGCTAACCAAAAGGTTGGAGGTTCGAGCCCTCCCGAGAGCGGTGTGTCGCTTTTTTTTGCACTGATATCTTTGGAGAAGTGTTCTGACCGTGGTGAGAGTGGAGCACTACTGTCTCCGTGGCGAAATTGGCTAGCGTGATGGGGTGTTAACGAAAAGGTTGGAGGTTCGAATTCTGCCATGAGCGGTGTGTTGCTTTTTTTCTTTAAACTGATATCTTTGGAGAAGTGTTCTGACCGTGTTGAGAGTGAAGCACGACTGTCTCCATGGTGCAATTCGCTAGCGCGTTGGGCTGTTAACCAAGAGGTTGGAGGTTCGAACCCTCCCATGAGCGGTGTGTCTCTTTTTTTCTTTGCGCTGATACCTTTGGAAAGATGTTCTGATGGGTGTGAGTGTAGAGCACGACTACCTCCGTGACGCAATTGGCTAGCGCGTTGGGCTGTTAACCATAAGGTTGGAGGTTCGAACCCTCCCATGAGCAGTGTGTCTCTTTTTTTCTTTGCGCTGATACCTTTGAAAAAAATGTTCTGATGGTGGTGAGAGTGGAGCACGACTACTTCCGTGACGCAATTGGCTAGCGCGTTCGGGTGTTGAGCAAAAGTATGGAGGTTCGAGCCCTCCCGAGAGCTGTGTGTCTCTTTTTTTCTTTGCGCTGATAGCTTTGGAGAAATGTTCTGATGGTGGTGAGAGTGGAGCACTACTGTCTCCGTGGCGCAATCTGCTAGTGCGTCGGCTGTTAAGCAAAAGGTTTGAGGTTCGAGCCCTCCTGAGAGCGGTTTGTCTTTTTTTTTGCGCTGATAGCTTTGGAGAAATGTTCTGACGGTGGTGAGAGTGGCGCACGACTGTTTCCGTGGCAGAATCGGCTAGCGCGATCAACTGTTATCCAAAAAGATGGAGGTTCGAGCCCTCCCATGAGCGGTGTGTCGCTTTTTTTTCTTTGCACTGATATCTCTGGAGAAGTGTTCTGACCGTGGTGAGAGTGGATCACGACTGTCTCCGTGGGACGATTGGCTAGCGCGTTGGTCTCTTAACCAAAAGGATGGAGGTTCGAACCCTCCCATGAGCGGTGTGTTTTTTTTTTCTTTGCGCTGATACCTTTGGAAAAATGTTCTGTTGGTGGTGAGAGTTGAGCACAACTACCTCCGTGACGCAATTGGCTAGCACGTTCGGCTGTTCACCGAAAGGTTGGAGGTTCGAGCCCTCCCATGAGCGGTTTGTCTCTTTTTTTCTTTGCGCTGATAGCTTTGGAAAAATGTTCTGATGGTGGTGAGAGTAGAGCACGACTACCTCCGTGACGCAATTGGCTATCGCGTTCGGCTGCTAACCAAAAGGTTGGAGGTTCGAGCGCTCCCATGAGCGGTGTGTCGCTTTATTTCTTTGCACTGATATCTTTGGAGAAGTGTTCTGACCGTAGTGAGAGTGGAGCACGACTGTTTCCGTGGCGCAATCTGCTGGTGCGTCGGCTGTTAACCAAAAGGTTGGAGGTTCGAGCCCTCCCATGAGCGGTGTGTCGCTTTTTTTTCTTTGCACTGATATCTTTGTAGAAGTGTTCTGACAGTGGTGAGAGTGGAGCACGACTGTCTCCGTGGCTCAATCTGCTAGTTCGTCGGCTGTTAAGCAAAGGTTGGAGGTTCGAGCCCTCCCCGGGAGCAGCGTGTCGCTTTTTTTCTTTGCGCTGATAGCTTTGGAGAAACGTTCCTACGGTGGTGAGAGTGGACCGCGGTTGGGTCCGTGGTGCAATGGCTAGCGCGATCGGCTGTTAACCAAAAGGTTGGAGGTTCTAGCCCTCCCATGAGCGGTGTGTCACTTTTTTTCTTTGCACTGATATCTTTGAAGAAGTGTTGTGACCGTGATGAGAGTGGAGCAGGAACTGTCTCCATGGCGCAATTGACCTGCGCATTGGGCTCCTAACCAAAAGGATGGAGGTTCGAACCCTCCCATGAGCGGTGTGTCTCTTTTTTTCTTTGCGCTGATACCTTTGGAAAAATGTTCTGATGGTGGTGAGAGTAGAGCACGACTACCTCCGTGACGCAATTGGCTAGCGCGTTCGGCTGTTGACCAAAAGTTTGGAGGTTCGAGCCCTCCCGAGAGCGGTGTGTCGCTTTTTTTTTGCACTGATATTTTTGGAGAAGTGTTCTGACCGTGGTGAGAGTGGAGCACTACTGTCTCCGTGGCGAAATTGGCTAGCGTGTTGGGGTGTTAACGAAAAGGTTGGAGGTTCGAATTCTGCCATGAGCGGTGTGTTGCTTTTTTTCTTTAAACTGATATCTTTGGAGAAGTGTTCTGACCGTGGTGAGAGTGAAGCACGACTGTCTCCATGGTGCAATTCGCTAGCGCGTTGGGCTCTTAACCAAGAGGTTGGAGGTTCGAACCCTCCCATGAGCGGTGTGTCTCTTTTTTTCTTTGCGCTGATACCTTTGGAAAATTGTTCTGATGGTGGTGAGAGTAGAGCACGACTACCTCCGTGACGCAATTGGCTAGCGCGTTGGGCTGTTAACCATAAGGTTGGAGGTTCGAACGCTTTCATGAGCAGTGTGTCTCTTTTTTTCTTTGCGCTGATACCTTTGAAAAAATGTTCTGATGGTGGTGAGAGTGGAGCACGACTACGTCCGTGACGCAATTGGCTAGCGCGTTCGGGTGTTGAGCAAAAGTGTGGAGGTTCGAGCCCTCCCGAGAGCTGTGTGTCTCTTTTTCTTTGCGCTGATAGCTTTGGAGAAATGTTCTGATGGTGGTGAGAGTGGAGCACTACTGTCTCCGTGGCGCAATCTGCTAGTGTGTCGGCTGTTAAGCAAAAGGTTTGAGGTTCGAGCCCTCCTGAGAGCGGTGTGTCTCTTTTTTTTCTTTGCGCTGATAGCTTTGGAGAGATGTTCTGACGGTGGTGAGAGTGGCGCACGACTGTTTCCGCGGCAGAATCGGCTAGCGCGATCAACTGTTATCCAAAAGGTTGGAGGTTCGAGCCCTCCCATGAGCAGTGTGTCGCTTTTTTTTCTTTGCACTGATATCTCTGGAGAAGTGTCCTGACCCTGGTGAGAGTGGATCACGACTGTCTCCGTGGGACGATTGGCTAGCGCGTTGGTCTCTTAACCAAAAGGATGGAGGTTTGAACCCTCCCATGAGCGGTGTGTTTTTTTTTCTTTGCGCTGATACCTTTGGAAATATGTTCTGTTGGTGGTGAGAGTTGAGCACAACTACCTCCGTGACGCAATTGGCTAGCACGTTCGGCTGTTCACCGAAAGGTTGGAGGTTCGAGCCCTCCCATGAGCGGTGTGTCTCTTTTTTTCTTTGCGCTGATACCTTTCGAAAAATGTTCTGATGGTGGTGAGAGTAGAGCACGACTACCTCCGTGACGCAATTGGCTATCGCGTTCGGCTGCTAACCAAAAGGTTGGAGGTTCGAGCCCTCCCATGAGCGGTGTGTCGCTTTATTTCTTTGCACTGATATCTTTGGAGAAGTGTTCTGACCGTATTGAGAGTGGAGCACGACTGTCTCCGTGGCGCAATCTCCTAGTGCGTCGGCTGTTAACCAAAAGGTTGGAGGTTCGAGCCCTCCCAGGAGCGGTGTGTCGCTTTTTTTTCTTTGCACTGATATCTTTGTAGAAGTGTTCCGACCGTAGTGAGAGTGGAGGACGACTGTCTCCGTGGCGCAATTGGCTAGCGCGTTTGGCTGTTAACCAACAGGTTGGAGGTTCGAGCCCTCCCACTAGCGGTGTGTCGCTTTTTTTTTCTTTGCACTGATATCTTCGAAGTGTTCTGACCGTGGTAAGAGTGGAACACGACTGTCTCCGTGGGACGATTGGCGAGCGCGTTGGTCTGTTAACAAAAAGGATGGAAGTTCGAACCCTCCAAAAAGCGGTGTGTCTCTTTTTTTCTTTGCGCTGATACCTTTGGAAAATTTTCTGATTGTGGTTAAAGTGGAGCATGACTACCTCCGTGACGGAATTTCTAGCGCGTTCGGCTGATAACCAAAAGGTTGGAGGTTCGAGCCCTCCCGAGAGCGGTGTGTCCCTTTTTTCTTTGCGCTGACAGCTATGGAGGAATGTTCCGACAGTGTTGAGAGTGGAGCACGACTGTCTCCGTGGCTCAATCTGCTAGTTCGTCGGCTGTTAAGCAAAGGTTGGAGGTTCGAGCCCACCCCGCGAGCAGCGTGTCGCTTTTTTTCTTTGCGCTGATAGCTTTGGAGAAACGTTCCTACGGTGGTGAGAGTGGACCGCGGTAGGGTCCGTGGTGCAATGGCTAGCGCGATCGGCTGTTAACCAAAAGGTTGGAGGTTCTAGCCCTCCCATGAGCGGTGTGTCACTTTTTTTCTTTGCACTGATATCTTTGAAGAAGTGTTGTGACCGTGATGAGAGTGGAGCAGGAACTGTCTTCATGGCGCAATTGACTAGCGCGTTGGGCTCCTAACCAAAAGGATGGAGGTTCGAACCCTCCCATGAGCGGTGTGTCTCTTTTTTTCTTTGCGCTGATACCTTTGAAAAAATGTTCTGATGGTGGTGAGAGTAGAGCACGACTACCTCCGTGACGCAATTGGCTAGCGCGTTCGGCTGTTGACCAAAAGTTTGGAGGTTCGAGCCCTCCCGAGAGCGGTGTGTCGCTTTTTTTTGCACTGATATCTTTGGAGAAGTGTTCTGACCGTGGTGAGAGTGGAGCACTACTGTCTCCGTGGCGAAATTGGCTAGCGTGTTGGGGTGTTAACGAAAAGTTTGGAGGTTCGAATTCTGCCATGAGCGGTGTGTTGCTTTTTTTCTTTAAACTGATATCTTTGGAGAAGTGTTCTGACCGTGGTGAGAGTGAAGCACGACTGTCTCCATGGTGCAATTCGCTAGCGCGTTGGGCTCTTAACCAAGAGGTTGGAGGTTCGAACCCTCCCATGAGCGGTGTGTCTCTTTTTTTCTTTGCGCTGATACCTTTGGAAAATTGTTCTGATGGTGGTGAGAGTAGAGCACGACTACCTCCGTGACGCAATTGGCTAGCGCGTTGGGCTGTTAACCATAAGGTTGGAGGTTCGAACGCTTTCATGAGCAGTGTGTCTCTTTTTTTCTTTGCGCTGATACCTTTGAAAAAATGTTCTGATGGTGGTGAGAGTGGAGCACGACTACGTCCGTGACGCAATTGGCTAGCGCGTTCGGGTGTTGAGCAAAAGTATGGAGGTTCGAGCCCTCCCGAGAGCTGTGTGTCTCTTTTTCTTTGCGCTGATAGCTTTGGAGAAATGTTCTGATGGTGGTGAGAGTGGAGCACTACTGTCTCCGTGGCGCAATCTGCTAGTGTGTCGGCTGTTAAGCAAAAGGTTTGAGGTTCGAGCCCTCCTGAGAGCGGTGTGTCTCTTTTTTTTCTTTGCGCTGATAGCTTTGGAGAGATGTTCTGACGGTGGTGAGAGTGGCGCACGACTGTTTCCGCGGCAGAATCGGCTAGCGCGATCAACTGTTATCCAAAAGGTTGGAGGTTCGAGCCCTCCCATGAGCAGTGTGTCGCTTTTTTTTCTTTGCACTGATATCTCTGGAGAAGTGTCCTGACCCTGGTGAGAGTGGATCACGACTGTCTCCGTGGGACGATTGGCTAGCGCGTTGGTCTCTTAACCAAAAGGATGGAGGTTTGAACCCTCCCATGAGCGGTGTGTTTTTTTTTCTTTGCGCTGATACCTTTGGAAATATGTTCTGTTGGTGGTGAGAGTTGAGCACAACTACCTCCGTGACGCAATTGGCTAGCACGTTCGGCTGTTCACCGAAAGGTTGGAGGTTCGAGCCCTCCCATGAGCGGTGTGTCTCTTTTTTTCTTTGCGCTGATACCTTTCGAAAAATGTTCTGATGGTGGTGAGAGTAGAGCACGACTACCTCCGTGACGCAATTGGCTATCGCGTTCGGCTGCTAACCAAAAGGTTGGAGGTTCGAGCCCTCCCATGAGCGGTGTGTCGCTTTATTTCTTTGCACTGATATCTTTGGAGAAGTGTTCTGACCGTATTGAGAGTGGAGCACGACTGTCTCCGTGGCGCAATCTCCTAGTGCGTCGGCTGTTAACCAAAAGGTTGGAGGTTCGAGCCCTCCCAGGAGCGGTGTGTCGCTTTTTTTTCTTTGCACTGATATCTTTGTAGAAGTGTTCCGACCGTAGTGAGAGTGGAGGACGACTGTCTCCGTGGCGCAATTGGCTAGCGCGTTTGGCTGTTAACCAACAGGTTGGAGGTTCGAGCCCTCCCACTAGCGGTGTGTCGCTTTTTTTTTCTTTGCACTGATATCTTCGAAGTGTTCTGACCGTGGTAAGAGTGGAACACGACTGTCTCCGTGGGACGATTGGCGAGCGCGTTGGTCTGTTAACAAAAAGGATGGAAGTTCGAACCCTCCAAAAAGCGGTGTGTCTCTTTTTTTCTTTGCGCTGATACCTTTGGAAAATTTTCTGATTGTGGTTAAAGTGGAGCATGACTACCTCCGTGACGGAATTTCTAGCGCGTTCGGCTGATAACCAAAAGGTTGGAGGTTCGAGCCCTCCCGAGAGCGGTGTGTCCCTTTTTTCTTTGCGCTGACAGCTATGGAGGAATGTTCCGACAGTGTTGAGAGTGGAGCACGACTGTCTCCGTGGCTCAATCTGCTAGTTCGTCGGCTGTTAAGCAAAGGTTGGAGGTTCGAGCCCACCCCGCGAGCAGCGTGTCGCTTTTTTTCTTTGCGCTGATAGCTTTGGAGAAACGTTCCTACGGTGGTGAGAGTGGACCGCGGTAGGGTCCGTGGTGCAATGGCTAGCGCGATCGGCTGTTAACCAAAAGGTTGGAGGTTCTAGCCCTCCCATGAGCGGTGTGTCACTTTTTTTCTTTGCACTGATATCTTTGAAGAAGTGTTGTGACCGTGATGAGAGTGGAGCAGGAACTGTCTTCATGGCGCAATTGACTAGCGCGTTGGGCTCCTAACCAAAAGGATGGAGGTTCGAACCCTCCCATGAGCGGTGTGTCTCTTTTTTTCTTTGCGCTGATACCTTTGAAAAAATGTTCTGATGGTGGTGAGAGTAGAGCACGACTACCTCCGTGACGCAATTGGCTAGCGCGTTCGGCTGTTGACCAAAAGTTTGGAGGTTCGAGCCCTCCCGAGAGCGGTGTGTCGCTTTTTTTTGCACTGATATCTTTGGAGAAGTGTTCTGACCGTGGTGAGAGTGGAGCACTACTGTCTCCGTGGCGAAATTGGCTAGCGTGTTGGGGTGTTAACGAAAAGTTTGGAGGTTCGAATTCTGCCATGAGCGGTGTGTTGCTTTTTTTCTTTAAACTGATATCTTTGGAGAAGTGTTCTGACCGTGGTGAGAGTGAAGCACGACTGTCTCCATGGTGCAATTCGCTAGCGCGTTGGGCTCTTAACCAAGAGGTTGGAGGTTCGAACCCTCCCATGAGCGGTGTGTCTCTTTTTTTCTTTGCGCTGATACCTTTGGAAAATTGTTCTGATGGTGGTGAGAGTAGAGCACGACTACCTCCGTGACGCAATTGGCTAGCGCGTTGGGCTGTTAACCATAAGGTTGGAGGTTCGAACGCTTTCATGAGCAGTGTGTCTCTTTTTTTCTTTGCGCTGATACCTTTGAAAAAATGTTCTGATGGTGGTGAGAGTAGAGCACGACTACGTCCGTGACGCAATTGGCTAGCGCGTTCGGGTGTTGAGCAAAAGTATGGAGGTTCGAGCCCTCCCGAGAGCTGTGTGTCTCTTTTTTTCTTTGCGCTGATAGCTTTGGAGAAATGTTCTGATGGTGGTGAGAGTGGAGCACTACTGTCTCCGTGGCGCAATCTGCTAGTGTGTCGGCTGTTAAGCAAAAGGTTTGAGGTTCGAGCCCTCCTGAGAGCGGTGTGTCTCTTTTTTTTCTTTGCGCTGATAGCTTTGGAGAGATGTTCTGACGGTGGTGAGAGTGGCGCACGACTGTTTCCGCGGCAGAATCGGCTAGCGCGATCAACTGTTATCCAAAAGGTTGGAGGTTCGAGCCCTCCCATGAGCAGTGTGTCGCTTTTTTTTCTCTGCACTGATATCTCTGGAGAAGTGTCCTGACCCTGGTGAGAGTTGATCACGACTGTCTCCGTGGGACGATTGGCTAGCGCGTTGGTCTCTTAACCAAAAGGATGGAGGTTTGAACCCTCCCATGAGCGGTGTGTTTTTTTTTCTTTGCGCTGATACCTTTGGAAATATGTTCTGTTGGTGGTGAGAGTTGAGCACAACTACCTCCGTGACGCAATTGGCTAGCACGTTCGGCTGTTCACCGAAAGGTTGGAGGTTCGAGCCCTCCCATGAGCGGTGTGTCTCTTTTTTTCTTTGCGCTGATACCTTTGGAAAAATGTTCTGATGGTGGTGAGAGTAGAGCACGACTACCTCCGTGACGCAATTGGCTATCGCGTTCGGCTGCTAACCAAAAGGTTGGAGGTTCGAGCCCTCCCATGAGCGGTGTGTCGCTTTATTTCTTTGCACTGATATCTTTGGAGAAGTGTTCTGACCGCAGTGAGAGTGGAGCACGACTGTCTCCGTGGCGCAATCTCCTAGTGCGTCGGCTGTTAACCAAAAGGTTGGAGGTTCGAGCCCTCCCATGAGCGGTGTGTCGCTTTTTTTTCTTTGCACTGATATCTTTGTAGAAGTGTTCCGACCGTAGTGAGAGTGGAGGACGACTGTCTCCGTGGCGCAATTGGCTAGCGCGTTTGGCTGTTAACCAACAGTTTGGAGGTTCGAGCCCTCCCACTAGCGGTGTGTCGCTTTTTTTTTCTTTGCACTGATATCTTCGAAGTGTTCTGACCGTGGTGAGAGTGGAACACGACTGTCTCCGTTGGACGATTGGCGAGCGCGTTGGTCTGTTAACAAAAAGGATGGAAGTTCGAACCCTCCAAAAAGCGGTGTGTCTCTTTTTTTCTTTGCGCTGATACCTTTGGAAAATTTTCTGATTTTGGTGAAAGTGGAGCATGACTACCTCCGTGACGCAATTGGCTAGAGCGTTCGGCTGATAACCAAAAGGTTGGAGGTTCGTGCCCTCCCGAGAGCGGTGTGTCCCTTTTTTATTTGCGCTGACAGCTATGAAGAAATGTTCCGACAGTGGTGAGAGTGGAGCACGACTGTCTCCGTGGCTCAATCTGCTAGTTCGTCGGCTGTTAAGCAAAGGTTGGAGGTTCGAGCCCTCCCCGGGAGCAGCGTGTCGCTTTTTTTCTTTGCGCTTATAGCTTTGGAGAAACGTTCCTACGGTGGTGAGAGTGGACCGCGGTTGGGTCCGTGGTGCAATGGCTAGCGCGATCGGCTGTTAACCAAAAGGTTGGAGGTTCTAGCCCTCCCATGAGCGGTGTGTCACTTTTTTTCTTTGCACTGATATCTTTGAAGAAGTGTTGTGACCGTGATGAGAGTGGAGCAGGAACTGTCTCCATGGCGCAATTGACCTGCGCGTTGGGCTCCTAACCAAAAGGATGGAGGTTCGAACCCTCCCATGAGCGGTGTGTCTCTTTTTTTCTTTGCGCTGATACCTTTGGAAAAATGTTCTGATAGTGGTGAGAGTAGAGCACGACTACCTCCGTGACGCAATTGGCTAGCGCGTTCGGCTGTTGACCAAAAGTTTGGAGGTTCGAGCCCTCCCGAGAGCGGTGTGTCGCTTTTTTTGCACTGATATCTTTGGAGAAGTGTTCTGACCGTGGTGAGAGTGGAGCACTACTGTCTAAGTGGCGAAATTGGCTAGCGTGTTGGGGTGTTAACGAAAAGGTTGGAGGTTCGAATTCTGCCATGAGCGGTGTGTTGCTTTTTTTCTTTAAACTGATATCTTTGGAGAAGTGTTCTGACCGTGGTGAGAGTGAAGCACGACTGTCTCCATGGTGCAATTCGCTAGCGCGTTGGGCTCTTAACCAAGAGGTTGGAGGTTCGAACCCTCCCATGAGCAGTGTGTCTCTTTTTTTCTTTGCGCTGATACCTTTGAAAAAATGTTCTAATGGTGGTGAGAGTGGAGCACGACTACGTCCGTGACGCAATTGGCTAGCGCGTTCGGGTGTTGAGCAAAAGTATGGAGGTTCGAGCCCTCCCGAGAGCTGTGTGTCTCTTTTTTTCTTTGCGCTGATAGCTTTGGAGAAATGTTCTGATGGTGGTGAGAGTGGAGCACTACTGTCTCCGTGGCGCAATCTGCTAGTGTGTCGGCTGTTAAGCAAAAGGTTTGAGGTTCGAGCCCTCCTGAGAGCGGTGTGTCTCTTTTTTTTCTTTGCGCTGATAGCTTTGGAGAGATGTTCTGACGGTGGTGAGAGTGGCGCACGACTGTTTCCGCGGCAGAATCGGCTAGCGCGATCAACTGTTATCCAAAAGGTTGGAGGTTCGAGCCCTCCCATGAGCGGTGTGTCGCTTTTTTTTCTTTGCACTGATATCTCTGGAGAAGTGTCCTGACCGTGGTGAGAGTGGATCACGACTGTCTCCGTGGGACGATTGGCTAGCGCGTTGGTCTCTTAACCAAAAGGATGGAGGTTTGAACCCTCCCATGAGCGGTGTGTTTTTTTTTCTTTGCGCTGATACCTTTGGAAATATGTTCTGTTGGTGGTGAGAGTTGAGCACAACTACCTCCGTGACGCAATTGGCTAGCACGTTCGGCTGTTCACCGAAAGGTTGGAGGTTCGAGCCCCCCCATGAGCGGTGTGTCTCTTTTTTTCTTTGCGCTGATACCTTTGGAAAAATGTTCTGATGGTGGTGAGAGTAGAGCACGACTACCTCCGTGACGCAATTGGCTATCGCGTTCGGCTGCTAACCAAAAGGTTGGAGGTTCGAGCCCTCCCATGAGCGGTGTGTCGCTTTATTTTTTTGCACTGATATCTTTGGAGAAGTGTTCTGACCGTAGTGAGAGTGGAGCACGACTGTCTCCGTGGCGCAATCTCCTAGTGCGTCGGCTGTTAACCAAAAGGTTGGAGGTTCGAGCCCTCCCATGAGCGGTGTGTCGCTTTTTTTTCTTTGCACTGATATCTTTGTAGAAGTGTTCCGACCGTAGTGAGAGTGGAGGACGACTGTCTCCGTGGCGCAATTGGCTAGCGCGTTTGGCTGTTAACCAACAGGTTGGAGGTTCGAGCCCTCCCACTAGCGGTGTGTCGCTTTTTTTTTCTTTGCACTGATATCTTCGAAGTGTTCTGACCGTGGTGAGAGTGGAACACGACTGTCTTCGTGGGACGATTGGCGAGCGCGTTGGTCTGTTAACCAAAAGGATGGAAGTTCGAACCCTCCAAAAAGCGGTGTGTCTCTTTTTTTCTTTGCGCTGATACCTTTGGAAAATTTTCTGATTGTGGTTAAAGTGGAGCATGACTACCTCCGTGACGGAATTTCTAGCGCGTTCGGCTGATAACCAAAAGGTTGGAGGTTCGAGCCCTCCCAAGAGCGGTGTGTCCCTTTTTTTTGCGCTGACAGCTATGGAGGAATGTTCCGACAGTGGTGAGAGTGGAGCACGACTGTCTCCGTGGCTCAATCTGCTAGTTCGTCGGCTGTTAAGCAAAGGTTGGAGGTTCGAGCCCACCCCGCGAGCAGCGTGTCGCTTTTTTTCTTTGCGCTGATAGCTTTGGAGAAACGTTCCTACGGTGGTGAGAGTGGACCGCGGTAGGGTCCGTGGTGCAATGGCTAGCGCGATCGGCTGTTAACCAAAAGGTTGGAGGTTCTAGCCCTCCCATGAGCGGTGTGTCACTTTTTTTCTTTGCACTGATATCTTTGAAGAAGTGTTGTGACCGTGATGAGAGTGGAGCAGGAACTGTCTCCATGGCGCAATTGACTAGCGCGTTGGGCTCCTAACCAAAAGGATGGAGGTTCGAACCCTCCCATGAGCGGTGTGTCTCTTTTTTTCTTTGCGCTGATACCTTTGAAAAAATGTTCTGATGGTGGTGAGAGTGGAGCACGACTACTTCCGTGACGCAATTGGCTAGCGCGTTCGGCTGTTAATCAAAAGGTTGGAATGTTCGAGCCCTCCCGAGAGCGGTGTGTCTCTTTTTTTTGCGCTGATAGCTTTGGAGAAATGTTCTGACGGTGGTGAGAGTGGATGGAGCGCGACTGTCTCCGTGGCGCAGTCTGCTTGTGCGTCGGCTGTTAAGCAAAAGGTTGGAGGTTCGAGCCCTCCCGGGAGCAGTGTCTCGCTTTTTTTCTTTGCGCTGATAGCTTTGGAGAAACGTTCTGACGGTGGTGAGTGGAGCGCGGTTGGGTCCATGGTGCAATGGCTTGCGCGATTGGCTGTTAACCAAAAGGTTGGAGGTTCGAGCCCTCCCACGAGCGGTGTGTCGCTTTTTTTTCTTTGCACTGATATCTTTGGAGAAGTGTTCTGACCATGGTGAGAGTGGAGCACGACTACCTCCGTGACGCAATTGGCTAGCGCGTTCGGCTGTGACCAAAAGTTTGGAGGTTCGAGCCCTCCCGAGAGCGGTGTGTCTCTTTCTTTTCTTTGCGCTGATAGCTTTGGAGAAATGTTCTGACGGTGGTAAAAGTAGAGCAAGGCTGTCTCCGTGGCGCAATCTGCTAATGCGTCGGCTGTTAAGCAAAAGGTTGGAGGTTCGAGCCCTCCCGAGAGCGGTGTGTCTCTTTTTTTCTTTGCGCTGATATCTTTGGAGAAATGTTCTGACGGTGGTGAGAGTGGAGCACGACTGTTTACGTGGCAGAATCGGCTAGCGCGATCAACTGTTATCAAAAAGGTTTGAGGTTCGAGCCCTCCCGAGAGCCGTGTGTCTTTTTTCTTTGCGCTGATAGCTTTGGAGAAATGTTCTGACGGTGGTGAGAGTGGAGCCCGAATGTTTCCGTTGCGCAATCCGCTAGTGCGTCGGCTGTTAAGCAAAAGGTTGGAGGTTCGAGCCCTCCCGGAGCAGTGTGTCGCTTTTTTCTTTGCGCTGATAGCTTTAGAGAAACGTTCTGACGCTGCTGAGAGTGGAGCGTGGTTGGGACCGTGGCGCAATGGCTAGCGCGATCGGCTGTTAACCAAAAGGTTGGAGGTTCGGGCCCTCCCATGAGCGTTGTGTCGCTTTTTTTTTTCTTTGCACTGATATCTTTGGAGAATTGTTCTGACCGTGGTGAGAGTGGATCACGACTGTCTCCGTGGGACGATTGGCTAGCGCGTTGGTCTGTTAACCAAAAGGATGGAGGTTTGAACCCTCCCATGAGCGGTGTGTTTTTTTTCTTTGCGCTGATACCTTTGGAAAAATGTTCTGTTGGTGGTGAGAGTGGAGCACGACTACCTCCGTGACGCAATTGGCTAGCACGTTCGGCTGTTCACCGAAAGGTTGGAGGTTCCAGCCCTCCATTGAGCGGTGTGTCTCTTTGTTTCTTTGCGCTGATACCTTTGGAAAAATGTTCTTATGGTGGTGAGAGCAGAGCACGACTACCTCCGTGACGCAATTGGCTATCGCGTTCGGCTGCTAACCAAAAGGTTGGAGGTTCGAGCCCTCCCATGAGCGGTGTGTAGCTTTTTTTCTTTGCACTGATATCTTTGGAGAAGTGTTCTGACCGTAGTGAGAGTGGAGCATGACTGTCTCCGTGGCGCAATCTGCTAGTGCGTCGGCTGTTAGCCAAAAGGTTGGAGGTTCGAGCCCTCCCATGAGCGGTGTGTCGCTTTTTTTCTTTGCACTGATATCTTTGTAGAAGTGTTCTGACCGTGGTGAGAGTGGAGCACGACTGTCTCCGTGGCGCAATTGGCTAGCGCGTTCGGCTGTTAACCAAAAAGTTGGAGGTTCGAGCCCTCCCTCGAGCGGTGTGTCGCTTTTTTTTCTTTGCACTGATATCTTTGGAGAAGTGTTCTGACCGTGGTGAGAGTGGAAGACGACTGTCTCCGTGGGACGATTGGCGAGCGCGTTGGTCTGTTAACCAAAAGGATCGAGGTTCGAACCCTCCCAAAAGCGGTGTGTCTCTTTTTTTCTTTGCGCTGATACCTTTGGAAAATTTCCTGATTGTGGTGAAATTGGAGCATGGCTACCTCCGTGACGCAATTGGCTAGCGCGTTCGTCTGTTAACCAAAAGGTTGGAGGTTCGAGCCCTCCCCGGGAGCAGCGTGTCGCTTTTTTTTGCGTTGATAGCTTTGGAGAAACGTTCTTACGGTGGTGAGAGTGGACAACGGTTGGGTCCGTGGTGCAATGACTAGCGCGATCGGCTGTTAACCAAAAGGTTGGAGGTTCAAGCCCTCCCATGAGCGGTGTGTCACTTTCTTTCTTTGCACTGATATCTTTGGAGAAGTGTTCTGACCGTAGTGAGAGTGGAGCACGACTGTCTCCGTGGCGCAATCTCCTAGTGCGTCGGCTGTTAACCAAAAGGTTGGAGGTTCGAGCCCTCCCATGAGCGGTGTGTCGCTTTTTTTTCTTTGCACTGATATCTTTGTAGAAGTGTTCCGACCGTAGTGAGAGTGGAGGACGACTGTCTCCGTGGCGCAATTGGCTAGCGCGTTTGGCTGTTAACCAACAGGTTGGAGGTTCGAGCCCTCCCACTAGCGGTGTGTCGCTTTTTTTTTCTTTGCACTGATATCTTCGAAGTGTTCTGACCGTGGTGAGAGTGGAACACGACTGTCTTCGTGGGACGATTGGCGAGCGCGTTGGTCTGTTAACCAAAAGGATGGAAGTTCGAACCCTCCAAAAAGCGGTGTGTCTCTTTTTTTCTTTGCGCTGATACCTTTGGAAAATTTTCTGATTGTGGTTAAAGTGGAGCATGACTACCTCCGTGACGGAATTTCTAGCGCGTTCGGCTGATAACCAAAAGGTTGGAGGTTCGAGCCCTCCCAAGAGCGGTGTGTCCCTTTTTTTTTGCGCTGACAGCTATGGAGGAATGTTCCGACAGTGGTGAGAGTGGAGCACGACTTTCTCCGTGGCTCAATCTGCTAGTTCGTCGGCTGTTAAGCAAAGGTTGGAGGTTCGAGCCCACCCCGCGAGCAGCGTGTCGCTTTTTTTCTTTGCGCTGATAGCTTTGGAGAAACGTTCCTACGGTGGTGAGAGTGGACCGCGGTAGGGTCCGTGGTGCAATGGCTAGCGCGATCGGCTGTTAACCAAAAGGTTGGAGGTTCTAGCCCTCCCATGAGCGGTGTGTCACTTTTTTTCTTTGCACTGATATCTTTGAAGAAGTGTTGTGACCGTGATGAGAGTGGAGCAGGAACTGTCTCCATGGCGCAATTGACTAGCGCGTTGGGCTCCTAACCAAAAGGATGGAGGTTCGAACCCTCCCATGAGCGGTGTGTCTCTTTTTTTCTTTGCGCTGATACCTTTGAAAAAATGTTCTGATGGTGGTGAGAGTGGAGCACGACTACTTCCGTGACGCAATTGGCTAGCGCGTTCGGCTGTTAATCAAAAGGTTGGAATGTTCGAGCCCTCCCGAGAGCGGTGTGTCTCTTTTTTTTGCGCTGATAGCTTTGGAGAAATGTTCTGACGGTGGTGAGAGTGGATGGAGCGCGACTGTCTCCGTGGCGCAGTCTGCTTGTGCGTCGGCTGTTAAGCAAAAGGTTGGAGGTTCGAGCCCTCCCGGGAGCAGTGTCTCGCTTTTTTTCTTTGCGCTGATAGCTTTGGAGAAACGTTCTGACGGTGGTGAGTGGAGCGCGGTTGGGTCCATGGTGCAATGGCTTGCGCGATTGGCTGTTAACCAAAAGGTTGGAGGTTCGAGCCCTCCCACGAGCGGTGTGTCGCTTTTTTTTCTTTGCACTAATATCTTTGGAGAAGTGTTCTGACCATGGTGAGAGTGGAGCACGACTACCTCCGTGACGCAATTGGCTAGCGCGTTCGGCTGTGACCAAAAGTTTGGAGGTTCGAGCCCTCCCGAGAGCGGTGTGTCTCTTTCTTTTCTTTGCGCTGATAGCTTTGGAGAAATGTTCTGACGGTGGTAAAAGTAGAGCAAGGCTGTCTCCGTGGCGCAATCTGCTAATGCGTCGGCTGTTAAGCAAAAGGTTGGAGGTTCGAGCCCTCCCGAGAGCGGTGTGTCTCTTTTTTTCTTTGCGCTGATATCTTTGGAGAAATGTTCTGACGGTGGTGAGAGTGGAGCACGACTGTTTACGTGGCAGAATCGGCTAGCGCGATCAACTGTTATCAAAAAGGTTTGAGGTTCGAGCCCTCCCGAGAGCCGTGTGTCTTTTTTCTTTGCGCTGATAGCTTTGGAGAAATGTTCTGACGGTGGTGAGAGTGGAGCCCGAATGTTTCCGTTGCGCAATCCGCTAGTGCGTCGGCTGTTAAGCAAAAGGTTGGAGGTTCGAGCCCTCCCGGAGCAGTGTGTCGCTTTTTTCTTTGCGCTGATAGCTTTAGAGAAACGTTCTGACGCTGCTGAGAGTGGAGCGTGGTTGGGACCGTGGCGCAATGGCTAGCGCGATCGGCTGTTAACCAAAAGGTTGGAGGTTCGGGCCCTCCCATGAGCGTTGTGTCGCTTTTTTTTTTCTTTGCACTGATATCTTTGGAGAATTGTTCTGACCGTGGTGAGAGTGGATCACGACTGTCTCCGTGGGACGATTGGCTAGCGCGTTGGTCTGTTAACCAAAAGGATGGAGGTTTGAACCCTCCCATGAGCGGTGTGTTTTTTTTCTTTGCGCTGATACCTTTGGAAAAATGTTCTGTTGGTGGTGAGAGTGGAGCACGACTACCTCCGTGACGCAATTGGCTAGCACGTTCGGCTGTTCACCGAAAGGTTGGAGGTTCCAGCCCTCCATTGAGCGGTGTGTCTCTTTGTTTCTTTGCGCTGATACCTTTGGAAAAATGTTCTTATGGTGGTGAGAGCAGAGCACGACTACCTCCGTGACGCAATTGGCTATCGCGTTCGGCTGCTAACCAAAAGGTTGGAGGTTCGAGCCCTCCCATGAGCGGTGTGTAGCTTTTTTTCTTTGCACTGATATCTTTGGAGAAGTGTTCTGACCGTAGTGAGAGTGGAGCATGACTGTCTCCGTGGCGCAATCTGCTAGTGCGTCGGCTGTTAGCCAAAAGGTTGGAGGTTCGAGCCCTCCCATGAGCGGTGTGTCGCTTTTTTTCTTTGCACTGATATCTTTGTAGAAGTGTTCTGACCGTGGTGAGAGTGGAGCACGACTGTCTCCGTGGCGCAATTGGCTAGCGCGTTCGGCTGTTAACCAAAAAGTTGGAGGTTCGAGCCCTCCCTCGAGCGGTGTGTCGCTTTTTTTTCTTTGCACTGATATCTTTGGAGAAGTGTTCTGACCGTGGTGAGAGTGGAAGACGACTGTCTCCGTGGGACGATTGGCGAGCGCGTTGGTCTGTTAACCAAAAGGATCGAGGTTCGAACCCTCCCAAAAGCGGTGTGTCTCTTTTTTTCTTTGCGCTGATACCTTTGGAAAATTTCCTGATTGTGGTGAAATTGGAGCATGGCTACCTCCTTGACGCAATTGGCTAGCGCGTTCGTCTGTTAACCAAAAGGTTGGAGGTTCGAGCCCTCCCCGGGAGCAGCGTGTCGCTTTTTTTGCGTTGATAGCTTTGGAGAAACGTTCTTACGGTGGTGAGAGTGGACCACGGTTGGGTCCGTGGTGCAATGACTAGCGCGATCGGCTGTTAACCAAAAGGTTGGAGGTTCAAGCCCTCCCATGAGCGGTGTGTCACTTTCTTTCTTTGCACAGATATCTTTGAAGAAGTGCTGTGACCGTGATGAGAGTGGAGCAGGAACTGTCTCCATGGCGCAATTGGCTAGCGCATTGGGCTGTTAACCAAAAGGCTGGAGGTTCGAACCCTCCCATGAGCGGTGTGTCTCTTTTTTTCTTTGCGCTGATACCTTTGGAAAAATGTTCCGATGGTGGTGAGAGTAGAACACGACTACCTCCGTGACGCAATTGGCTAGCGCGTTCGGCTGTTGACCAAAAGTTTGGAGGTTCGAGCCCTCCCGAGAGCGGTGTGTCGCTTTTTCTTCTTTGCACTGATATCTTTGGAGAAGTGTTCTGACCGTGGTGAGAGTGAAGCACGACTGTCTCCATGGTGCAATTCGCTAGCGCGTTGGGCTGTTAACCAAAAGGTTGGAGGTTCGAACCCTCCCATGAGCGGTGTGTCTCTTTTTTTCTTTGCGCTGATACCTTTGGAAAAATGTTCTGATGGTGGTGAGAGTAGAGCACGACTACCTCCGTGACGCAATTGGCTAGCGCGTTCGGCTGTTAACCAAAAGGTTGGAGGTTCGAGCCCTCCCATGAGCGGTGTGTCGCTTTTTTTCTTTGCACTGATATCTTTGAAGAAATATTCTGACCGTAGAGAGAGTGGAACACGACTGTCTCTGTGGCGCAATTGGCTAGCGCGTTCGGCTGTTAACCATAAGGTTGGAGGTTCGAACCCTCCCATGAGCAGTGTGTCTCTTTTTTTCTTTGCGCTGATACCTTTGAAAAAATGTTCTGATGGTGGTGAGAGTGGAGCACGACTACCTCCGTGACGCAATTGGCTAGCGCGTTCGGGTATTGACCAAAAGTATGGAGGTTCGAGCCCTCCCGAGAGCTGTGTGTCTCTTTTTTTTCTTTGCGCTGATATCTTTGGAGAAATGTTCTGACGGTGGTGAGAGTGGAGCACGACTGTTTACGTGGCAGAATCGGCTAGCGCGATCAACTGTTATCAAAAAGGTTTGAGGTTCGAGCCCTCCCGAGAGCCGTGTGTCTTTTTTCTTTGCGCTGATAGCTTTGGAGAAATGTTCTGACGGTGGTGAGAGTGGAGCACGAATGTTTCCGTTGCGCAATCCGCTAGTGCGTCGGCTGTTAAGCAAAAGGTTGGAGGTTCGAGCCCTCCCGGAGCAGTGTGTCGCTTTTTTCTTTGCGCTGATAGCTTTAGAGAAACGTTCTGACGCTGCTGAGAGTGGAGCGTGGTTGGGACCGTGGCGCAATGGCTAGCGCGATCGGCTGTTAACCAAAAGGTTGGAGGTTCGGGCCCTCCCATGAGCGTTGTGTCGCTTTTTTTTTCTTTGCACTGATATCTTTGGAGAATTGTTCTGACCGTGGTGAGAGTGGATCACGACTGTCTCCGTGGGACGATTGGCTAGCGCGTTGTCTGTTAACCAAAAGGATGGAGGTTTGAACCCTCCCATGAGCGGTGTGTTTTTTTTCTTTGCGCTGATACCTTTGGAAAAATGTTCTGTTGGTGGTGAGAGTGGAGCACGACTACCTCCGTGACGCAATTGGCTAGCACGTTCGGCTGTTCACCGAAAGGTTGGAGGTTCCAGCCCTCCATTGAGCGGTGTGTCTCTTTGTTTCTTAGCGCTGATACATTTGGAAAAATGTTCTTATGGTGGTGAGAGCAGAGCACGACTACCTCCGTGACGCAATTGGCTATCGCGTTCGGCTGCTAACCAAAAGGTTGGAGGTTCGAGCCCTCCCATGAGCGGTGTGTAGCTTTTTTTCTTTGCACTGATATCTTTGGAGAAGTGTTCTGACCGTAGTGAGAGTGGAGCATGACTGTCTCCGTGGCGCAATCTGCTAGTGCGTCGGCTGTTAACCAAAAGGTTGGAGGTTCGAGCCCTCCCATGAGCGGTGTGTCGCTTTTTTTCTTTGCACTGATATCTTTGTAGAAGTGTTCTGACCGTGGTGAGAGTGGAGCACGACTGTCTCCGTGGCGCAATTGGCTAGCGCGTTCGGCTGTTAACCAAAAAGTTGGAGGTTCGAGCCCTCCCTCGAGCGGTGTGTCGCTTTTTTTTCTTTGCACTGATATCTTTGGAGAAGTGTTCTGACCGTGGTGAGAGTGGAAGACGACTGTCTCCGTGGGACGATTGGCGAGCGCGTTGGTCTGTTAACCAAAAGGATCGAGGTTCGAACCCTCCCAAAAGCGGTGTGTCTCTTTTTTTCTTTGCGCTGATACCTTTGGAAAATTTCCTGATTGTGGTGAAATTGGAGCATGGCTACCTCCGTGACGCAATTGGCTAGCGCGTTCGTCTGTTAACCAAAAGGTTGGAGGTTCGAGCCCTCCCCGGGAGCAGCGTGTCGCTTTTTTTTGCGTTGATAGCTTTGGAGAAACGTTCTTACGGTGGTGAGAGTGGACCACGGTTGGGTCCGTGGTGCAATGACTAGCGCGATCGGCTGTTAACCAAAAGGTTGGAGGTTCAAGCCCTCCCATGAGCGGTGTGTCACTTTCTTTCTTTGCACTGATATCTTTGAAGAAGTGCTGTGACCGTGATGAGAGTGGAGCAGGAACTGTCTCCATGGCGCAATTGGCTAGCGCATTGGGCTGTTAACCAAAAGGCTGGAGGTTCGAACCCTCCCATGAGCGGTGTGTCTCTTTTTTTCTTTGCGCTGATACCTTTGGAAAAATGTTCCGATGGTGGTGAGAGTAGAACACGACTACCTCCGTGACGCAATTGGCTAGCGCGTTCGGCTGTTGACCAAAAGTTTGGAGGTTCGAGCCCTCCCGAGAGCGGTGTGTCGCTTTTTCTTCTTTGCACTGATATCTTTGGAGAAGTGTTCTGACCGTGGTGAGAGTGAAGCACGACTGTCTCCATGGTGCAATTCGCTAGCGCGTTGGGCTTTTAACCAAAAGGTTGGAGGTTCGAACCCTCCCATGAGCGGTGTGTCTCTTTTTTTCTTTGCGCTGATACCTTTGGAAAAAATGTTCTGATGGTGGTGAGAGTAGAGCACGACTACCTCCGTGACGCAATCCTGTCTCCGTGGCGCAAAGCATTCTGCTTCCGGCAGTCGTGCTGAACGGATCGCAGGATCATGAGCTCCAGCGGAGCGGCGACAGCGGCCAATCTTAGCCGCGGAAACAGGAACGGAGATAGCGAATACCAGTTTATTTTGCCGCAAATGCCAAAAGGACGACTTGTTATCAACACCGTGTTTTTACACGGTGATGTACGAGCGAGGCCATACAAGGTCGAAGATTTCAGGGACGCATTGACGCCAACGGGCCTGCTGCCGGATGTGGTAAGCCTCGGTGCATACCAGGTTAACCACTTGTGGGCGGTGACATTCAATGATGCCGCTCCCACGAAACGCCTGCTCGCCTTGAAGGAGCTGCAGGTGAAGGGGCGGCGCTGCGTCGTCGTCGACCCACAGGACCAGCAGGTGCGGCTACGAATTCACTGGCTGCTTCACGGGGTGAGCGACGAAGAAGTACGGACGGCGCTGTCGGCTTTCGGCAAGGTCGTGGAGGTGAGCCGTGAGCGGTGGCGTGTCCCGGGCATGGCCGACAAGTGTTCGACCACGAGAACAGCTCTCCTGAAGCTGAAAAGCGGCGTCAGGGTCGAAGACCTTCCGCACCAGATCAGGATCGATGGAGAGCTGGCCTTGCTGGTTGTGCCTGGTCGGCCGATGCAATGCTTGCGCTGCCAAGGCAAAGGGCACGTCCGCCGAGAGTGCAAGGTTCCCCGTTGCTCGCGGTGCAAACGCTTCGGACACGTCGAGGCGGATTGCGTTCGAACGTACGCCAGTGCAATGGGGCCAGCGAAGAACGAGGCGATGGCTGATCACGTCATGGACGCGGCCGAGGCAGAGGACGCCGCCAAAGGGGTCGGAAGCCCAGTGGTCCCTGTGACTACTGGAGGGGCGGCGCCGGCAGACACACCCAAGTTTCCGGAGACTCTCCAGCTTTCGACTACACCGGCCAGCGCCCCGTCAGCGGCCGAGCCTGAGCGGGTCGAGACGGACGTGGTTCCAGTGGGGACAGCTGATGCAACGGAGGGTCAGGGAGAGACGGCGGCGGACAGCGACGACGAGATGTGCGTGACCAGCGCCACGCTAAAGCGTCCACTCGACGACTCGGTAGAGCAGGACGGGGCGTCGTCCACCAGCAGCCAGGAGCCGCCTGCGAAGGCGCCGCAAGGGAGGCGGCGTAGTCTCAAACCTAAGCCGAAAGTCCCTACCGACCGGAGACTGGAGGACAAGGCAAAAGAAAACAGCGCTGGGAAGCAGGATGGTCCTGGAGGCGGCTAGCCGAGGGCTGGTCGTGAAGGGTAAGCGCCATGCTCCGGGCCTACTCCTTTAGCGAACAAGTCACTATGGCATTAACTCCGCCATTCAGTATAGCTACGCTTAACGTCAGAGGGTTGGCGGCTAGGCGTAGGCAAAGTCAGCTCTATCGGTTGCTCACAGACCAAGACATAGACGTCCTAGCCGTCCAGGAAACTAAGGTAGACGGAGAGGAGGAGACCGGGAGCATGGTGCGCCGTTTCACTGACCGATATTACGCGGTCGTAAGCCACTCGATAGGAACGTCCGCGGGTTGTGTTCTTTTTGTAAAAAAATTGCAAGGCCTTCTTGTGCAAAGTGTTTTTTCATGCCAGTCGGGCAGAATTGTTTATTGTGACTTTGTTTATGGTGCCACTGAATTCAGAGTTATATGCGTATACGCACCGAATAGTGTAGAAGAGCGTGCTCAGTTTTTTTCTAACCTGTTTCAGTGGACAAAGTGTGATAAGAGGGTGGTTTTGTTAGGTGATTTTAACTGTGTTTTAAGGGCTCGCGATAGAGTCAACAGCACTGGCGTTCGTGACAAAAGCAGTGACGTGCTAGGCAAATTAATAACCGAAAATGACTTGGAAGACGTGTATGAATGTGTGGCAGCAAATCGCGAAGTGATCTACACGCGATTTCATGGCAATAGCCATGCACGTTTAGACCGCATATACCTATCCCTAGATGTATTGCCTATGTGTCACGATTTTTCGGTTGAGCCAGTGTCGTTTTCAGATCACTGTTTGGTTGTGTGTCGCATAGGCATGAAGAAACAGCGTAAGGTTTTCAACTGGGATTTATGGAAACTGAACGCATTGTTACTAAAAGATGAACCATTTTTAGAAGCAGTGCACGAGACCATTAATGAAGTGCTTATGGAAAAAACGGAAACAGTAGCAGAGAAATGGGAGTGTTTAAAGCAGAAGGTGAAAATGAAAGCGCTTGACAGATCGAGCACGCTAAAATTCGAAGCGCAAATAAAAGAAAGAAGTCTTAAGAAAACACTGCAGCAGCTGATAGCCCTAGAAAGTCGGGAGCCTGGGACTTGCAAAGACGAGGTGCGCAGTGTCAAGGAAAAATTAGAACTGCATGACAGAGAGCGTTATCGAGGCGCCTGGGTTCGCGCGCGCGCAAATGATCTTGCCGCGGGTGAGACGCCCACAAAAAGGGCGCTTGGTCTCGAAAAAGCGCAAGGACGCCGAAACCACATCGATAAGGTCTATTGCAACGGGACTCTCGCGAGCGACAATGAAAGCATCGAACGGGCCTTTGTTGCGTATTATCAGTCACTTTTTGCAATTCGAAAAGCGAATGTACATGGTTTTAAAGAAGAGTTTCTCAAGCGCTTGCCGCGGCTTAGTGACGACACAAAAAAGCTTTTAGAAGGCAGAATAACGGAAGGTGAAGTGGAACGCGCGATTGGTCATCTGAACCCCGGAAAGTCACCGGGACCCGATGGCCTAACCGCAGCATGGTATAAGACGTTTAGAATAGAACTGTCCCCGGGGTTAGCTGAGCTGTTCAATGAGGCGTACGAACGGAAAACTCTGCCGCCCTCCTTCAGCAAAGCGCATACGATATTAATTCCTAAAACGGACGAAAGGGAAAAACTTAAACTGGTGACATCGTATAGGCCCATATCGCTGACCAATGTCGACTACAAGATTTTTATGAAGGTTCTGGCAGCGCGACTTCAAGGTGTCATTAAAGAAATTGTTGGAGAGCACCAAACTTGTGGAATCAAAGGCAGAACCATTAGCTCAAACATTCACAAGATGCGGTGTGTGCTAGAGTGTTGTGACGAAGATTCACTTGGCGTTGCTCTGCTCCAGATAGACCTGGAGAAAGCTTTTGATTGTGTTGCGCATGATATTTTGTTTGTCATCTTAGATCATATTAATGTCGGTTCCATCATCAAGGAGGGAGTGGCCTTGGCGTACCAGAACTGCACAACACGTTTAATTGTTAACAAGTCTTTGGGGGCCCCCATTCACGTAATGCGTTCTGTGCGTCAAGGCTGCCCCCTCAGTCCACTTTTGTTTTGTATTTACATCGAAGCGATGTGCTTAGCGATAAATGAAAATGAAAAAATTCGTGGCTTCAGCTTGGCGGCAGTGGAAGTTAAGCTGCTGGCATATGCAGACGACATTGCGGTGTGTTGTACGAACAAAGAAAGTGTAGAGGAAACGATAAGTGTTGTGAAACATTTTTGTAGCGTCACAGGAAGCCGCGTAAACTGGGCGAAATCTCTTGGGCTTTGGCACGGAAGGTGGCCTTCAAAGCCGGACCTTTTTGCGAATGTGCACTGGACGGAAACACCGACAAGGTACCTCGGTGTTCCCCTGGAATGTTATAACGGCAGCGAGGAGTATTGGTCGCGTCAAACAAAAGAGACGAAGGAAAAAGCAGACAGGTGGAAAGGCATGAACCTGTCTGTTTTCGCTAGGGCTACTGTGTGCAACATGTTTTTTATCGCTAAACTGTGGTATGTGATGCAGGTGTTACATTGTTCAAGGATCAACGTGCAAAGGCTGCACAGAGTGTTCGCAGTTTTTATATGGGGCTCGAAATGGGAAAGGTGCAGACGGACCAACTTGTTCAGGTGCGTGAAGGACGGAGGTCTTGGTTTGGCGCACCTATTTGTGAGACAAGTAGTAAATAGATTTTTGTTTTTCCGTGACGTCAGGGATCCGTTTTTGCGTACGGTATGCCAGCTCAGGTTAGGCAGTGCCTTACCAGATTTTGTTGTTACTACGGATAGCCGGCCCGTGACGTTGCGTGGGTATCTCAAGGAAGTGGTAGACAGTGTACGTTTTTTATCTGTACGCTTTTCGATAGATTATCTAGCAAGTGTTAGAAGAAAAGAATTGTACAAAGATGTATGTGCTATGGTTTTGCCAGTACCATTGTACAGGGCCATATACAGTGGAAGACCGGGACAAAATGTACTGAAGCGGGTGAGAAACATGCAGGTACCTACAGGGGTGAAAACTTTTTTCTTCAAGTTACACACAGGAACACTATCAGTAAAGACTTTCACAGAGGAACGGGGTTTTTTTACACCATGGGGGTCACACTGCTTGATATGTAAGAAACCAGAAACAATAGACCATGTTTTTTTGCATTGTTGGGAAGGGGTACATTTTTGGGACATATTACAGAGGACAATAAAGAAGGATTTTCCACTAGACCCACACGGAATAAGGTACCTCGCAGTAACAAATGATGATGGGGTCCCATTTGATGTAGTGATGTTGACCGGTCTCCACTGTATATGGCGTGCACGAATGGCCGGAGACCATTTCGACCCGGACGCAAAGCCAGCAGTAATTTATTTCAGGCAAAGCATGTCTGCATTCATTGAGTGTAGCAAAATAGAGGATATCGAGCCAGAATGGTTGTCAAGGTTTGAACCCCTGGCAAACCTTAAGTATTTTTAAGAGGACAACATCAGTACAAATGGGACTGATGGCAATGCTTGTTTTTTTTTCTTTTCTTTGTATTGTAATATATGTGTGTGCAATGATTGCCCTGTACAATGTCCATGCCAGGCAATAAAAAAAAAAAAAAAAAAAAACCTCCGTGACGCAATTGGCTAGCGCGTTCGGCTGTTAACCAAAAGGTTGGAGGTTCGAGCCCTCCCATGAGCGGTGTGTCGCTTTTTTTCTTTGCACTGATATCTTTGAAGAAATATTCTGACCGTGGTGAGAGTGGAACACGACTGTCTTCGTGGGACGATTGGCGAGCGCGTTGGTCTGTTAACCAAAAGGATGGAAGTTCGAACCCTCCAAAAAGCGGTGTGTCTCTTTTTTTCTTTGCGCTGATACCTTTGGAAAATTTTCTGATTGTGGTTAAAGTGGAGCATGACTACCTCCGTGACGGAATTTCTAGCGCGTTCGGCTGATAACCAAAAGGTTGGAGGTTCGAGCCCTCCCGAGAGCGGTGTGTCCCTTTTTTTTTGCGCTGACAGCTATGGAGGAATGTTCCGACAGTGGTGAGAGTGGAGCACGACTGTCTCCGTGGCTCAATCTGCTAGTTCGTCGGCTGTTAAGCAAAGGTTGGAGGTTCGAGCCCACCCCGCGAGCAGCGTGTCGCTTTTTTTCTTTGCGCTGATAGCTTTGGAGAAACGTTCCTACGGTGGTGAGAGTGGACCGCGGTAGGGTCCGTGGTGCAATGGCTAGCGCGATCGGCTGTTAACCAAAAGGTTGGAGGTTCTAGCCCTCCCATGAGCGGTGTGTCACTTTTTTTCTTTGCACTGATATCTTTGAAGAAGTGTTGTGACCGTGATGAGAGTGGAGCAGGAACTGTCTCCATGGCGCAATTGACTAGCGCGTTGGGCTCCTAACCAAAAGGATGGAGGTTCGAACCCTCCCATGAGCGGTGTGTCTCTTTTTTTCTTTGCGCTGATACCTTTGAAAAAATGTTCTGATGGTGGTGAGAGTGGAGCACGACTACTTCCGTGACGCAATTGGCTAGCGCGTTCGGCTGTTAATCAAAAGGTTGGAATGTTCGAGCCCTCCCGAGAGCGGTGTGTCTCTTTTTTTTGCGCTGATAGCTTTGGAGAAATGTTCTGACGGTGGTGAGAGTGGATGGAGCGCGACTGTCTCCGTGGCGCAGTCTGCTTGTGCGTCGGCTGTTAAGCAAAAGGTTGGAGGTTCGAGCCCTCCCGGGAGCAGTGTCTCGCTTTTTTTCTTTGCGCTGATAGCTTTGGAGAAACGTTCTGACGGTGGTGAGTGGAGCGCGGTTGGGTCCATGGTGCAATGGCTTGCGCGATTGGCTGTTAACCAAAAGGTTGGAGGTTCGAGCCCTCCCACGAGCGGTGTGTCGCTTTTTTTTCTTTGCACTGATATCTTTGGAGAAGTGTTCTGACCATGGTGAGAGTGGAGCACGACTACCTCCGTGACGCAATTGGCTAGCGCGTTCGGCTGTGACCAAAAGTTTGGAGGTTCGAGCCCTCCCGAGAGCGGTGTGTCTCTTTCTTTTCTTTGCGCTGATAGCTTTGGAGAAATGTTCTGACGGTGGTAAAAGTAGAGCAAGGCTGTCTCCGTGGCGCAATCTGCTAATGCGTCGGCTGTTAAGCAAAAGGTTGGAGGTTCGAGCCCTCCCGAGAGCGGTGTGTCTCTTTTTTTTCTTTGCGCTGATATCTTTGGAGAAATGTTCTGACAGTGGTGAGAGTGGAGCACGACTGTTTACGTGGCAGAATCGGCTAGCGCGATCAACTGTTATCAAAAAGGTTTGAGGTTCGAGCCCTCCCGAAAGCCGTGTGTCTTTTTTCTTTGCGCTGATAGCTTTGGAGAAATGTTCTGACGGTGGTGAGAGTGGAGCACGAATGTTTCCCTTGCGCAATCCGCTAGTGCGTCGGCTGTTAAGCAAAAGGTTGGAGGTTCGAGCCCTCCCGGAGCAGTGTGTCGCTTTTTTCTTTGCGCTGATAGCTTTAGAGAAACGTTCTGACGCTGCTGAGAGTGGAGCGTGGTTGGGACCGTGGCGCAATGGCTAGCGCGATCGGCTGTTAACCAAAAGGTTGGAGGTTCGGGCCCTTCCATGAGCGTTGTGTCGCTTTTTTTTCTTTGCACTGATATCTTTGGAGAATTGTTCTGACCGTGGTGAGAGTGGATCACGACTGTCTCCGTGGGACGATTGGCTAGCGCGTTGGTCTGTTAACCAAAAGGATGGAGGTTTGAACCTTCCCATGAGCGGTGTGTTTTTTTTCTTTGCGCTGATACCTTTGGAAAAATGTTCTGTTGGTGGTGAGAGTGGAGCACGACTACCTCCGTGACGCAATTGGCTAGCACGTTCGGCTGTTCACCGAAAGGTTGGAGGTTCCAGCCCTCCATTGAGCGGTGTGTCTCTTTGTTTCTTTGCGCTGATACCTTTGGAAAAATGTTCTTATGGTGGTGAGAGCAGAGCACGACTACCTCCGTGACGCAATTGGCTATCGCGTTCGGCTGCTAACCAAAAGGTTGGAGGTTCGAGCCCTCCCATGAGCGGTGTGTAGCTTTTTTTCTTTGCACTGATATCTTTGGAGAAGTGTTCTGACCGTAGTGAGAGTGGAGCATGACTGTCTCCGTGGCGCAATCTGCTAGTGCGTCGGCTGTTAACCAAAAGGTTGGAGGTTCGAGCCCTCCCATGAGCGGTGTGTCGCTTTTTTTCTTTGCACTGATATCTTTGTAGAAGTGTTCTGACCGTGGTGAGAGTGGAGCACGACTGTCTCCGTGGCGCAATTGGCTAGCGCGTTCGGCTGTTAACCAAAAAGTTGGAGGTTCGAGCCCTCCCTCGAGCGGTGTGTCGCTTTTTTTTCTTTGCACTGATATCTTTGGAGAAGTGTTCTGACCGTGGTGAGAGTGGAAGACGACTGTCTCCGTGGGACGATTGGCGAGCGCGTTGGTCTGTTAACCAAAAGGATCGAGGTTCGAACCCTCCCAAAAGCGGTGTGTCTCTTTTTTTCTTTGCGCTGATACCTTTGGAAAATTTCCTGATTGTGGTGAAATTGGAGCATGGCTACCTCCGTGACGCAATTGGCTAGCGCGTTCGTCTGTTAACCAAAAGGTTGGAGGTTCGAGCCCTCCCCGGGAGCAGCGTGTCGCTTTTTTTGCGTTGATAGCTTTGGAGAAACGTTCTTACGGTGGTGAGAGTGGACCACGGTTGGGTCCGTGGTGCAATGACTAGCGCGATCGGCTGTTAACCAAAAGGTTGGAGGTTCAAGCCCTCCCATGAGCGGTGTGTCACTTTCTTTCTTTGCACTGATATCTTTGAAGAAGTGCTGTGACCGTGATGAGAGTGGAGCAGGAACTGTCTCCATGGCGCAATTGGCTAGCGCATTGGGCTGTTAACCAAAAGGCTGGAGGTTCGAACCCTCCCATGAGCGGTGTGTCTCTTTTTTTCTTTGCGCTGATACCTTTGGAAAAATGTTCCGATGGTGGTGAGAGTAGAACACGACTACCTCCGTGACGCAATTGGCTAGCGCGTTCGGCTGTTGACCAAAAGTTTGGAGGTTCGAGCCCTCCCGAGAGCGGTGTGTCGCTTTTTCTTCTTTGCACTGATATCTTTGGAGAAGTGTTCTGACCGTGGTGAGAGTGAAGCACGACTGTCTCCATGGTGCAATTCGCTAGCGCGTTGGGCTGTTAACCAAAAGGTTGGAGGGTCGAACCCTCCCATGAGCGGTGTGTCTCTTTTTTTCTTTGCGCTGATACCTTTGGAAAAATGTTCTGATGGTGGTGAGAGTAGAGCACGACTACCTCCGTGACGCAATTGGCTAGCGCGTTCGGCTGTTAACCAAAAGGTTGGAGGTTCGAGCCCTCCCATGAGCGGTGTGTCGCTTTTTTTCTTTGCACTGATATCTTTGAAGAAATATTCTGACCGTAGAGAGAGTGGAACACGACTGTCTCTGTGGCGCAATTGGCTAGCGCGTTCGGCTGTTAACCATAAGGTTGGAGGTTCGAACCCTCCCATGAGCAGTGTGTCTCTTTTTTTCTTTGCGCTGATACCTTTGAAAAAATGTTCTGATGGTGGTGAGAGTGGAGCACGACTACCTCCGTGACGCAATTGGCTAGCGCGTTCGGGTATTGACCAAAAGTATGGAGGTTCGAGCCCTCCCGAGAGCTGTGTGTCTCTTTTTTTCTTTGCGCTGATAGCTTTGGAGAAATGTTCTGACGGTGGTGAGAGTGGAGCACGACTGTCTCCGTGGCGCAATCTGCTAGTGCGTCGGCTGTTAAGCAAAAGGTTAGAGGTTCGAGCCCTCTCGGAGCAGTGTGTCGCTTTTTTCTTTGCGCTGGTAGCTTTAGAGAAACGTTCTGACGCTGGTGAGAGTGCAGCGCGGTTGGGTCCGTGGTGCAATGGCTAGCGCGATCGGCTGTTAACCAAAAGGTCTGAGGTTCGAGCCCTCCCATGAGCTGTGTGTCGCTTTTTTTCTTTGCACTGATATCTTTGGAGAAGTGTTCTGACTGTGGTGAGAGTGGATCACGACTGTCTCCGTGGGACGATTGGCTAGCGCGTTGGTCGGTTAACCAAAAGGATGGAGGTTTGAACCCTCCCATGAGCGGTGTGTTTTGTTTCTTTGCGCTGATACCTTTGGAAAAATGTTCTGTTGGTGGTGAGAGTGGAGCACAACTACCTCCGTGACGCAATTGGCTAGCAAGTTTGGCTGTTCACCGAAAGGTTGGAGGTTCGAGCCCTCCCATGAGCGGTGTGTCTCTTTTTTTCTTTGCGCTGATACCTTTGGAAAAATGTTCTGATGGTGGTGAGAGTAGAGCACGACTACCTCCGTGACGCAATTGGCTATCGCGTTCGGCTGCTAACCAAAATGTTTGAGGTTCGAGACCTCCCATGAGCGGTGTGTCGCTTTTTTTTTTTGCACTGATATCTTTGGAGGAGTGTTCTGACCGTAGTTAGAGTGGAGCACGACTGTTTCCGTGGCGCAATTGGCTAGCGCGTTCGGCTGTTAACCAAAAGGTTGGAGGTTCGAGCCCTCCCACGAGCGGTGTGTCGCTTTTTTTTTCTTTGCACTGATATCTTCGGAAAAGTGTTCTGACCGTGGTGAGAGTGGAACACGACTGTCTCCGTGGGACGATTGGCGAGCGCGTTGGTCTGTTAACCAAAAGGACGGAGGTTCGAACCCTCCCAAAAGCGGTGTGTCTCTTTTTTTCTTTGCGCTGATACCTTTGAAAAATTTTCTGATTGTGGTTAAAGTGGAGCATGACTACCTCCGTGACGGAATTTCTAGCGCGTTCGGCTGATAACCAAAAGGTTGGAGGTTCGAGCCCTCCCGAGAGCGGTGTGTCCCTTTTTTCTTTGCGCTGACAGCTATGGAGAAATGTTCCGACAGTGGTGAGAGTGGAGCACGACTGTCTCCGTGGCTCAATCTGCTAGTTCGTCGGCTGTTAAGCAAAGGTTGGAGGTTCGAGCCCACCCCGCGAGCAGCGTGTCGCTTTTTTCTTTGCGCTGATAGCTTTGGAGAAATGTTCTGACGGTGGTGAGAGTGGCGCACGACTGTTTCCGTGGCAGAATCGGCTAGCGCAATCAACTGTTATCCAAAAGGTTGGAGGTTCGAGCCCTCCCATGAGCGGTGTGTCGCTTTTTTTTCATTGCACTGATATCTCTGGAGAAGTGTTCTGACCGTTGTGAGAGTGGATCACGACTGTCTCCGTGGGACCATTGGCTAGCGCGTTGGTCTCTTAACCAAAAGGATGGAGGTTTGAACCCTCCCATGAGCGGTGTGTTTTTTTTTCTTTGCGCTGATACCTTTGGAAGAATGTTCTGTTGGTGGTGAGAGTTGAGCACAACTACCTCCGTGACGCAATTGGCTAGCACGTTCGGCTGTTCACCGAAAGGTTGGAGGTTCGAGCCCTCCCATGAGCGGTGTGTCTCTTTCTTTTTTGCGCTGATACCTTTGGAAAAATGTTCTGATGGTGGTGAGAGTAGAGCACGACTGTCTCCGTGGCGCAAACTGCTAGTTCGTCGGCTGTTAACCAAAAGGTTGGAGGTTCGAGCCCTCCCATCAGCGGTGTGTCGCTTTTTTTTCTTTGCACTGATATCTTTGTAGAAGTGTTCTGACCGTAGTGAGAGTGGAGGACGACTGTCTCCGTGGCGCAATTGGCTACCGCGTTCGTCTGTTAACCAAAAGGTTGGAGGTTCGAGCCCTCCCACGAGCGGTGTGTCGCTTTTTTTTTCTTTGCACTGATATCTTCGAAGTGTTCTGACCGTGGTGAGAGTGGAACACGACTGTCTCCGTGGGACGATTGGCGAGCGCGTTGGTCTGTTAACCAAAAGGATGGAGGTTTGAACCCTCCCAAAAGCGGTGTGTCTCTTTTTTTCTTTGCGCTGATACCTTTGGAAAATTTTCTGATTGTGGTTAAAGTGGAGCATGACTACCTCCGTGACGGAATTTCTAGCGCGTTCGGCTGATAACCAAAAGGTTGGAGGTTCGAGCCCTCCCGAGAGCGGTGTGTCCCTTTTTTCTTTGCGCTGACAGCTATGGAGAAATGTTCCGACAGTGGTGAGAGTGGAGCACGACTGCCTCCGTGGCTCAATCTGCTAGTTCGTCGGCTGTTAAGCAAAGGTTGGAGGTTCGAACCCTCCCATGAGCGGTGTGTCTCCTTTTTCCTTTGCGCTGATACCTTTGGAAAAATGTTCTGGTGGTGGTGAGAGTAGAGCACGACTACCTCCGTGACGCAATTGGCTAGCGCGTTCGGCTGTTAACCAAAAGGTTGGAGGTTCGAGCCCTCCCATGAGCGGTGTGTCGCTTTTTTTCTTTGCACTGATATCTTTGAAGAAATATTCTGACCGTAGTGAGAGTGGAGCACGAATGTCTCTGTGGCGCAATTGGCTAGCGCGTTCGGCTGTTAACCATAAGGTTGGAGGTTCGAACCCTCCCATGAGCAGTGTGTCTCTTTTTTTCTTTGCGCTGATACCTTTGAAAAAATGTTCTGATGGTGGTGAGAGTGGAGCACGACTGTCTCCGTGGCGCAAACTGCTAGTTCGTCGGCTGTTAACCAAAAGGTTGGAGGTTCGAGCCCTCCCATCAGCGGTGTGTCGCTTTTTTTTCTTTGCACTGATATCTTTGTAGAAGTGTTCTGACCGTAGTGACAGTGGAGGACGACTGTCTCCGTGGCGCAATTGGCTACCGCGTTCGGCTGTTAACCAAAAGGTTGGAGGTTCGAGCCCTCCCACGAGCGGTGTGTCGCTTTTTTTTTCTTTGCACTGATATCTTCGAAGTGTTCTGACCGTGGTGAGAGTGGAACACGACTGTCTCCGTGGGACGATTGGCGAGCGCGTTGGTCTGTTAACCAAAAGGATGGAGGTTTGAACCCTCCCAAAAGCGGTGTGTCTCTTTTTTTCTTTGCGCTGATACCTTTGGAAAATTTTCTGATTGTGGTTAAAGTGGAGCATGACTACCTCCGTGACGGAATTTCTAGCGCGTTCGGCTGTTCACCGAAAGGTTGGAGGTTCGAGCGCTCCCATGAGCGGTGTGTCTCTTTTTTTCTTTGCGCTGATACCTTTGGAAAAATGTTCTGATGGTGGTGAGAGTAGAGCACGACTACCTCCGTGACGCAATCGGCTATCGCGTTCGGCTGCTAACCAAAATGTTTGAGGTTCGAGACCTCCCATGAGCGGTGTGTCGCTTTTTTTCTTTGCACTGATATCTTTGGAGGAGTGTTCTGACCGTAGTGAGAGTGGAGCACGACTGTCTCCGTGGCGCAATCTGCTAGTGCGTCGGCTGTGAACCAAAAGGTTTGAGGTTCGAACCCTCCTAAGAGTGGTGTGTCGCTTTTTTTTCTTTGCACTGATATCTTTGTAGAAGAGTTCTGACCGTAGTGAGAGTGGAGCACGACTGTCTCCGTGGCGCAATTGGCTAGCGCGTTCGGCTGTTAACCAAAAGTTTGGAGGTTCGAGCCCTCCCACGAGCGGTGTGTCGCTTTTTTTTCTTTGCACTGATATCTTCGGAAAAGTGTTCTGACCATGGTGAGAGTAAAACACGACTGTCTCCGTGGGACGATTGGCGAGCGCGTTGGTCTGTTAACCAAAAGGACGGAGGTTCGAACCCTCCCAAAAGCGGTGTGTCTCTATTTTTCTTTGCGCTGATACCTTTGGAAAATTTTCTGATTGTGGTTAAAGTGGAGCATGACTACCTCTGTGACGGAATTTCTAGCGCGTTCGGCTGATAACCAAAAGGTTGGAGGTTCGAGCCCTCCCGAGAGCGGTGTGTCCCTTTTTCCTTTGCGCTGACAGCTATGGAGAAATGTTCCGACAGTGGTGAGAGTGGAGCACGACTGTCTCCGTGGCTCAATCTGCTAGTTCGTCGGCTGTTAAGCAAAGGTTGGAGGTTAGAGCCCTGCCCGGGAGCAGCGTGTCGCTTTTTTTCTTTGCGCTGATAGCTTTAGAGAAACGTTACTACGGTGGTGAGAGTGGACCGCGGTTGGGTCCGTGGTGCAATGGCTAGCGCGATCGGCTGTTAACCAAAAGGTTGGAGGTTCTAGCCCTCCCATGAGCGGTGTGTCACTTTTTTTCTTTGCACTGATATCTTTGATGAAGTGTTGTGACCGTGATGAGAGTGGAGCAGGAACTGTCTCCATGGCGCAATTGACCTGCACGTTGGGCTCCTAACCAAAAGGATGGAGGTTCGAACCCTCCCATGAGCGGTGTGTCTCTTTTTTTCTTTGCGCTGATACCTTTGGAAAAATGTTCTGATGGTGGTGAGAGTAGAGCACGACTACCTCCGTGACGCAATTGGCTATCGCGTTCGGCTGCTAACCAAAAGGTTGGAGGTTCGAGCCCTCCCATGAGCGGTGTGTCGCTTTATTTCTTTGCACTGATATCTTTGGAGAAGTGTTCTGACCATAGTGAGAGTGGAGCACGACTGTCTCCGTGGCGCAAACTGCTAGTTCGTCGGCTGTTAACCAAAAGGTTGGAGGTTCGAGCCCTCCCATCAGCGGTGTGTCGCTTTTTTTTCTTTGCACTGATATCTTTGTAGAAGTGTTCTGACCGTAGTGAGAGTGGAGGACGACTGTCTCCGTGGCGCAATTGGCTACCGCGTTCGGCTGTTAACCAAAAGGTTGGAGGTTCGAGCCCTCCCACGAGCGGTGTGTCGCTTTTTTTTTCTTTGCACTGATATCTTCGAAGTGTTCTGACCGTGGTGAGAGTGGAACACGACTGTCTCCGTGGGACGATTGGCGAGCGCGTTGGTCTGTTAACCAAAAGGATGGAGGTTTGAACCCTCCCAAAAGCGGTGTGTCTCTTTTTTTCTTTGCGCTGATACCTTTGGAAAATTTTCTGATTGTGGTTAAAGTGGAGCATGACTACCTCCGTGACGGAATTTCTAGCGCGTTCGGCTGTTCACCGAAAGGTTGGAGGTTCGAGCCCTCCCATGAGCGGTGTGTCTCTTTTTTTCTTTGCGCTGATACCTTTGGAAAAATGTTCTGATGGTGGTGAGAGTAGAGCACGACTACCTCCGTGACGCAATCGGCTATCGCGTTCGGCTGCTAACCAAAATGTTTGAGGTTCGAGACCTCCCATGAGCGGTGTGTCGCTTTTTTTCTTTGCACTGATATCTTTGGAGGAGTGTTCTGACCGTAGTGAGAGTGGAGCACGACTGTCTCCGTGGCGCAATCTGCTAGTGCGTCGGCTGTGAACCAAAAGGTTTGAGGTTCGAACCCTCCTAAGAGTGGTGTGTCGCTTTTTTTTCTTTGCACTGATATCTTTGTAGAAGAGTTCTGACCGTAGTGAGAGTGGAGCACGACTGTCTCCGTGGCGCAATTGGCTAGCGCGTTCGGCTGTTAACCAAAAGTTTGGAGGTTCGAGCCCTCCCACGAGCGGTGTGTCGCTTTTTTTTCTTTGCACTGATATCTTCGGAAAAGTGTTCTGACCGTGGTGAGAGTAAAACACGACTGTCTCCGTGGGACGATTGGCGAGCGCGTTGGTCTGTTAACCAAAAGGACGGAGGTTCGAACCCTCCCAAAAGCGGTGTGTCTCTATTTTTCTTTGCGCTGATACCTTTGGAAAATTTTCTGATTGTGGTTAAAGTGGAGCATGACTACCTCCGTGACGGAATTTCTAGCGCGTTCGGCTGATAACCAAAAGGTTGGAGGTTCGAGCCCTCCCGAGAGCGGTGTGTCCCTTTTTCCTTTGCGCTGACAGCTATGGAGAAATGTTCCGACAGTGGTGAGAGTGGAGCACGACTGTCTCCGTGGCTCAATCTGCTAGTTCGTCGGCTGTTAAGCAAAGGTTGGAGGTTAGAGCCCTCCCCGGGAGCAGCGTGTCGCTTTTTTTCTTTGCGCTGATAGCTTTAGAGAAACGTTACTACGGTGGTGAGAGTGGACCGCGGTTGGGTCCGTGGTGCAATGGCTAGCGCGATCGGCTGTTAACCAAAAGGTTGGAGGTTCTAGCCCTCCCATGAGCGGTGTGTCACTTTTTTTCTTTGCACTGATATCTTTGATGAAGTGTTGTGACCGTGATGAGAGTGGAGCAGGAACTGTCTCCATGGCGCAATTGACCTGCACGTTGGGCTCCTAACCAAAAGGATGGAGGTTCGAACCCTCCCATGAGCGGTGTGTCTCTTTTTTTCTTTGCGCTGATACCTTTGGAAAAATGTTCTGATGGTGGTGAGAGTAGAGCACGACTACCTCCGTGACGCAATTGGCTATCGCGTTCGGCTGCTAACAAAAAAGGTTGGAGGTTCGAGCCCTCCCATGAGCGGTGTGTCGCTTTATTTCTTTGCACTGATATCTTTGGAGAAGTGTTCTGACCATAGTGAGAGTGGAGCACGACTGTCTCCGTGGCGCAAACTGCTAGTTCGTCGGCTGTTAACCAAAAGGTTGGAGGTTCGAGCCCTCCCATCAGCGGTGTGTCGCTTTTTTTTCTTTGCACTGATATCTTTGTAGAAGTGTTCTGACCGTAGTGAGAGTGGAGGACGACTGTCTCCGTGGCGCAATTGGCTACCGCGTTCGGCTGTTAACCAAAAGGTTGGAGGTTCGAGCCCTCCCACGAGCGGTGTGTCGCTTTTTTTTTCTTTGCACTGATATCTTCGAAGTGTTCTGACCGTGGTGAGAGTGGAACACGACTGTCTCCGTGGGACGATTGGCGAGCGCGTTGGTCTGTTAACCAAAAGGATGGAGGTTTGAACCCTCCCAAAAGCGGTGTGTCTCTTTTTTTCTTTGCGCTGATACCTTTGGAAAATTTTCTGATTGTGGTTAAAGTGGAGCATGACTACCTCCGTGACGGAATTTCTAGCGCGTTCGGCTGATAACCAAAAGGTTGGAGGTTCGAGCCCTCCCGAGAGCGGTGTGTCCCTTTTTTCTTTGCGCTGACAGCTATGGAGAAATGTTCCGACAGTGGTGAGAGTGGAGCACGACTGCCTCCGTGGCTCAATCTGCTAGTTCGTCGGCTGTTAAGCAAAGGTTGGAGGTTCGAACCCTCCCATGAGCGGTGTGTCTCCTTTTTCCTTTGCGCTGATACCTTTGGAAAAATGTTCTGGTGGTGGTGAGAGTAGAGCACGACTACCTCCGTGACGCAATTCGCTAGCGCGTTCGGCTGTTAACCAAAAGGTTGGAGGTTCGAGCCCTCCCATGAGCGGTGTGTCGCTTTTTTTCTTTGCACTGATATCTTTGAAGAAATATTCTGACCGTAGTGAGAGTGGAGCACGAATGTCTCTGTGGCGCAATTGGCTAGCGCGTTCGGCTGTTAACCATAAGGTTGGAGGTTCGAACCCTCCCATGAGCAGTGCGTCTCTTTTTTTCTTTGCGCTGATACCTTTGAAAAAATGTTCTGATGGTGGTGAGAGTGGAGCACGACTACCTCCGTGACGCAATTGGCTAGCGCGTTCGGGTATTGACCAAAAGTATGGAGGTTCGAGCCCTCCCGAGAGCTGTGTGTCTCTTTTTTTCTTTGCGCTGATAGCTTTGGAGAAATGTTCTGACGGTGGTGAGAGTTGAGCACGACTGTCTCCGTGGCGCAATCTGCTAGTGCGTCGGCTGTTAAGCAAAAGGTTAGAGGTTCGAGCCCTCTCGGAGCAGTGTGTCGCTTTTTTCTTTGCGCTGGTAGCTTTAGAGAAACGTTCTGACGCTGGTGAGAGTGCAGCGCGGTTGGGTCCATGGTGCAATGGCTAGCGCGATCGGCTGTTAACCAAAAGGTCTGAGGTTCGAGCCTTCCCATGAGCGGTGTGTCGCTTTTTTTTCTTTGCACTGATATCTTTGGAGAAGTGTTCTGACTGTGGTGAGAGTGGATCACGACTGTCTCCGTGGGACGATTGGCTAGCGCGTTGGTCTGTTAAACAAAAGGATGGAGGTTTGAACCCTCCCATGAGCGGTGTGTTTTTTTTCTTTGCGCTGATACCTTTGGAAAAATGTTCTGTTGGTGGTGAGAGTGGAGCACAACTACCTCCGTGACGCAATTGGCTAGCACGTTCGGCTGTTCACCGAAAGGTTGGAGGTTCGAGCCCTCCCATGAGCGGTGTGTCTCTTTTTTTCTTTGCGCTGATACCTTTGGAAAAATGTTCTGATGGTGGTGAGAGTAGAGCATGACTACCTCCGTGACGCAATCGGCTATCGCGTTCGGCTGCTAACCAAAATGTTTGAGGTTCGAGACCTCCCATGAGCGGTGTGTCGCTTTTTTTCTTTGCACTGATATCTTTGGAGGAGTGTTCTGACCGTAGTGAGAGTGGAGCACGACTGTCTCTGTGGCGCAATCTGCTAGTGCGTCGGCTGTGAACCAAAAGGTTTGAGGTTCGAACCATCCCAAGAGCGGTGTGTCGCTTTTTTTTCTTTGCACTGATATCTTTGTAGAAGAGTTCTGACCGTAGTGAGAGTGGAGCACGACTGTCTCCGTGGCGCAATTGGCTAGCGCGTTCGGCTGTTAACCAAAAGTTTGGAGGTTCGAGCCCTCCCACGAGCGGTGTGTCGCTTTTTTTTCTTTGCACTGATATCTTCGGAAAAGTGTTCTGACCGTGGTGAGAGTGAAACACGACTGTCTCCGTGGGACGATTGGCGAGCGCGTTGGTCTGTTAACCAAAAGGACGGAGGTTCGAACCCTCCCAAAAGCGGTGCGCCTCTATTTTTCTTTGCGCTGATACCTTTGGAAAATTTTCTGATTGTGGTTAAAGTGGAGCATGACTACCTCCGTGACGGAATTTCTAGCGCGTTCGGCTGATAACCAAAAGGTTGGAGGTTCGAGCCCTCCCGAGAGCGGTGTGTCCCTTTTTTCTTTGCGCTGACAGCTATGGAGAAATGTTCCGACAGTGGTGAGAGTGGAGCACGACTGTCTCCGTGGCTCAATCTGCTAGTTCGTCGGCTGTTAAGCAAAGGTTGGAGGTTAGAGCCCTCCCCGGGAGCAGCGTGTCGCTTTTTTTCTTTGCGCTGATAGCTTTGGAGAAACGTTCCTACGGTGGTGAGAGTGGACCGCGGTTGGGTCCGTGGTGCAATGGCTAGCGCGATCGGCTGTTAACCAAAAGGTTGGAGGTTCTAGCCCTCCCATGAGCGGTGTGTCACTTTTTTTCTTTGCACTGATATCTTTGAAGAAGTGTTGTGACCGTGATGAGAGTGGAGCAGGAACTGTCTCCATGGCGCAATTGACCTGCACGTTGGGCTCCTAACCAAAAGGATGGAGGTTCGAACCCTCCCATGAGCGGTGTGTCTCTTTTTTTCTTTGCGCTGATACCTTTGGAAAAATGTTCTGATGGTGGTGAGAGTAGAGCACGACTACCTCCGTGACGCAATTGGCTAGCGCGTTCGGCTGTTGACCAAAAGTTTGGAGGTTCGAGCCCTCCCGAGAGTGGTGAGTCGCTTTTTTTTGCACTGATATCTTTGGAGAAGTGTTCTGACCGTGGTGAGAGTGGAGCACTACTGTCTCCGTGGCGAAATTGGCTAGCGTGTTGGGCTGTTAACCAAAAGGTTGGAGGTTCGAATTCTGCCATGAGCGGTGTGTTGCTTTTTTTCTTTAAACTGATATCTTTGGAGAAGTGTTCTGACCGTGGTGAGAGTGAAGCACGACTGTCTCCATGGTGCAATTCGCTAGCGCGTTGGGCTGTTAACCAAGAGGTTGGAGGTTCGAACCCTCCCATGAGCGGTGTGTCTCTTTTTTTCTTTGCGCTGATACCTTTGGAAAAATGTTCTGATGGTGGTGAGAGTAGAGCACGACTACCTCCGTGACGCAATTGGCTAGCGCGTTGGGCTGTTAACCATAAGGTTGGAGGTTCGAACCCTCCCATGAGCAGTGTGTCTCTTTTTTTCTTTGCGCTGATACCTTTGGAAAAATGTTCTGATGGTGGTCAGAGTGGAGCACGACTACGTCCGTGACGCAATTGGCTAGCGCGTTCGGGTGTTGAGCAAAAATATGGAGGTTCGAGCCCTCCCGAGAGCTGTGTGTCTCTTTTTTTCTTTGTGCTGATAGCTTTGGAGAAATGTTCTGATGGTGGTGAGAGTGGAGCACTACTGTCTCCGTGGCGCAATCTGCTAGTGCGTCGGCTGTTAAGCAAAAGGTTTGAGGTTCGAGCCCTCCTGAGAGCGGTGTGTCTCTTTTTTTTCTTTGCGCTGATAGCTTTGGAGAAATGTTCTGACGGTGGTGAGAGTGGCGCACGACTGTTTCCGCGGCAGAATCGGCTAGCGCGATCAACTGTTATCCAAAAGGTTGGAGGTTCGAGCCCTCCCATGAGCGGTGTGTCGCTTTTTTTTCTTTGCACTGATATCTCTGGAGAAGTGTTCTGACCGTGGTGAGAGTGGAACACGACTGTCTCCGTGGGACGATTGGCGAGCGCGTTGGTCTGTTAACCAAAAGGATGGAGGTTTGAACCCTCCCATGAGCGGTGTGTTTTTTTTTCTTTGCGCTGATACCTTTGGAAATATGTTCTGTTGGTGGTGAGAGTTGAGCACAACTACCTCCGTGACGCAATTGGCTAGCACGTTCGGCTGTTCACCGAAAGGTTGGAGGTTCGAGCCCTCCCATGAGCGGTGTGTCTCTTTTTTTCTTTGCGCTGATACCTTTGGAAAAATGTTCTGATGGTGGTGAGAGTAGAGCACGACTACCTCCGTGACGCAATTGGCTATCGCGTTCGGCTGCTAACCAAAAGGTTGGAGGTTCGAGCGCTCCCATGAGCGGTGTGTCGCTTTATTTCTTTGCACTGATATCTTTGGAGAAGTGTTCTGACCGTAGTGAGAGTGGAGCACGACTGTCTCCGTGGCGCAATCTGCTAGTGCCTCGGCTGTTAACCAAAAGGTTGGAGGTTCGAGCCCTCCCATGAGCGGTGTGTCGCTTTTTTTTCTTTGCACTGATATCTTTGTAGAAGTGTTCTGACAGTGGTGAGAGTGGAGCACGACTGTCTCCGTGGCTCAATCTGCTAGTTCGTCGGCTGTTAAGCAAAGGTTATAGGTTCGAGCCCTCCCCGGGAGCAGCGTGTCGCTTTTTTTCTTTGCGCTGATAGCTTTGGAGAAACGTTCCTACGGTGGTGAGAGTGGACCGCGGTTGGGTCCGTGGTGCAATGGCTAGCACGATCGGCTGTTAACCAAAAGGTTGGAGGTTCTAGCCCTCCCGTGAGCGGTGTGTCACTTTTTTTCTTTGCACTGATATCTTTGAAGAAGTGTTGTGACCGTGATCAGAGTGGAGCAGGAACTGTCTCCATGGCGCAATTGACCTGCACGTTGGGCTCCTAACCAAAAGGATGGAGGTTCGAACCCTCCCATGAGCGGTGTGTCTCTTTTTTTCTTTGCGCTGATACCTTTGGAAAAATGTTCTGATGGTGGTGAGAGTAGAGCACGACTACCTCCGTGACGCAATTGGCTAGCGCGTTCGGCTGTTGACCAAAAGTTTGGAGGTTCGAGCCCTCCCGAGAGCGGTGTGTCGCTTTTTTTGCACTGATATCTTTGGAGGAGTGTTCTGACCGTAGTTAGAGTGGAGCACGACTGTTTCCGTGGCGCAATTGGCTAGCGCGTTCGGCTGTTAACCAAAAGGTTGGAGGTTCGAGCCCTCCCACGAGCGGTGTGTCGCTTTTTTTTCTTTGCACTGATATCTTCGGAAAAGTGTTCTGACCGTGGTGAGAGTGGAGCACTACTGTCTCCGTGGCGAAATTGGCTAGCGTGTTGGGGTGTTAACGAAAAGGTTGGAGGTTCGAATTCTGCCATGAGCGGTGTGTTGCTTTTTTTCTTTAAACTGATATCTTTGGAGAAGTGTTCTGACCCTGGTGAGAGTGGATCACGACTGTCTCCGTGGGACGATTGGCTAGCGCGTTGGTCTCTTAACCAAAAGGATGGAGGTTTGAACCCTCCCATGAGCGGTGTGTTTTTTTTTCTTTGCGCTGATACCTTTGGAAATATGTTCTGTTTGTGGTGAGAGTTGAGCACAACTACCTCCGTGACGCAATTGGCTAGCACGTTCGGCTGTTCACCGAAAGGTTGGAGGTTCGAGCCCTCCCATGAGCGGTGTGTCTCTTTTTTTCTTTGCGCTGATACCTTTGGAAAAATGTTCTGATGGTGGTGAGAGTAGAGCACGACTACCTCCGTGACGCAATTGGCTATCGCGTTCGGCTGCTAACCAAAAGGTTGGAGGTTCGAGCTCTCCCATGAGCGGTGTGTCGCTTTATTTCTTTGCACTGATATCTTTGGAGAAGTGTTCTGACCGTAGTGAGAGTGGAGCACGACTGTCTCCGTGGCGCAATCTCCTAGTGCGTCGGCTGTTAACCAAAAGGTTGGAGGTTCGAGCCCTCCCATGAGCGGTGTGTCGCTTTTTTTTCTTTGCACTGATATCTTTGTAGAAGTGTTCCGACCGTAGTGAGAGTGGAGGACGACTGTCTCCGTGGCGCAATTGGCTAGCGCGTTTGGCTGTTAACCAACAGGTTGGAGGTTCGAGCCCTCCCACTAGCGGTGTGTCGCTTTTTTTTTCTTTGCACTGATATCTTCGAAGTGTTCTGACCGTGGTGAGAGTGGAACACGACTGTCTCCGTGGGACGATTGGCGAGCGCGTTGGTCTGTTAACCAAAAGGATGGAAGTTCGAACCCTCCAAAAAGCGGTGTGTCTCTTTTTTTCTTTGCGCTGATACCTTTGGAAAAATGTTCTGATGGTGGTGAGAGTAGAGCACGACTACCTCCGTGACGCAATTGGCTATCGCGTTCGGCTGCTAACCAAAAGGTTGGAGGTTCGAGCCGTCCCATGAGCGGTGTGTCGCTTTATTTCTTTGCACTGATATCTTTGGAGAAGTGTTCTGACCGTAGTGAGAGTGGAGCACGACTGTCTCCGTGGCGCAATCTGCTAGTGCGTCGGCTGTTAACCAAAAGGTTGGAGGTTCGAGCCCTCCCATGAGCGGTGTGTCGCTTTTTTTTCTTTGCACTGATATCTTTGTAGAAGTGTTCTGACCGTAGTGAGAGTGGAGCACGACTGTCTCCGTGGCGCAATTGGCTAGCGCGTTCGGCTGTTAACCAAACGGTTGGAGGTTCGAGCCCTCCCACGAGCGGTTGTCGCTTTTTTTTCTTTGCACTGATATCTTTGAAGAAGTGTTCTGACCGTGGTGAGAGTGGAACACGACTGTCTCCGTGGGACGATTGGCGAGCGCGTTGGTCTGTTAACCAAATGGATGGAGGTTCAAACCCTCCCAAAAGCGGTGTGTCTCTTTTTTTCTTTGCGCTGATACCTTTGGAAAATTTTCTGATTTTGGTGAAAGTGGAGCATGACTACCTCCGTGACGCAATTGGCTAGAGCGTTCGGCTGATAACCAAAAGGTTGGAGGTTCGTGCCCTCCCGAAAGCGGTGTGTCCCTTTTTTATTTGCGCTGACAGCTATGAAGAAATGTTCCGACAGTGGTGAGAGTGGAGCACGACTGTCTCCGTGGCTCAATCTGCTAGTTCGTCGGCTGTTAAGCAAAGGTTGGAGGTTCGAGCCCTCCCCGGGAGCAGCGTGTCGCTTTTTTTCTTTGCGCTGATAGCTTTGGAGAAACGTTCCTACGGTGGTGAGAGTGGACCGCGGTTGGGTCCGTGGTGCAATGGCTAGCGAGATCGGCTGTTAACCAAAAGGTTGGAGGTTCTAGCCCTCCCATGAGCGGTGTGTCACTTTTTTTCTTTGCACTGATATCTTTGAAGAAGTGTTGTGACCGTGATGAGAGTGGAGCAGGAACTGTCTCCATGGCGCAATTGACCTGCGCGTTGGGCTCCTAACCAAAAGGATGGAGGTTCGAACCCTCCCATGAGCGGTGTGTCTCTTTTTTTCTTTGCGCTGATACCTTTGGAAAAATGTTCTGATTGTGGTGAGAGTACAGCACGACTACCTCCGTGACGCAATTGGCTAGCGCGTTCGGCTGTTGACCAAAAGTTTGGAGGTTCGAGCCCTCTCGAGAGCGGTGTGTCGCTTTTTTTTTGCACTGATATTTTTGGAGAAGTGTTCTGACCGTGATGAGAGTGGAGCACTACTGTCTCCGTGGCGAAATTGGCTAGCGTGTTGGGGTGTTAACGAAAAGGTTGGAGGTTCGAATTCTGCTATGAGCGTTGTGTTGCTTTTTTTCTTTAAACTGATATCTTTGGAGAAGTGTTCTGACCGTGGTGAGAGTGAAGCACGACTGTCTCCATGGTGCAATTCGCTAGCGCGTTGGGCTCTTAACCAAGAGGTTGGAGGTTCGAACCCTCCCTTGAGCGGTGTGTCTCTTTTTTTCTTTGCGCTGATACCTTTGGAAAATTGTTCTGATGGTGGTGAGAGTAGAGCACGACTACCTCCGTGACGCAATTGGCTAGCGCGTTGGGCTGTTAACCATAAGGTTGGAGGTTCGAACCTTCGCATGAGCAGTGTGTCTCTTTTTTTCTTTGCGCTGATACCTTTGAAAAAATGTTCTGATGGTGGTGAGAGTGGAGCACGACTACGTCCGTGACGCAATTGGCTAGCGCGTTCGGGTGTTGAGCAAAAGTATGGAGGTTCGAGCCCTCCCGAGAGCTGTGTGTCTCTTTTTTTCTTTGCGCTGATAGCTTTGGAGAAATGTTCTGATGGTGGTGAGAGTGGAGCACTACTGTCTCCGTGGCGCAATCTGCTAGTGTGTCAGCTGTTAAGCAAAAGGTTTGAGGTTCGAGCCCTCCTGAGAGCGGTGTGTCTCTTTTTTTTCTTTGCGCTGATAGCTTTGGAGAGATGTTCTGACGGTGGTGAGAGTGGCGCACGACTGTTTCCGCGGCAGAATCGGCTAGCGCGATCAACTGTTATCCAAAAGGTTGGAGGTTCGAGCCCTCCCATGAGCGGTGTGTCGCTTTTTTTCTTTGCACTGATATCTCTGGAGAAGTGTCCTGACCCTGGTGAGAGTGGATCACGACTGTCTCCGTGGGACGATTGGCTAGCGCGTTGGTCTCTTAACCAAAAGGATGGAGGTTTGAACCCTCCCATGAGCGGTGTGTTTTTTTTTTCTTTGCGCTGATACCTTTGGAAATATGTTCTGTTGGTGGTGAGAGTTGAGCACAACTACCTCCGTGACGCAATTGGCTAGCACGTTCGGCTGTTCACCGAAAGGTTGGAGGTTCGAGCCCTCCCATGAGCGGTGTGTCTCTTTTTTTCTTTGCGCTGATACCTTTGGAAAAATGTTCTGATGGTGGTGAGAGTAGAGCACGACTACCTCCGTGACGAAATTGGCTATCGCGTTCGGCTGCTAACCAAAAGGTTGGAGGTTCGAGCCCTCCCATGAGCGGTGTGTCGCTTTATTTCTTTGCACTGATATCTTTGGAGAAGTGTTCTGACCGTAGTGATAGTGGAGCACGACTGTCTCCGTGGCGCTATCTCCTAGTGCGTCGGCTGTTAACCAAAAGGTTGGAGGTTCGAGCCCTCCCAAGGGCGGTGTGTCGCTTTTTTTTCTTTGCACTGATATCTTTATAGAAGTGTTCCGACCGTAGTGAGAGTGGAGGACGACTGTCTCCGTGGCGCAATTGGCTAGCGCGTTTGGCTGTTAACCAACAGGTTGGAGGTTCGAGCCCTCCCACTAGCGGTGTGTCGCTTTTTTTTTCTTTGCACTGATATCTTCGAAGTGTTCTGACCGTGGTGAGAGTGGAACACGACTGTCTCCGTGGGACGATTGGCGAGCGCGTTGGTCTGTTAACCAAAAGGATGGAAGTTCGAACTCTCCAAAAAGCGGTGTGTCTCTTTTTTTCTTTGCGCTGATACCTTTGGAAAATTTTCTGATTGTGGTTAAAGTGGAGCATGACTACCTCCGTGACGGAATTTCTAGCGCGTTCGGCTGATAACCAAAAGGTTGGAGGTTCGAGCCCTCCCGAGAACGGTGTGTCTCTTTTTTTTGCGCTGACAGCTATGGAGGAATGTTCCGACAGTGGTGAGAGTGGAGCACGACTGTCTCCGTGGCTCAATCTGCTAGTTCGTCGGCTGTTAAGCAAAGGTTGGAGGTTCGAGCCCACCCCTCGAGCAGCGTGTCGCTTTTTTTCTTTGCGCTGATAGCTTTGGAGAAACGTTCCTACGGTGGTGAGAGTGGACCGCGGTAGGGTCCGTGGTGCAATGGCTAGCGCGATCGGCTGTTAACCAAAAGGTTGGAGGTTCTAGCCCTCCCATGAGCGGTGTGTCACTTTTTTTTCAACTGATATCTTTGAAGAAGTGTTGTGACCGTGATGAGAGTGGAGCAGGAACTGTCTCCATGGCGCAATTGACTAGCGCGTTGGGCTCCTAACCAAAAGGATGGAGGTTCGAACCCTCCCATGAGCGGTGTGTCTCTTTTTTTCTTTGCGCTGATACCTTTGAAAAAATGTTCTGATGGTGGTGAGAGTACAGCACGACTACCTCCGTGACGCAATTGGCTAGCGCGTTCGGCTGTTGACCAAAAGTTTGGAGGTTCGAGCCCTCCCGAGAGCGGTGTGTCGCTTTTTTTTGCACTGATATCTTTGGAGAAGTGTTCTGACCGTGGTGAGAGTGGAGCACTACTGTCTCCGTGGCGAAATTGGCTAGCGCGTTGGGCTGTTAACCAAAAGGTTGGAGGTTCGAATTCTGCCATGAGCGGTGTGTTGCTTTTTTTCTTTAAACTGATATCTTTGGAGAAGTGTTCTTACCGTGGTGAGAGTGAAGCACGACTGTCTCCATGGTGCAATTCGCTAGCGCGTTGGGCTGTTAACCAAGAGGTTGGAGGTTCGAACCCTCCCATGAGCGGTGTGTCTCTTTTTTTCTTTGCGCTGACACCTTTGGAAAAATGTTCTGATGGTGGTGAGAGTAGAGCACGACTACCTCCGTGACGCAATTGGCTAGCGCGTTGGGCTGTTAACCATAAGGTCGGAGGTTCGACCCCTCCCATGAGCAGTGTGTCTCTTTTTTTCTTTGCGCTGATACCTTTGAAAAAATGTTCTGATGGTGGTGAGAGTGGAGCACGACTACGTCCGTGACGCAATTGGCTAGCGCGTTCGGGTGTTGAGCAAAAGTATGGAGGTTCGAGCCCTCCTGAGAGCTGTGTTTCTCTTTTTTTCTTTGCGCTGATAGCTTTGGAGAAATGTTCTGACGGTGGTGAGAGTGGAGCACTACTGTCTCCGTGGCGCAATCTGCTAGTGCGTCGGCTGTTAAGCAAAAGGTTTGAGGTTCGAGCCCTCCTGAGAGCGGTTTGTCTTTTTTTTCTTTGCGCTGATAGCTTTGGAGAAATGTTCTGACGGTGGTGAGAGTGGCGCACGACTGTTTCCGTGGCAGAATCGGCTAGCGCGATCAACTGTTATCCAAAAGGTTGGAGGTTCGAGCCCTCCCATGAGCGGTTTGTCGCTTTTTTTTCTTTGCACTGATATCTCTGGAGAAGTGTTCTGACCGTGGTTAGAGTGGATCACGACTGTCTCCGTGGGACGATTGGCTAGCGCGTTGGTCTCTTAACCAAAAGGATGGAGGTTTGAACCCTCCCATGAGCGGTGTGTTTTTTTTTCTTTGCGCTGATACCTTTGGAAAAATGTTCTGTTGGTGGTGAGAGTTGAGCACAACTACCTCCGTGACGCAATTGGCTAGCGCGTTCGGCTGTTCACCGAAAGGTTGGAGGTTCGAGCCCTCCCATGAGCGGTGTGTCTCTTTTTTTCTTTGCGCTGATACCTTTGGAAAAATGTTCTGATGGTGGTGAGAGTAGAGCACGACTACCTCCGTGACGCAATTAGCTAGCGCGTTCGGTTGTTGACCAAATGTTTGGAGGTTCGAGCCCTCCCGAGAGCGGTGTGTCGCATTTTTTTCTTTGCACTGATATCTATGGAGACGTGTTCTGACCGTGGTGAGAGTGGAGCACTACATTCTGCGTGGCGAAATTGGCTAGCGCGTTGGGCTGTTAACCAAAAGGTTGGAGCTTCGAATTCTGCCATGAGCGGTGTGTTGCTTTTTTCTTTAAACTGATTTCTTTGGAGAAGTGTTCTGACCGTGGTGAGAGTGAAGCGCGACTGTCTCCATGGTGCAATTCGCTAGCGCGTTGGGCTGTTAACCAAAAGGTTGGAGGTTCGAACCCTCCCATGAGCGGTGTGTCGCTTTTTTTCTTTGCACTGATATCTTTGGAGAAGTGTTCTGACCGTAGTGAGAGTGGAGCACGACTGTCTCCGTGGCGCAATCTGCTAGTGCGTCGGCTGTTAACCAAAAGGTTTGAGGTTCGAGCCCTCCCATGAGCGGTGTGTCGCTTTTTTTTTGCACTGATATCTTTGTAGAAGTGTTCTGACCGTAGTGAGAGTGGAGCACGACTGTCTCCATGGCGCAATTGGCTAGCGCGTTCGGCTGTTAACCAAAAGGTTGGAGGTTCGAGCCCTCCCACGAGCGGTGTGTCGCTTTTTTTTCTTTGCACTGATATCTTCGGAGAAGTGTTCTGACCGTTGTGAGAGTGGAACACGACTGTCTCCGTGGGACGATTGGCGAGCGCGTCGGTCTGTTAACCAAAAGGATGGAGGTTCGAACCCTCCCAAAAGCGGTGTGTCTCTTTTTTTCTTTGCGCTGATACCTTTGGAAAATTTTCTGATTGTGGTTAAAGTGGAGCATGACTACCTCCGTGACGGAATTTCTAGCGCGTTCGGCTGATAACCAAAAGGTTGGAGGTTCGAGCCCTCCCGAGAGCGGTGTGTCCCTTTATTCTTTGCACTGACAGCTATGGAGAAATGTTCCGACAGTGGTGAGAGTGGAGCACGACTGTCTCCGTGGCTCAATCTGCTAGTTCGTCGGCTGTTAAGCAAAGGTTGGAGGTTCGAGCCCTCCCCGAGAGCAGCGTGTCGCTTTTTTTCTTTGCGCTGATAGCTTTGGAGAAACGTTCCTACGGTGGTGAGAGTGGACCGCGGTTGGGTCCGTGGTGCAATGGCTAGCGCGATCGGCTGTTAACCAAAAGGTTGGAGGTTCTAGCCCTCCCATGACTGGTGTGTCACTTTTTTTCTTTGTACTGATATCTTTGAAGAAGTGTTGTGACCGTGATGAGAGTGGAGCAGGAACTGTCTCCATGGCGCAATTGACTAGCGCGTTGGGCTCCTAACCAAAAGGATGGAGGTTCGAACCCTCCCATGAGCGGTGTGTCTCTTTTTTTCTTTGCGCTGATACCTTTGGAAAAATGTTCTGATGGTGGTGAGAGTACAGCACGACTACCTCCGTGACGCAATTGGCTAGCGCGTTCGGCTGTTGACCAAAAGTTTGGAGGTTCGAGCCCTCTCGAGAGCGGTGTGTCGCTTTTTTTTTGCACTGATATTTTTGGAGAAGTGTTCTGACCGTGATGAGAGTGGAGCACTACTGTCTCCGTGGCGAAATTGGCTAGCGTGTTGGGGTGTTAACGAAAAGGTTGGAGGTTCGAATTCTGCTATGAGCGGTGTGTTGCTTTTTTTCTTTAAACTGATATCTTTGGAGAAGTGTTCTGACCGTGGTGAGAGTGAAGCACGACTGTCTCCATGGTGCAATTCGCTAGCGCGTTGGGCTCTTAACCAAGAGGTTGGAGGTTCGAACCCTCCCTTGAGCGGTGTGTCTCTTTTTTTCTTTGCGCTGATACCTTTGGAAAATTGTTCTGATGGTGGTGAGAGTAGAGCACGACTACCTCCGTGACGCAATTGGCTAGCGCGTTGGGCTGTTAACCATAAGGTTGGAGGTTCGAACCTTCGCATGAGCAGTGTGTCTCTTTTTTTCTTTGCGCTGATACCTTTGAAAAAATGTTCTGATGGTGGTGAGAGTGGAGCACGACTACGTCCGTGACGCAATTGGCTAGCGCGTTCGGGTGTTGAGCAAAAGTATGGAGGTTCGAGCCCTCCCGAGAGCTGTGTGTCTCTTTTTTTCTTTGCGCTGATAGCTTTGGAGAAATGTTCTGATGGTGGTGAGAGTGGAGCACTACTGTCTCCGTGGCGCAATCTGCTAGTGTGTCAGCTGTTAAGCAAAAGGTTTGAGGTTCGAGCCCTCCTGAGAGCGGTGTGTCTCTTTTTTTTCTTTGCGCTGATAGCTTTGGAGAGATGTTCTGACGGTGGTGAGAGTGGCGCACGACTGTTTCCGCGGCAGAATCGGCTAGCGCGATCAACTGTTATCCAAAAGGTTGGAGGTTCGAGCCCTCCCATGAGCGGTGTGTCGCTTTTTTTCTTTGCACTGATATCTCTGGAGAAGTGTCCTGACCCTGGTGAGAGTGGATCACGACTGTCTCCGTGGGACGATTGGCTAGCGCGTTGGTCTCTTAACCAAAAGGATGGAGGTTTGAACCCTCCCATGAGCGGTGTGTTTTTTTTTCTTTGCGCTGATACCTTTGGAAATATGTTCTGTTGGTGGTGAGAGTTGAGCACAACTACCTCCGTGACGCAATTGGCTAGCACGTTCGGCTGTTCACCGAAAGGTTGGAGGTTCGAGCCCTCCCATGAGCGGTGTGTCTCTTTTTTTCTTTGCGCTGATACCTTTGGAAAAATGTTCTGATGGTGGTGAGAGTAGAGCACGACTACCTCCGTGACGAAATTGGCTATCGCGTTCGGCTGCTAACCAAAAGGTTGGAGGTTCGAGCCCTCCCATGAGCGGTGTGTCGCTTTATTTCTTTGCACTGATATCTTTGGAGAAGTGTTCTGACCGTAGTGATAGTGGAGCACGACTGTCTCCGTGGCGCTATCTCCTAGTGCGTCGGCTGTTAACCAAAAGGTTGGAGGTTCGAGCCCTCCCAAGAGCGGTGTGTCGCTTTTTTTTCTTTGCACTGATATCTTTGTAGAAGTGTTCCGACCGTAGTGAGAGTGGAGGACGACTGTCTCCGTGGCGCAATTGGCTAGCGCGTTTGGCTGTTAACCAACAGGTTGGAGGTTCGAGCCCTCCCACTAGCGGTGTGTCGCTTTTTTTTTCTTTGCACTGATATCTTCGAAGTGTTCTGACCGTGGTGAGAGTGGAACACGACTGTCTCCGTGGGACGATTGGCGAGCGCGTTGGTCTGTTAACCAAAAGGATGGAAGTTCGAACTCTCCAAAAAGCGGTGTGTCTCTTTTTTTCTTTGCGCTGATACCTTTGGAAAATTTTCTGATTGTGGTTAAAGTGGAGCATGACTACCTCCGTGACGGAATTTCTAGCGCGTTCGGCTGATAACCAAAAGGTTGGAGGTTCGAGCCCTCCCGAGAGCGGTGTGTCTCTTTTTTTTTGCGCTGACAGCTATGGAGGAATGTTCCGACAGTGGTGAGAGTGGAGCACGACTGTCTCCGTGGCTCAATCTGCTAGTTCGTCGGCTGTTAAGCAAAGGTTGGAGGTTCGAGCCCACCCCTCGAGCGGCGTGTCGCTTTTTTTCTTTGCGCTGATAGCTTTGGAGAAACGTTCCTACGGTGGTGAGAGTGGACCGCGGTAGGGTCCGTGGTGCAATGGCTAGCGCGATCGGCTGTTAACCAAAAGGTTGGAGGTTCTAGCCCTCCCATGAGCGGTGTGTCACTTTTTTTTCAACTGATATCTTTGAAGAAGTGTTGTGACCGTGATGAGAGTGGAGCAGGAACTGTCTCCATGGCGCAATTGACTAGCGCGTTGGGCTCCTAACCAAAAGGATGGAGGTTCGAACCCTCCCATGAGCGGTGTGTCTCTTTTTTTCTTTGCGCTGATACCTTTGAAAAAATGTTCTGATGGTGGTGAGAGTACAGCACGACTACCTCCGTGACGCAATTGGCTAGCGCGTTCGGCTGTTGACCAAAAGTTTGGAGGTTCGAGCCCTCCCGAGAGCGGTGTGTCGCTTTTTTTTGCACTGATATCTTTGGAGAAGTGTTCTGACCGTGGTGAGAGTGGAGCACTACTGTCTCCGTGGCGAAATTGGCTAGCGCGTTGGGCTGTTAACCAAAAGGTTGGAGGTTCGAATTCTGCCATGAGCGGTGTGTTGCTTTTTTTCTTTAAACTGATATCTTTGGAGAAGTGTTCTGACCGTGGTGAGAGTGAAGCACGACTGTCTCCATGGTGCAATTCGCTAGCGCGTTGGGCTGTTAACCAAGAGGTTGGAGGTTCGAACCCTCCCATGAGCGGTGTGTCTCTTTTTTTCTTTGCGCTGACACCTTTGGAAAAATGTTCTGATGGTGGTGAGAGTAGAGCACGACTACCTCCGTGACGCAATTGGCTAGCGCGTTGGGCTGTTAACCATAAGGTCGGAGGTTCGACCCCTCCCATGAGCAGTGTGTCTCTTTTTTTCTTTGCGCTGATACCTTTGAAAAAATGTTCTGATGGTGGTGAGAGTGGAGCACGACTACGTCCGTGACGCAATTGGCTAGCGCGTTCGGGTGTTGAGCAAAAGTATGGAGGTTCGAGCCCTCCTGAGAGCTGTGTTTCTCTTTTTTTCTTTGCGCTGATAGCTTTGGAGAAATGTTCTGACGGTGGTGAGAGTGGAGCACTACTGTCTCCGTGGCGCAATCTGCTAGTGCGTCGGCTGTTAAGCAAAAGGTTTGAGGTTCGAGCCCTCCTGAGAGCGGTTTGTCTTTTTTTTCTTTGCGCTGATAGCTTTGGAGAAATGTTCTGACGGTGGTGAGAGTGGCGCACGACTGTTTCCGTGGCAGAATCGGCTAGCGCGATCAACTGTTATCCAAAAGGTTGGAGGTTCGAGCCCTCCCATGAGCGGTTTGTCGCTTTTTTTTCTTTGCACTGATATCTCTGGAGAAGTGTTCTGACCGTGGTTAGAGTGGATCACGACTGTCTCCGTGGGACGATTGGCTAGCGCGTTGGTCTCTTAACCAAAAGGATGGAGGTTTGAACCCTCCCATGAGCGGTGTGTTTTTTTTTCTTTGCGCTGATACCTTTGGAAAAATGTTCTGTTGGTGGTGAGAGTTGAGCACAACTACCTCCGTGACGCAATTGGCTAGCGCGTTCGGCTGTTCACCGAAAGGTTGGAGGTTCGAGCCCTCCCATGAGCGGTGTGTCTCTTTTTTTCTTTGCGCTGATACCTTTGGAAAAATGTTCTGATGGTGGTGAGAGTAGAGCACGACTACCTCCGTGACGCAATTAGCTAGCGCGTTCGGTTGTTGACCAAAAGTTTGGAGGTTCGAGCCCTCCCGAGAGCGGTGTGTCGCATTTTTTTCTTTGCACTGATATCTATGGAAACGTGTTCTGACCGTGGTGAGAGTGGAGCACTACATTCTGCGTGGCGAAATTGGCTAGCGCGTTGGGCTGTTAACCAAAAGGTTGGAGCTTCAAATTCTGCCATGAGCGGTGTGTTGCTTTTTTCTTTAAACTGATTTCTTTGGAGAAGTGTTCTGACCGTGGTGAGAGTGAAGCACGACTGTCTCCATGGTGCAATTCGCTAGCGCGTTGGGCTGTTAACCAAAAGGTTGGAGGTTCGAACCCTCCCATGAGCGGTGTGTCGCTTTTTTTCTTTGCACTGATATCTTTGGAGAAGTGTTCTGACCGTAGTGAGAGTGGAGCACGACTGTCTCCGTGGCGCAATCTGCTAGTGCGTCGGCTGTTAACTAAAAGGTTTGAGGTTCGAGCCCTCCCATGAGCGGTGTGTCGCTTTTTTTTTGCACTGATATCTTTGTAGAAGTGTTCTGACCGTAGTGAGAGTGGAGCACGACTGTCTCCATGGCGCAATTGGCTAGCGCGTTCGGCTGTTAACCAAAAGGTTGGAGGTTCGAGCCCTCCCACGAGCGGTGTGTCGCTTTTTTTTCTTTGCACTGATATCTTCGGAGAAGTGTTCTGACCGTTGTGAGAGTGGAACACGACTGTCTCCGTGGGACGATTGGCGAGCGCGTCGGTCTGTTAACCAAAAGGATGGAGGTTCGAACCCTCCCAAAAGCGGTGTGTCTCTTTTTTTCTTTGCGCTGATACCTTTGGAAAATTTTCTGATTGTGGTTAAAGTGGAGCATGACTACCTCCGTGACGGAATTTCTAGCGCGTTCGGCTGATAACCAAAAGGTTGGAGGTTCGAGCCCTCCCGAGAGCGGTGTGTCCCTTTATTCTTTGCACTGACAGCTATGGAGAAATGTTCCGACAGTGGTGAGAGTGGAGCACGACTGTCTCCGTGGCTCAATCTGCTAGTTCGTCGGCTGTTAAGCAAAGGTTGGAGGTTCGAGCCCTCCCCGAGAGCAGCGTGTCGCTTTTTTTCTTTGCGCTGATAGCTTTGGAGAAACGTTCCTACGGTGGTGAGAGTGGACCGCGGTTGGGTCCGTGGTGCAATGGCTAGCGCGATCGGCTGTTAACCAAAAGGTTGGAGGTTCTAGCCCTCCCATGACCGGTGTGTCACTTTTTTTCTTTGTACTGATATCTTTGAAGAAGTGTTGTGACCGTGATGAGAGTGGAGCAGGAACTGTCTCCATGGCGCAATTGACTAGCGCGTTGGGCTCCTAACCAAAAGGATGGAGGTTCGAACCCTCCCATGAGCGGTGTGTCTCTTTTTTTCTTTGCGCTGATACCTTTGGAAAAATGTTCTGATGGTGGTGAGAGTAGAGCACGACTACCTCCGCGACGCAATTGGCTAGCGCGTTCGGCTGTTGACCAAACGTTTGGAGGTTCGAGCCCTCCCGAGAGCGGTGTGTCGCTTTTTTTGCACTGATATCTTTGGAGAAGTGTTCTGACCGTGGTGAGAGTGGAGCACTACTGTCTCCGTGGCGAAATTGGCTAGCGCGTTGGGCTGTTAACCAAAAGTTTGGAGGTTCGAATTCTGCCATGAGCGGTGTGTTGCTTTTTTTCTTTAAACTGATATCTTTGGAGAAGTGTTCTGACCGTGGTGAGAGTGAAGCACGACTGTCTCCATGGTGCAATTCGCTAGCGCGTTGGGCTGTTAACCAAGAGGTTGGAGGTTCGAGCCCTCCCATGAGCGGTGTGTCTCTTTTTTTCTTTGCGCTGATACCTTTGGAAAAATGTTCTGATGGTGGTGAGAGTAGAGCACGACTATCTCCGTGACGCAATTGGCTATCGCGTTCGGCTGCTAACCAAAAGGTTGGAGGTTCGAGCCCTCCCATGAGCGGTGTGTCACTTTTTTTCTTTGCACTGATATCTTTGAAGAAATGTTGTGACCGTGATGAGAGTGGAGCAGGAACTGTGTCCATGGCGCAATTGACTAGCGCGTTCGGCTTCTAACCAAAAGGATGGAGGTTCGAACCCTCCCATGAGCGGTGTGTCTTTTTTTTGCGCTGATACCTTTGGAAAAATGTTCTGATGGTGGTGAGAGTAGAGCACGACTACCTCCGTGACGCAATTGGCTAGCGCGTTCGGCTGTTGACCAAAAGTTTGGAGGTTCGAGCCCTCCCGAGAGCGGTGTGTCGCTTTTTTTTTGCACTGATATCTTTGGACAAGTGTTCTGACCGTGGTGAGAGTGGAGCACTACTGTCTCCCTGGCGAAATTGGCTAGCGCGTTGGGCTGTTAACCAAAAGGTTGGAGGTTCGAATTCTGCCATGAGCGGTGTGTTGCTTTTTTTCTTTAAACTGATATCTTTGGAGAAGTGTTCTAACCGTGGTGAGAGTGAAGCACGACTGTCTCCATGGTGCAATTCGCTAGCGCGTTGGGCTGTTAACCAAGAGGTTGGAGGTTCGAACCCTCCCATGAGCGGTGTGTCTCTTTTTTCTTTGCGCTGATACCTTTGGAAAAATGTTCTGATGGTGGTGAGAGTAGAGCACGACTACCTCCGTGACGCAATTGGCTATCGCGTTCGGCTGCTAACCAAAATGTTTGAGGTTCGAGACCTCCCATGAGCGGTGTGTCGCTTTTTTTCTTTGCACTGATATCTTTGGAGAAGTGTTCTGACCGTAGTGAGAGTGGAGCACGACTGTCTCCGTGGCGCAATTGGCTAGCGCGTTCGGCTGTTAACCAAAAGGTTGGAGGTTCGAGCCCTCCCATGAGCGGTGTGTCGCTTTTTTTCTTTGCACTGATACCTTTGGAAAAATGTTCTGATGGTGGTGAGAGTAGAGCACGAATGTCCCTGTGGCGCAATTGGCTAGCGCGTTCGGCTGTTGACCAAAAGTTTGGAGGTTCGAGCCCTCCCGAGAGCGGTGTGTCGCTTTTTTTTTGCACTGATATCTTTGGACAAGTGTTCTGACCGTGGTGAGAGTGGAGCACTACTGTCTCCCTGGCGAAATTGGCTAGCGCGCTGGTCTGTTAACCAAAAGGATGGAGGTTTGAACCCTCCCATGAGCGGTGTGTTTTTTTTTCTTTGCGCTGATACCTTTGGAAAAATGTTCTGTTGGTGGTGAGAGTGGAGCACGACTACCTCCGTGACGCAATTGGCTAGCACGTTCGGCTGTTTACCGAAAGGTTGGAGGTTCGAGCCCTCCCATGAGCGGTGTGTCTCTTTTTTTCTTTGCGCTGATACCTTTGAAAAAATTTTCTGATGGTGGTGAGAGTGGAGCACGACTACCTCCGTGACGCAATTGGCTAGCGCGTTTGGGCGTTGACAAAAAGTATGGAGGTTCGAGCCCTCCCGAGAGCTGTGTGTCTTTTTTTTCTTTGCGCTGATAGCTTTGGAGAAATGTTCTGACGGTGGTGAGAGTGGAGCACTACTGTCTCCGTGGCGCAATCTGCTAGTGCGTCGGCTGTTAAGCAAAAGGTTTGAGGTTCGAGCCCTCCTGAGAGCGGTGTGTCTCTTTTTTTATCTTTGCGCTGATAGCTTTGGAGAAATGTTCTGACGGTGGTGAGAGTGGCGCACGACTGTTTCCGTGGCAGAATCGGCTAGCGCGATCAACTGTTATCCAAAAGGTTGGAGGTTCGAGCCCTCCCGAGAGCGGTGTGTCTCTTTTTTTTCTTTGCGCTGATAGCTTTGGAGAAATGTTCTAACGGTGGTGAGAGTGGAGCACGACTGTCTCCGTGGCGCAATCTGCTAGTGCGTCGGCTGTTAACCAAATGGTTGGAGATTCGAGCCCTCCCAGGAGCAGTGTGTTGCTTTTTTTCTTTGCGCTGATAGCCTTGGAGAAACGTTGTGACGGTGGTGAGAGTGGAGCACGACTGTCTCTGTTGCGCAATTGGCTAGCGCGTTGGGCTGTTAACAAAAAGGTTGGAGGTTCGAACCCTCCCATGAGCGGTGTGTCTCTTTTTTTCTTGCGCTGATACCTTTGGAAAAATGTTCTGATGGTGGTGAGAGTGGAGCACGACTACCTCCGTGACGCAATTGGCTAGCGCGTTCGGCTGTTAATCAAAAGGTTGGAAGTTCGAGCCCTCCAGAGAGCGGTCTGTCTGTTTTTTTTGCGCTGATAGCTTTGGAGAAATGTTCTGATGGTGGTGAGAGTGGAGCACGACTACTTCCGTGACGCAATTGGCTAGCGCGTTTGGCTGTTAATCAAAAGGTTGGAAGTTCGAGCCCTCCCGAGAGCGGTGTGTCTCTTTTTTTTGCGCTGATAGCTTTGGAGAAATGTTCTGACGGTGGTGAAAGTGGAGCGCGACTGTCTCCGTGGCGCAGTCTGCTTGTGCGTCGGCTGTTAAGCAAAACGTTGGAGGTTCGACCCTCCCGCGAGCAGTGTGTCGCTTTTTTTCTTTGCGCTGATAGCATTGGAGAAACGTACTGACGGTGCTGAGAGTGGAGCGCGGTTGGGTCCAAGGTGCAATGGCTAGCGCGATTGGCTGTTAACCAAAAGGTTGGAGGTTCGAGCCCTCCCATGAGCGGTGTGTCGCTTTTTTTTTCTTTGCACTGATATCTTTGGAGAAGTGTTCTGACCATGGTGAGAGTGGAGCCCGAACTGTCTCCATGGCGCAATTGGCTAGCGCGTTGGCTTCTTAACCAAAAGGCTGGAGGTTTGAACCCTCCCATGAGCGGTGTGTTTTATTTCTTTGCACTGATACCTTTGCAAAAATGTTCTGATGGTGGTGAGAGTGGAGCACGACTACCTCCGTGACGCAATTGGCTAGCACGTTCGGCTGTTCACCGAAAGGTTGGAGGTTCGAGCCCTCCCGAGAGCGGTGTGTCTCTTTTTTTTCTTTGCGCTGATAGCTTTGGAGAAATGTTCTGACGGTGGTGAGAGTGGAGCACGACTGTTTCCGTGGCAGAATCGGCTAGCACGATCCACTGTTAACTGAAAGGTTGGAAGTTCGAGCCCTCCCATGAGCGGTGTGTCGCTTTTTTTTCTTTGCACTGATATCTTTGGAGAAGTTTTCTGACCGTGGTGAGAGTGGAGCACGACTATCTTCGTGGCGCAATTGGATAGCGCGTTGGGCTGTTAACCATAAGGTTGGAGGTTCGAGCCCTCCCGAGAGCGGTGTGTCGCTTTTTTTGCACTGATATCTTTGGAGAAGTGTTCTGACCGTGGTGAGAGTGGAGCACTACTGTCTCCGTGGCGAAATTGGCTAGCGCGTTGGGCTGTTAACCAAAAGGTTGGAGGTTCGAATTCCGCCATGAGCGGTGTGTTGCTTTTTTTCTTTAAACTGATATCTTTGGAGAAGTGTTCTGACCGTGGTGAGAGTGAAGCACGACTGTGTCCATGGTGCAATTCGCTAGCGCGTTAGGCTGTTAACCAAGAGGTTGGAGGTTCGAATCCTCCCATGAACGGTGTGTCTCTTTTTTTCTTTGCGCTGATACCTTTGGAAAAATTTTCTGATGGTGGTGAGAGTAGAGCACGACTACATCCGTGACGCAATTGGCTAGCGCGTTGGGCTGTTAACCATAAGGTTGGAGGTTCGAACCCTCCCATGAGCAGTGTGTCTCTTTTTTTCTTTGCGCTGATACCTTTGAAAAAATGTTCTGATGGTGGTGAGAGTGGAGCACGACTACGTCCGTGACGCAATTGGCTAGCGCGTTCGGGTGTTGAGCAAAAGTATGGAGGTTCGAGCCCTCCCGAGAGCGGTGTGTCTCTTTTTTTCTTTGCACTGATAGCTTTGGAGAAATGTTCTGACGGTGGTGAGAGTGGAGCACTACTGTCTCCGTGGCGCAATCTGCTAGTGCGTCGGCTGTTAAGCAAAAGGTTTGAGGTTCGAGCCCTCCTGAAAGCGGTGTGTCTCTTTTTTTTTCTTTGCGCTGATAGCTTTGGAGTAATGTTCTGACGGTGGTAAGAGTGGCGCACGACTGTTTCCGTGGCAGAATCGGCTAGCGGGATCAACTGTTATCCGAAAGGTTGGATGTTTGAGCCCTCCCATGAGCGGTGTGTCGCTTTTTTTCTTTGCACTGATATCTCTGGAGAAGTGTTCTGACCGTGGTGAGAGTGGATCACGACTGTCTCCGTGGGACAATTGGCTAGCGCGTTGGTCTCTTAACCAAAAGGATGGAGGTTTGAACCCTCCCATGAGCGGTGTGTTTTTTTTCTTTGCGCTGATACCTTTGGAAAAATGTTCTGTTGGTGGTGAGAGTTGAGCACAACTACCTCCGTGACGCAATTGGTTAGCACGTTCGGCTGTTCACCGAAAGGTTGGAGGTTCGAGCCCTCCCATGAGCGGTGTGTCTCTTTTTTTCTTTGCGCTGATACCTTTGGAAAAATGTTCTGATGGTGGTGAGAGTAGAGCACGACTACCTCCGTGACGCAATTGGCTATCGCGTTCGGCTGCTAACCAAAAGGTTGGAGGTTCGAGCCCTCCCATGAGCGGTGTGTCGCTTTATTTCTTTGCACTGATATCTTTGGAGAAGTGTTCTGACCGTAGTGAGAGTGGAGCACGACTGTCTCCGTGGCGCAATCTGCTAGTGCGTCGGCTGTTAACCAAAAGGTTGGAGGTTCGAGCCCTCCCATGAGCGGTGTGTCGCTTTTTTTTCTTTGCACTGATATCTTTGTAGAAGTGTTCTGACCATAGTGAGAGTGGAGCACGACTGTCTCCGTGGCGCAATTGGCTAGCGCGTTCGGCTGTTAACCAAAAGATTGGAGGTTCGAGCCCTCCCACGAGCGGTGTGTCGCTTTTTTTTTCTTTGCACTGATACCTTTGGAAAATTTTCTGATTGTGGTTAAAGTGGAGCATGACTACCTCCGTGACGGAATTTCTAGCGCGTTCGGCTGATAACCAAAAGGTTGGAGGTTCGAGCCCTCCCGAGAGCGGTGTGTGCCTTTTTTCTTTGCGCTGACAGCTATGGAGAAATGTTCCGACAGTGGTGAGAGTGGAGCACGACTGTCTCCGTGGCTCAATCTGCTAGTTCGTCGGCTGTTAAGCAAAGGTTGGAGGTTCGAGCCCACCCAGGGAGCAGCGTGTCGCTTTTTTTCTTTGCGCTGATAGCTTTATAGAAACGTTCTGACGCTGGTGAGAGTGGAGCGCGGTTAGGTCCGTGGTGCAATGGCTAGCGCGATCGGCTGTTAACCAAAAGGTTGGAGGTTCGAGCCCTCCCATGAGCAGTGTGTCGCTTTTTTTTCTTTGCACTGATATTTTTGGAGAAGTGTTCTGACCGTGGTGAGAGTGGAGCACGACTGTCTCCGTGGGACGATTGGCTAGCGCGTTGGTCTGTTAACCAAAAGGATGGAGGTTTGAACCCTCCCATGAGTGGTGTGTTTTTTTTTCTTTGCGCTGATACCTTTGGAAAAATGTTATGTTGGTGGTGAGAGTGGAGCACGACTACCTCCGCGACGCAATTGGCTAGCACGTTCGGCTGTTTACCGAAAGGTTGGAGGTTCGAGCCCTCCCATGAGCGGTGTGTCTCTTTTTTTCTTTGCGCTGATACCTTTGAAAAAATTTTCTGATGGTGGTGAGAGTGGAGCACGACTACCTCCGTGACGCAATTGGCTAGCGCGTTTCGGCGTTGACAAAAAGTATGGAGGTTCGAGCCCTCCCGAGAGCTGTGTGTCTCTTTTTTTCTTTGCGCTGATAGCTTTGGAGAAATGTTCTGACGGTGGTGAGAGTGGAGCACTACTGTCTCCGTGGCGCAATCTGCTAGTGCGTCGGCTGTTAAGCAAAGGGTTTGAGGTTCGAGCCCTCCTGAGAGCGGTGTGTCTCTTTTTTTTTCTTTGCGCTGATAGCTTTGGAGAAACGTTCCTACGGTGGCTAGAGTGGACCGCGGTTGGGTCCGTGGTGCAATGGCTAGCGCGATCGGCTGTTAACCAAAAGGTTTGATGTTCTAGCCCTCCCATGAGCGGTGTGTCACTTTTTTTCTTTGCACTGATATCTTTGAAGAAGTGTTGTGACCGTGATGAGAGTGGAGCAGGAACTGTCTCCATGGCGCAATTGACTAGCGCGTTGGGCTTCTAACCAGAAGGATGGAGGTTCGAACCCTCCCATGAGCGGTGTGTCTCTTTTTTTCTTTGCGCTGATACCTTTGGAAAAATGTTCTGATGGTGGTAAGAGTAGAGCACGACTACCCCCGTGACGCAATTGGCTAGCGCGTTCGGCTGTTGACCAAAAGTTTGGAGGTTCGAGCCCTCCCGAGAGCGGTGTGTCGCTTTTTTTTGCACTGATATCTTTGGAGAAGTGTGCTGACCGTGGTGAGAGTGGAGCACTACTGTCTCCGTGGCGAAATTGGCTAGCGCGTTGGGCTGTTAACGAAAAGGTTGGAGGTTCGAATTCTGCCATGAGCGGTGTGTTGCTTTTTTTCTTTAAACTGATATCTTTGGAGAAGTGTTCTGACCGTGGTGAGAGTGAAGCACGACTGTCTCCATGGTGCAATTCGCTAGCGCGTTGGGCTGTTAACCAAGAGGTTGGAGGTTCGAACCCTCCCATGAGCGGTGTGTCTCTTTTTTTCTTTGCGCTGATACGTTTGGAAAAATGTTCTGATGGTGGTGAGAGCAGAGCACGACTACCTCCGTGACGCAATTGGCTAGCGCGTTGGGCTGTTAACCATAAGGTTGGAGGTTCGACCCCTCCCATGAGCAGTGTGTCTCTTTTTTTCTTTGCGCTAATACCTTTGGAAAAATGTTCTGATGGTGGTGAGAGTAGAGCGCGACTACCTCCGTGACGCAATTGGCTAGCGCGTTCGGCTGTTAACCAAAAGGTTGGAGGTTCGAGCCCTCCCATGAGCGGTGTGTCGCTTTTTTTCTTTGCACTGATATCTTTGGAGAAATGTTCTGACCGTAGTGAGAGTGGAGCACGAGTGTCCCTGTGGCGCAATTGGCTAGCGCGTTGGGCTGTTAACCATAAGGTTGGAGGTTCGAACCCTCCCATGAGCAGTGTGTCTCTTTTTTTCTTTGCGCTGATACCTTTGAAAAAATGTTCTGATGGTGGTGAGAGTGGAGCACGACTACGTCCGTGACGCAATTGGCTAGCGCGTTCGGGTGTTGAGCAAAAGTATGGAGGTGCGAGCCCTCCCGAGAGCTGTGTGTCTCTTTTTTTCTTTGCGCTGATAGCTTTGTAGAAATGTTCTGACGGTGGTGAGAGTGGAGCACTACTGTCTCCGTGGCGCAATGTGCTAGTGCGTCGGCTGTTAAGCAAAAGGTTTGAGGTTCGAGCCCTCCTCAGAGCGGTGTGTCTCTTTTTTTTCTTTGCGCTGATAGATTTGGAGAAATGTTCTGACGGTGGTGAGAGTGGCGCACGACTGTTTCCGTGGCAAAATCGGCTAGCGGGATCAACTGTTATCCAAAAGGTTGGAGGTTCGAGCCCTCCCGAGAGCGGTGTGTCTCTTTTTTTTCTTTGCGCTGATAACTTTGGAGAAATGTTCTGACGGTGGTGAGAGTGGAGCCCGACTGTCTCCGTGGTGCGATCTGCTAGTGCGTCGGCTGTTAACCAAAAGGTTGGAGGTTCGAGCCCTCCCACGAGCGGTGTGTCGCTTTTTTTTCTTTGCACTGATATCTTTGGAGAAGTGTTCTGACCGTGGTGAGAGTGGAGCACGACTGTCTCCATGGGACGATTGGCTGACGCGTTGGTCTGTTAACCAAAATGATGGAGCTTCGAACCCTCCCAAAAGCGGTGTGTCTCTTTTTTTCTTTGCGCTGATACCTTTGGAAAAATGTTCTGATTGTAGTGAAAGTGGAGCATGACTACCTCCGTGACGCAATTGGATAGCGCGTTCGGCTGTTAATCAAAAGGATGGAGGTTCGAGCCCTCCCGAGAACGGTGTGTCTCTTTTTTTTCTTTGCGCTGATAGCTTTGGAAAAATGTTCTGTTGGTGGTGAGAGTGGAGCACGACTACCTCCGCGACGCAATTGGCTAGCACGTTCGGCTGTTTACCGAAAGGTTGGAGGTTCGAGCCCTCCCATGAGCGGTGTGTCTCTTTTTTTCTTTGCGCTGATACCTTTGAAAAAATTTTCTGATTGTGGTGAGAGTGGAGCACGACCACCTCCGTGACGCAATTGGCTAGCGCGTTTGGGCTTTGACAAAAAGTATGGAGGTTCGAGCCCTCCCGAGAGCTGTGTGTCTCTTTTTTTCTTTGCGCTGATAGCTTTGGAGAAATGTTCTGACGGTGGTGAGAGTGGAGCACTACAGTCTCCGTGGCGCAATCTGCTAGTGCGTCGGCTGTTAAGCAAAAGGTTTGAGGTTCGAGCCCTCCTGAGAGCGGTGTGTCTCTTTTTTTTTCTTTGCGCTGATAGCTTTGGAGAAACGTTCCTACGGTGGCTAGAGTGGACCGAGGTTGGGTCCGTGGTGCAATGGCTAGCGCGATCGGCTGTTAACCAAAAGGTTTGATGTTCTAGCCCTCCCATGAGCGGTGTGTCACTTTTTTTTTTGCACTGATATCTTTGAAGAAATGTTGTGACCGTGATGAGAGTGGAGCAGGAACTGTCTCCATGGCGCAATTGACTAGCGCGTTGGGCTTCTAACCAAAAGGATGGAGGTTCGAACCCTCCCATGAGCGGTGTGTCTCTTTTTTTCTTTGCGCTGATACCTTTGGAAAAATGTTCTGATGGTGGTGAGTGTAGAGCACGACTACCTCCGTGACGCAATTGGCTAGCGCGTTCGGCTGTTGACCAAAAGTTTGGAGGTTCGAGCTCTCCCGAGAGCGGTGTGTCGCTTTTTTTTGCACTGATATCTTTGGAGAAGTGTTCTGACCGTGGTGAGAGTGGAGCACTACTGTCTCCGTGGCGAAATTGGCTAGCGCGTTGGGCTGTTAACGAAAAGGTTGGAGGTTCGAATTCCGCCATGAGCGGTGTGTTGCTTTTTTTCTTTAAACTGATATCTTTGGAGAAGTGTTCTGACCGTGGTGAGAGTGAAGCACGACTGTCTCCATGGTGCAATTCGCTAGCGCGTTGGGCTGTTAACCAAGAGGTTGGAGGTTCGAACCCTCCCATGAGCGGTGTGTCTCTTTTTTTCTTTGCGCTGATACCTTTGGAAAAATGTTCTGATGGTGGTGAGAGCAGAGCACGACTACCTCCGTGACGCAATTGGCAAGCGCGTTGGGCTGTTAACCATAAGGTTGGAGGTTCGACCCCTCCCATGAGCAGTGTGTCTCTTTTTTTCTTTGCGCTGATACCTTTGGAAAAATGTTCTGATGGTGGTGAGAGTAGAGCGCGACTACCTCCGTGACGCAATTGGCTAGCGCGTTCGGCTGTTAACCAAAAGGTTGGAGGTTCGAGCCCTCCCATGAGCGGTGTGTCGCTTTTTTTCTTTGCACTGATATCTTTGGAGAAATGTTCTGACCGTAGTGAGAGTGGAGCACGAGTGTCCCTGTGGCGCAATTGGCTAGCGCGTTGGGCTGTTAACCATAAGGTTGGAGGTTCGAACCCTCCCATGAGCAGTGTGTCTCTTTTTTTCTTTGCGCTGATACCTTTGAAAAAATGTTCTGATGGTGGTGAGAGTGGAGCACGACTACGTCCGTGACGCAATTGGCTAGCGCGTTCGGGTGTTGAGCAAAAGTATGGAGGTGCGAGCCCTCCCGAGAGCTGTGTGTCTCTTTTTTTCTTTGCGCTGATAGCTTTGTAGAAATGTTCTGACGGTGGTGAGAGTGGAGCACTACTGTCTCCGTGGCGCAATGTGCTAGTGCGTCGGCTGTTAAGCAAAACGTTTGAGGTTCGAGCCCTCCTCAGAGCGGTGTGTCTCTTTTTTTTCTTTGCGCTGATAGCTTTGGAGAAATGTTCTGACGGTGGTGAGAGTGGCGCACGACTGTTTCCGTGGCAAAATCGGCTAGCGCGATCAACTGTTATCCAAAAGGTTGGAGGTTCGAGCCCTCCCGAGAGCGGTGTGTCTCTTTTTTTTCTTTGCGCTGATAACTTTGGAGAAATGTTCTGACGGTGGTGAGAGTGGAGCCCGACTGTCTCCGTGGTGCGATCTGCTAGTGCGTCGGCTGTTAACCAAAAGGTTGGAGGTTCGAGCCCTCCCACGAGCGGTGTGTCGCTTTTTTTTCTTTGCACTGATATCTTTGGAGAAGTGTTCTGACCGTGGTGAGAGTGGAGCACGACTGTCTCCATGGGACGATTGGCTGGCGCGTTGGTCTGTTAACCAAAATGATGGAGCTTCGAACCCTCCCAAAAGCGGTGTGTCTCTTTTTTTCTTTGCGCTGATACCTTTGGAAAAATGTTCTGATTGTAGTGAAAGTGGAGCATGACTACCTCCGTGACGCAATTGGATAGCGCGTTCGGCTGTTAATCAAAAGGATGGAGGTTCGAGCCCTCCCGAGAACGGTGTGTCTCTTTTTTTTCTTTGCGCTGATAGCTTTGGAGAAATGTTCTGACGGTGGTGAGAGTGGAGCACGACTACCTCCGTGACGCAATTGGCTAGCACGTTCGGCTGTTTACCGAAAGGTTGGAGGTTCGAGCCCTCCCATGAGCGGTGTGTCTCTTTTTTTCTTTGCGCTGATACCTTTGAAAAAATTTTCTGATGGTGGTGAGAGTGGAGCACGACTACCTCCGTGACGCAATTGGCTAGCGCGTTTGGGCGTTGACAAAAAGTATGGAGGTTCGAGCCCTCCCGAGAGCTGTGTGTCTCTTTTTTTCTTTGCGCTGATAGCTTTGTAGAAATGTTCTGACGGTGGTGAGAGTGGAGCACTACTGTCTCCGTGGCGCAATGTGCTAGTGCGTCGGCTGTTAAGCAAAACGTTTGAGGTTCGAGCCCTCCTCAGAGCGGTGTGTCTCTTTTTTTTCTTTGCGCTGATAGCTTTGGAGAAATGTTCTGACGGTGGTGAGAGTGGCGCACGACTGTTTCCATGGCGCAATCTGCTAGTGCGTTGGCTGTTAAGCAAAAGGTTGGAGGTTCGAGCCCTCCCGGACCAGTGTGTCGCTTTTTTCTTTGCGCAGATAGCTTTATAGAAACGTTCTGACGCTGGTGAGAGTGGAGCGCGGTTAGGTCCGTGGTGCAATGGCTAGCGCGATCGGCTGTTAACCAAAAGGTTGGAGGTTCGAGCCCTCCCATGAGCAGTGTGTCGCTTTTTTTTTCTTTGCACTGATATTTTTGGAGAAGTGTTCTGACCGTGGTGAGAGTGGAGCACGACTGTCTCCGTGGGACGATTGGCTAGCGCGTTGGTCTGTTAACCAAAAGGATGGAGGTTTGAACCCTCCCATGAGCGGTGTGTTTTTTTTTCTTTGCGCTTATACCTTTGGAAAAATGTTCTGTTGGTGGTGAGAGTGGAGCACGACTACCTCCGCGACGCAATTGGCTAGCACGTTCGGCTGTTTACCGAAAGGTTGGAGGTTCGAGCCCTCCCATGAGCGGTGTGTCTCTTTTTTTCTTTGCGCTGATACTTTGAAAAAATGTTCTGATGGTGGTGAGAGTGGAGCACTACTGTCTCCGTGGCGCAATCTGCTAGTGCGTCGGCTGTTAAGCAAAAGGTTTGAGGTTCGAGCCCTCCTGAGAGCGGTGTGTCTCTTTTTTTTTCTTTGCGCTGATAGCTTTGGAGAAATGTTCTGACGGTGGTGAGAGTGGCGCACGACTGTTTCCGTGGCAGAATCGGCTAGTGCGATCAACTGTTAACCAAAAGGTTGGAGGTTCGAGCCCTCCCGAGAGCGGTGTGTCTCTTTTTTTTTCTTTGCGCTGATAGCTTTGGAGAAATGTTCTAACGGTGGTGAGAGTGGAGCACGACTGTCTCCGTGGCGCAATCTGCTAGTGCGTCGGCTGTTAACCAAATGGTTGGAGATTCGAGCCCTCCCAGGAGCAGTGTGTTGCTTTTTTTCTTTGCGCTGATAGCCTTGGAGAAACGTTGTGACGGTGGGGAGAGTGGAGCACGACTGTCTCTGTTGCGCAATTGGCTAGCGCGTTGGGCTGTTAACAAAAAGGTTGGAGGTTCGAACCCTCCCATGAGCGATGTGTCTCTTTTTTTCTTGCGCTAATACCTTTGGAAAAATGTTCTGATGGTGGTGAGAGTGGAGCACGACTACCTCCGTGACGCAATTGGCTGGCGCGTTCGGCTGTTAATCAAAAGGTTGGAAGTTCGAGCCCTCCCGAGAGCGGTCTGTCTGTTTTTTTTTGCGCTGATAGCTTTGGAGAAATGTTCTGATGGTGGTGAGAGTGGAGCACGACTACTTCCGTGACGCAATTGGCTAGCGCGTTCGGCTGTTAATCAAAAGGTTGGAAGTTCGAGCCCTCCCGAGAGCGGTGTGTCTCTTTTTTTTTTGCGCTGATAGCTTTGGAGAAATGTTCTGACGGTGGTGAAAGTGGAGCGCGACTGTCTCCGTGGCGCAGTCTGCTTGTGCGTCGGCTGTTAAGCAAAAAGTTGGAGGTTCGACCCTCCCGCGAGCAGTGTGTCGCTTTTTTTCTTTGCGCTGATAGCATTGGAGAAACGTACTGACGGTGCTGAGAGTGGAGCGCGGTTGGGTCCAAGGTGCAATGGCTAGCGCGATTGGCTGTTAACCAAAAGGTTGGAGGTTCGAGCCCTCCCGAGAGCGGTGTGTCTCTTTTTTTTCTTTGCACTGATAGCTTTGGAGAAATGTTCTGACGGTGGTTAGAGTGGAGCACGACTGTTTCCGTGGCAGAATCGGCTAGCACGATCCACTGTTAACTGAAAGGTTGGAAGTTCGAGCCCTCCCATGAGCGGTGTGTCACTTTTTTTTCTTTGCACTGATATCTTTCGAGAAGTTTTCTGACCGTGGTTAGAGTGGAGCACGACTGTCTCCGTGGCGCAATTGTCTAGCGCGTTGGGCTGTTAACCATAAGGTTGGAGGTTCGAAACCTCCCATGAGAGGTGTGTCTCTTTTTTTCTTTGCGCTGATACCTTTGAAAAAATGTTCTGATAGTGGTGAGAGTGGAGCACGACTACCTCCGTGACGCAATTGGCTAGCGCGTTCGGCTTCTGACCAAAACATTTTTAGGTTCGAGCCCTCCCGAGAGCGGTGTGTCTCTTTTTTTTGCGCTGATAGCTTTGAAGAAACGTTCTGACGGTGGTGAGAGTGGAGCACGACTGTCTTCGTGGCGCAATCTGCTAGTGCGTCGGCTGTTAAGCAAAAGGTTTGAGGTTCGAGCGATCCCGAGAGCGGTGTGTCTCAATTTTTTCTTCGCGCTGATAGCTTTGGAGAAATGTTCTGATGGTGGTGAGAGTGGCGCACGACCGTTTCCGTGGCAGAATCGGCTAGCGCGATCAACTGTTTTCAAAAATGTTGGAGGTTAAAACCCTCCCGAGAGCGGTGTCTCTTTTTTTCTTTGCGCTGATAGCTTTGGAGAAATGTTCTGATGGTAGTGAGAGTGGAGCACGACTGTCTCCGTGGCGCAATCTGCTAGTGCGTCGGCTTTTAATCAAAAGGTTGGAGGTTCGAGCCCTCCCAGGAGCAGTGTGTCGCTTTTTTTCTTTGTGCTGATAGCCTTGGAGAAACGTTCTGACGGTGGTGAGAGCGGAGCCTGACTGTCTGTGTTGCGCAATTGGCTAGCGCGTTGGGTTGTTAACGAAAAGGTTGGAGGTTCGAACCCTCCCATGAACGGTGTGTCTCTTTTTTTCTTTGCGCTGATACCTTTGGAAAATTGTTCTGATGGTGGTGAGAGTGGAGCACGACTACCTCCGTGACGCAATTGGCTAGCGCGTTCGGGTGTTCACCAAAATTTGGAGGTTCGAGCCCTCCCGAGAACTGTGTGTCTCTTTTTTTCTTTGCGCTGATAGCTTTGGAGAAATGTTCTGACAGTAGTGAGAGTGGAGCACTACTGTCTTTATGGCGCAATCTGCTAGTGCGTCGGCTGTTAGGCAAAAGGTTTGAGGTTCTAGCCCTCCTGAGAGCGGTGTGTCTCTTTTTTTCTTTGCGCTGATAGCTTGGAGAAATGTTCTGACGGTGGTGAGTGTGGCGCACGACTGTTTCCGTGGCAGAATCGCCTAGCGCGATCAACTGTTATCCAAAAGGTTGGAGGTTCGAGCCCTCCCGAGAGCGGTGTGTCTCTTTTTTTTCTTTGATTGATTTGATTTGATATGTGGGGTTTAACGTCCCAAAACCACCATATGAATTTGAGAGACGCCGTAGTGGAGGGCTCCGGAAATTTTGACCACCTGGGGTTCTTTAACGTGCACCCAAATTTGAGCACACGGGCCTACAACATTTCCGCCTGCATCGGAAATGCAGCCGCCGCAGCCGGGATCTTTTTTTTTTGCACTGATATCTTCGTAGAAGTGTTCTGACTGTGGTGAGAGTGGAGCACGACTGTCTCCGTGGCACAATTGGCTAGTGCGTTCGGCTGTTAACCAAAAGGTTGCAGGTTCGAACTCTCCCAAGAGCGGTGTGTCTCTTTTTTTTCTTTGCGCTGATAGCTTTGAAGAAATGTTCTGGCGGTGGTAAAAGTAGAGCAAGGCTGTCTCCGTGGCGCAATCTGCTAGTGCGTCGGCTGTTAAGTGAAAGGTTGGAGGTTCGAGCCCTCCCGAGAGCGGTGTGTCTCTTTTTTTTCTTTGCGCTGATAGCTTTGGAGAAATGTTCTGACGGTGGAGAGAGTGGAGCACGACTGTTTCCGTGGCAGAATCGGCTAGCGCGATCAACTGTTATCAAAAAGATTGGAGGTTCAAGCCCTCCCGAGAGCGGTGTGTCTCTTTTTTTTCTTTGCGCTGATAGCTTTAGAGAAATGTACTGACGGTGGTGAGAGTGGAGCACGACTGTATCCGTGGCGCAATCTGCGAGTGCGTCGGCTCTTAATCAAAAGGTTGGAGGTTCGAGCCCTCCCATGAGCGGTGTGTCGCTTTTTTTTCTTTGCACTGATATCTTTGTAGAAGTGTTCTGACCGTGGTGAGAGTGGAGCACGACTGTCTCCGTGGCGCAATTGGCTAGCGCGTTCGGCTGTTAACCAAAAGGTTGCAGGTTCGAGCCCTCCCACGAGCGGTGTGTCGCTTTTTTTTCTTTGTACTGATATCTTTGGAGAAGTGTTCTGACCATGGTGAGAGTGGTGCACGACTGTCTCCGTGGGACGATTGGCTAGCGCGTTGGTCTGTTAACCAAAAGAATGGAGGTTCGAACCCTCCCAGAAGTAGGTGTGTCTCTTTTTTTCTTTGCGCTGATACCTTCGGAAAACTGTTCTGATGGTGGTGAGAGTAGAGCACGACTACCTCCAAGACGCAATTGGATAGCGCGTTCGGCTATTAACCAAAAGGTTGGAGGTTCGAGCCCTCCCATGAGCGGTGTGTCCCTTTTTTTCTTTGCACTGATATCTTTGGAGAAGTGTTCTGACCATAGTGAGAGTGGAGCACGAATCTCTCCGTGGCGCAATTGGCCAGCGCGTTGGGCTGTTAACCATAAAGTTGGAGGTTCGAACCCTCTCATGAGCCGTGTGTCTCTTTTTTTCTTTGCGCTGATGCCTTTGAAAAAGTGTTCTGATGGTGGTGAGAGTGGAGCACGACTACCTCCGTGACGCAATTGGCTAGCGCGTTCGGGTGTTGACCGAAAGTTTGGAGGTTTGAGCCCTCCCGAGAGCTGTGTGTCTCTTTTTTTCTTTGCGCTGATAGCTTTGGAGAAATGTTCTGACGGTGATGAGAGTGGAGCACTACTGTCTCCGTGGCGCAATCTGCTAGCGCGTCGGCTGTTAAGCTAAAGGTTTGAGGTTCGAGCCCCCCTGAGAGCGGTGTGTCTCTTTTTTTTTCTTTGCGCTGATAGCTTTGGAGAAATGTTCTGAAGGTGGTGAGAGTGGCGCACGACTGTTTCCGTGGCAGAATCGGCTAGCGCGATCAACTGTTATCCAAAAGGTTGGAGGTTCGAGCCCTCCGGAGAGCGGTGTGTCTCTTTTTTTCTTTGCAGTGATAGCTTTGGAGAAATGTTCTAACGGTGGTGAGAGAGGAGCACGACTGTCTCCGTGGCGCAATCTGCTAGTGCGTCGGCTGTTAACCAAAAGGTTGGAAATTCGAGCGCTCCCATGAGCGGTGTGTCGCTTTTTTTTCTTTGCACTGATATCTTTGTAAAGTGTTCTGACTGTGGTGAGAGTGGAGCACGACCATCTCCGTGGCGCAATTGGCTAGCGCGTTCGCCTGTTAACCAAAGGGTTGCAGGTTCGAACCCTCCCATGAGCGGTGTGTCTCTTTTTTTCTTTGCGCTGATACCTTTGGAAAAAAGTTCTGATGGTGGTGAGAGTAGAGCACGACTACCTCTGTGACACAATTGGCTAGCGCGTTCGGCTGATAACCAAAAGGTTGGAGGTTCGAACTCTCCCATGAGCGGTGTGTCTCTTTTTTTCTTTGCGCTGATACCTTTGAAAAAATGTTCTGAAGGTGGTGAGAGTGGAGCACGACTACCTCCGTGACGCCATTGGCTAGCGCGATCGTCTTTTAACCAAAAGGTTGGAGGTTCCAGCTCTCCCGAGAGCGGTGTGTCTCTTGTTTTTGCGCTGATAGCTTTGGAGAAATGTTCTGATGGTGGTGAGAGTGGAGCACGACTACTTCCGTGACGCAATTGGCTAGCGCGTTCGGCTGTTAAGCAAAAGGTTGGGGGTTCGAGCCCTCCCGGGAGCAGTGTGTCTTTTTTTTTTCTTTGCGCTGATAGCTTTGGAGAAATGTTCTGACGGTGGTAAAAGTGGAGCAAGGCTGTCTCCATGGCTAAATCTGCTAGTGCGTCGGCTGTTAAGCAAAAGGTTGGAGGTTCGAGCCCTCCCGAGAGCAGTGTGTCTCTTTTTTTTTCTTTGCGCTGATAGCTTTGGAGAAACGTTCTGACGGTGGTGAGAGTGGAGCGCGGTTGGGTCCATGGTGCAATGGCTCGCGCGACTGGCTGTTAACCAAAAGGTTGGAGGTTCGAGCCCTCCCATGAGCGGTGTGTCGCTTTTTTTTCTTTGCACTGATATCTTTGGAGAAGTGTTCTGACTATGGTGAGAGTGGAGCACGAGTTGTGTCCATGGCGCAATTGGCTAGCGCGTTGGGCTGTTAACCAAAAGGATGGAGGTTCGAACCCTCCCATGAGCGGTGTGTCTCTTTTTTTTGCGCTGATACCTTTGGAAAAATGTTCTGATGGTGGTGAGAGTGGAGCACGACTACCTCCGTGACGCAATTGGCTAGCGCGTTCGGCTGTTGACCAAAAGTTTGGAGGTTCGAGCCCTCCCAAAAGCGGTGTGTCTCTTTTTTTTTCTTTGCGCTGATAGCTTTGGAGAAATGTTCTGACGGTGGTAAAAGTGGAGCAAGGCTGTCTCCGTGGCTAAATCTGCTAGTGCGTCGGCTGTTAAGCAAAAGGTTGGAGGTTCGACCCCTCCCGAAAGCAGTGTGTCTCTTTTTTTTCTTTGCGCTGATAGCTTTGGAGAAATGTTCTGACGGTGGTGAGAGTGAAGCACGACTGTTTCCTTGGCAGAATCAGCTAGCGCGATCAACTGTTATCAAAAAGGTTTGAGGTTTGAGCCCTCCCGAAAGCGGCGTGTCTTTTTTCTTTGCGCTGATAGCTTTGGAAAAATGTTCTGACAGTGGTGAGAGTGGAGCACGACTGTCTCCGTGGCGCAATCTGCTAGTGCGTCGGCTGTTAACCAAAAGGTTGGAGGTTCGAGCCCTCCCAAGAGCGGTGTGTCGCTTTTTTTTCTTTGCACTGATATCTTTGTAGAAGTGTTCTGACCGTGTTGAGAGTGGAGCACGACTCTCTCCGTGGCGCAATTGGCCAGCGCGTTCGCTTGTTAACCAAAAGGTTGGAGGTTCGAGCCCTCCCATGAGCGGTGTATCGCTTTTTTTTCTTTGCACTGATATCTTTGGAGAAGTGTTCTGACCGTGGTGAGAGTGGAGCACGACTGTCTCCGTGCGAAAATTGGCTAGCGCGTTGGTCTATTAACCAAAATGATGGAGGTTCGAACCCTCCCAAAAGCGGTGTGTCTCTTTTTTTTCTTTGCGCTGATACCTTTCGAAAAATGTTCTGATTGTGGTGAAAGTGGAGCATGACTACTTTCGTGACGCAATTGGCTAGCGCGTTCGGCTGTTAATCAAAAGGTTGGAAGTTCGAGCCCTCCCGAGAGCGGTGTGTCTCTTTTTTTTTGCGCTGATAGTTTTGGAGAAATGTTCTGACTGTGGTGAGAGTAGAGCGCGACTGTCTCCGTGGCGCAGTCTGCTAGTTCGTCGGCTGTTAAGCAAAAGGTTGGAGGTTCGTGCCCTCCCCGGGAGCAGCGTGTCGCTTTTTTTCTTTGCGCTTATAGCTTTGGAGAAACGTTCTTACGGTGGTGAGAGTGGACCACAGTTGGGTCCGTCGTGCAATGGCTAGCGCGATCGGCTGTTAACCAAAAGGTTGGAGGTTCTAGCCCTCCCATGAGCGGTGTGTCACTTTTTTCTTTGCACTGATATCTTTGGAGAAGTGTTCTGACCGTGGTGAGAGTAGAGCACGACTGTCTTTGTGGCGCGATTGGCTAGCGCGTTAAGCTGTTAACCATAAGGTTGGAGGTTCGAACCCTCCCATGAGCGGTGTGTCTCTTTTTTTCTTTGCGCTGGTACCTTTGGAAAAATGTTCTGATGGTGGTGAGAGTGGAGCACGACTACCTCCGTGACGCAATTGGCTAGCGCGTTCGGCTGTTAATCAAAAGGATGGAGGTTCGAGCCCTCCCGAGAGCGGTGTGTTTTTTTTCTTTGCGCTGATAGCTTTGGAGAAATGTTCTGACGGTGGTGAGAGTGGAGCACGACTGTCTCCGTGGCGCAATCTGCTAGTGCGTCGGCTGTTAAGCAAAAGGTTGGAGGTTCGTGCCCTCCCCGGGAGCAGCGTGTCGCTTTTTTTCTTTGCGCTTATAGCTTTGGAGAAACGTTCTTACGGTGGTGAGAGTGGACCACAGTTGGGTCCATCGTGCAATGGCTAGAGCGATCGGCTGTTAACCAAAAGGTTGGAGGTTCTAGCCCTCCCATGAGCGTGTGTCACTTTTTTTCTTTGCACTGATATCTTTGGAGAAGTGTTGTGACCGTGATGAGAGTGGAGCACGACTGTTTTGTGGCGCAATTGGCTAGCGCGTTGGGCTGTTAACCAAAAGGGTTGAGGTTCGAACCCTCCCATGAGCGGTGTGTCTCTTTTTTTCTTTGCGCAGATACCTTTGGAAAAATGTTCTGATGGTGGTGAGAGTGGAGCACGACTACCTCCATGACGCAATTGGCTAGCGCGTTCGGCTGTTAATCAAAAGGATGGAGGTTCGAGCCCTCCCGAGAGTGGTGTGTCTCTTTTTTTTCTTTGCGCTGATAGCTTTGGAGAAATGTTCTGACGGTGGTGAGAGTGGAGCACGACTGTCTCCGTGGCGCAATCTGCTAGTGCGTCGGCTGTTAAGCAAAAGGTTGGAGGTTCAAGCCCTCCCAGAGCAGTGTGTCGCTTTTTTTCTTTGCGCTGATAGCTTTAGAGAAACGTTCTGACGCTGGTGAGAGTGGAGCGCGGTTGGGTCCGTGGTGCAATGGCTAGCGCAATCGGCTGTTAACCAAAAGGTTGGAGGTTAGAGCCCTCCCATGAGCGGTGTGTCGCTTTTTTTCTTTGCACTGATATCTTTGGAGAAGTGTTCTGACCATGGTGAGAGTGGAGCACGACTGTCTCCGTGGCGCAATTGGCTAGCGCGTTGGGTTCTTAACCAAAAGGTTGGAGATTTGAACCCTCCCTTGAGCGGTGTGTTTTTTTTCTTTGCGCTGATACCTTTGGAAAAATGTTAGGATGGTGGTGAGAGGGGAGCACGACTACCTCTGTGACGCAATTGCCTAGCACGTTCGGCTGTTCACCAAAAGATTGGAGGTTCGAACCCTCCCGAGAGCGGTGTGTCTCTTTTTTTTCTTTGCACTGATAGCTTTGGAGAAATGTTCTGACGGTGGTGAGAGTGGAGCACGACTGTTTCCTTGGCAGAATCGGCTAGCACGATCCACTGTTAACTGAAAGGTTGGAGGTTCGAGCCTTCCCGGGAGCAGTGTGTCTTTTTTTTTCTTTGCGCTGATAGCTTTGGAGAAATGTTCTGACGGTGGTAAAAGTGGAGCAAGGCTGTCTCCGTGGCTAAATCTGCTAGTGCGTCGGCTGTTAAGCAAAAGGTTGGAGGTTCGAGCCCTCCCGAGAGCAGTGTGTCTCTTTTTTTTTCTTTGCGCTGATAGCTTTGGAGAAACGTTCTGACGGTGGTGAGAGTGGAGCACGGTTGGGTCCATGGTGCAATGGCTAGCGCGACTGGCTGTTAACCAAAAGGTTGGAGGTTCGAGCCCTCCCATGAGCGGTGTGTCGCTTTTTTTTCTTTGCACTGATATCTTTGGAGAAGTGTTCTGACTATGGTGAGAGTGGAGCACGAGTTGTGTCCATGGCGCAATTGGCTAGCGCGTTGGGCTGTTAACCAAAAGGATGGAGGTTCGAACCCTCCCATGAGCGGTGTGTCTCTTTTTTTTGCGCTGATACCTTTGGAAAAATGTTCTGATGGTGGTGAGAGTGGAGCACGACTACCTCCGTGACGCAATTGGCTAGCGCGTTCGGCTGTTGACCAAAAGTTTGGAGGTTCGAGCCCTCCCAAAAGCGGTGTGTCTCTTTTTTTTTCTTTGCGCTGATAGCTTTGGAGAAATGTTCTGACGGTGGTAAAAGTGGAGCAAGGCTGTCTCCGTGGCTAAATCTGCTAGTGCGTCGGCTGTTAAGCAAAAGGTTGGAGGTTCGACCCCTCCCGAGAGCAGTGTGTCTCTTTTTTTTCTTTGCGCTGATAGCTTTGAAGAAATGTTCTGACGGTGGTGAGAGTGAAGCACGACTGTTTCCTTGGCAGAATCAGCTAGCGCGATCAACTGTTATCAAAAAGGTTTGAGGTTTGAGCCCTCCCGAAAGCGGCGTGTTTTTTTTCTTTGCGCTGATAGCTTTGGAAAAATGTTCTAACAGTGGTGAGAGTGGAGCACGACTGTCTCATTGGCGCAATCTGCTAGTGCGTCGGCTGTTAACCAAAAGGTTGGAGGTTCGAGCCCTCCCAAGAGCGGTGTGTCGCTTTTTTTTCTTTGCACTGATATCTTTGTAGAAGTGTTCTGACCGTGTTGAGAGTGGAGCACGACTCTCTCAGTGGCGCAATTGGCCAGCGCGTTCGCTTGTTAACCAAAAGGTTGGAGGTTCGAGCCCTCCCATGAGCGGTGTGTCGCTTTTTTTTCTTTGCACTGATATCTTTGGAGAAGTGTTCTGACCGTGGTGAGAGTGGAGCACGACTGTCTCCGTGCGAAAATTGGCTAGCGCGTTGGTCTATTAACCAAAATGATGGAGGTTCGAACCCTCCCAAAAGCGGTGTGTCTCTTTTTTTTCTTTGCGCTGATACCTTTCGAAAAATGTTCTGATTGTGGTGAAAGTGGAGCATGACTACCTTCGTGACGCAATTGGCTAGCGCGTTCGGCTGTTAATCAAAAGGTTGGAAGTTCGAGCCCTCCCGAGAGCGGTGTGTCTCTTTTTTTTGCGCTGATAGTTTTGGAGAAATGTTCTGACTGTGGTGAGAGTAGAGCGCGACTGTCTCCGTGGCGCAGTCTGCTAGTTCGTCGGCTGTTAAGCAAAAGGTTGGAGGTTCGTGCCCTCCCCGGGAGCAGCGTGTCGCTTTTTTTCTTTGCGCTTATAGCTTTGGAGAAACGTTCTTACGGTGGTGAGAGTGGACCACAGTTGGGTCCGTCGTGCAATGGCTAGAACGATCGGCTGTTAACCAAAAGGTTGGAGGTTCTAGCCCTCCCATGAGCGTGTGTCACTTTTTTTCTTTGCACTGATATCTTTGGAGAAGTGTTGTGACCGTGATGAGAGTGGAGCACGACTGTTTTGTGGCGCAATTGGCTAGCGCGTTGGGCTGTTAACCAAAAGGGTTGAGGTTCGAACCCTCCCATGAGCGGTGTGTCTCTTTTTTTCTTTGCGCAGATACCTTTGGAAAAATGTTTTGATGGTGGTGAGAGTGGAGCACGACTACCTCCGTGACGCAATTGGCTAGCGCGTTCGGCTGTTAATCAAAAGGATGGAGGTTCGAGCCCTCCCGAGAGTGGTGTGTCTCTTTTTTTTCTTTGCGCTGATAGCTTTGGAGAAATGTTCTGACGGTGGTGAGAGTGGAGCACGACTGTCTCCGTGGCGCAATCTGCTAGTGCGTCGGCTGTTAAGCAAAAGGTTGGAGGTTCAAGCCCTCCCAGAGCAGTGTGTCGCTTTTTTTCTTTGCGCTGATAGCTTTAGAGAAACGTTCTGACGCTGGTGAGAGTGGAGCGCGGTTGGGTCCGTGGTGCAATGGCTAGCGCAATCGGCTGTTAACCAAAAGGTTGGAGGTTAGAGCCCTCCCATGAGCGGTGGGTCGCTTTTTTTCTTTGCACTGATATCTTTGGAGAAGTTTTCTGACCATGGTGAGAGTGGAGCACGACTGTCTCCGTGGCGCAATTGGCTAGCGCGTTGGGTTCTTAACCAAAAGGTTGGAGATTTGAACCCTCCCTTGAGCGGTGTGTTTTTTTTCTTTGCGCTGATACCTTTGGAAAAATGTTCTGATGGTGTGAGAGGGGAGCACGGCTACCTCCGTGACGCAATTGTCTAGCACGTTCGGCTGTTCACCAAAAATTTGCAGGTTCGAACCCTCCCGAGAGCGGTGTGTCTCTTTTTTTTCTTTGCACTGATAGCTTTGGAGAAATGTTCTGACGGTGGTGAGAGTGGAGCACGACTGTTTCCGTGGCAGAATCGGCTAGCACGATCCACTGTTAACTGAAAGGTTTGAAGTTCAAGCCCTCCCGGGAGCAGTGTTTCGCTTTTTTCTTTGCGCTGACAGCTGTGGAGAAACGTTCTGACGGTGGTGTGAGTAGAGCACGACTGTCTCCGTATCGCAATCTGCTAGTGCGTCGGCTCTTAAGCAAATAGGTGGAGGTTCGAGCCCTCCCGGGAGCAGTGTGTCGCTTTTTTTCTTTGCGCTGATAGCTTTGGAGAAACGTTCTGACGGTGGTGACAGTGGAGCGCGGTTGGGTCCGTGGTGATGTGGCTAGCGCGATCGGCTGTTAACCAAAAGGTTGGAGGTTCGAGCCCTCCCATGAGCGGTGTGTCGCTTTTTCTTCTTTGCACTGATATCTTTGGAGAAGTGTTCTGACCGTGGTGAGAGTGGAGCACGACTGTCTGTGGCGCGATTGGCTAGCGCGTTAAGCTGTTAACCATAAGGTTGGAGGTTCGAACCCTCCCATGAGCGGTGTGTCTCTTTTTTCTTTGCGCTAATACCTTTGGAAAAATGTTCTGATGGTGGTGAGAGTGGAGCACGACTACCTCCGTGACGCAATTGGCAAGCGCGTTCGGCTGTTAATCAAAAGTTTGGAGGTTCGAGCCCTCCCGAGAGCGGTGTGTCTCTTTTTTTTCTTTGCGCTGATAGCTTTGGAGAAATGTTCTGACGGTGGTAAAAGTGGAGCAAGGCTGTCTCCGTGGCGCAATCTGCTAGTGCGTCGGCTGTTAAGCAAACGGTTGAAGGTTCGAGCCCTCCCGAGAGCGGTGTGTCTCTTTTTTTTCTTTGCGCTGATAGCTTTGGAGAAATGTTCTGACGGTGGTGAGAGTGGAGCACGACTGTTTCCGTGGCAGAATCGGCTAGCGCGGTCAACTGTTATCAAAAACGTTTGAGGTTCGAGCCCTCCCGAGAGCGGTGTGTCTTTGTTCTTTGCGCTGATAGCATTGGAGAAATGTTCTGACGGTGGTGAGAGTGGAGCACGACTGTCTCCGTGGCGCAATCTGCTAGTGCGTCGGCTGTTAAACAAATGGTTGGAGGTTCGAGCCCTCCCATGAGCGGTGTGTCGCTTTTTTTTTCTTTGCACTGATATCTTTGTAGAAGTGTTCTGACCATGTTGAGAGTGGAGCACGACTCTCTCCGTGGCGCAATTGGCCAGCGCGTTCGCCTGTTAACCAAAAGGTTGGAGGTTCGAGCCCTCCCACGAGCGGTGTGTCGAATTTTTTTCTTTGCACTGATATTTTTGGAGAAGTGTTCTGACCGTGGTGAGAGTGGAGCACGACTGTCTCCGTGGGACGATTGGCTAGCGCGTTGGTCTGTTAACCAAAATGATGGTGGTTCGAACCCTCCCAAAAGCGGTGTGTCTCTTTTTTTCTTTGCGCTGATACCTTTGGAAAAATGTTCTGATTGTGGTGAAAGTGGAGCATGACTACCTCCGGGACGCAATTGGCTAGCGCGTTCGGCTGATAACCAAAAGGTTGGAGGTTCGAGCCCTCCCGAGAGCGGTGTGTCTCTTTTTTCTTTGCACTGACAGCTATGGAGAAATGTTCCGACAGTGGTGAGAGTGGAGCACGAATGTCTCCGTGGCACAATCAGCTAGTTCGTCGGCTGTTAAGCAAAAGGTTGGAAGTTCGAGCCCTCCCCGGGAGCAGCGTGTCGCTTTTTTTCTTTGCGCTCATAGCTTTGGAGAAACGTTCTTACGGTGGTGAGAGTGGACCACAGTTGGGTCCGTCGTGCAATGGCTAGCGCGATCGGCTGTTAACCAAAAGGTTGGAGGTTCTAGCCCTCCCATGAGCGGTGTGTCACTTTTTTTCTTTGCACTGATATCTTTGGAGAAGTGTTCTGACCGTGGTGAGAGTAGAGCACGACTGTCTTTGTGGCGCGATTGGCTAGCGCGTTAAGCTGTTAACCATAAGGTTGGAGGTTCGAACCCTCCCATGAGCGGTGTGTCTCTTTTTTTCTTTGCGCTGGTACCTTTGGAAAAATGTTCTGATGGTGGTGAGAGTGGAGCACGACTACCTCCGTGACGCAATTGGCTAGCGCGTTCGGCTGTTAATCAAAAGGATGGAGGTTCGAGCCCTCCCGAGAGCGGTGTGTTTTTTTTTCTTTGCGCTGATAGCTTTGGAGAAATGTTCTGACGGTGGTGAGAGTGGAGCACGACTGTCTCCGTGGCGCAATCTGCTAGTGCGTCGGCTGTTAAGCAAAAGGTTGGAGGTTCGTGCCCTCCCAGAGCAGTGTGTCGCTTTTTTTCTTTGCGCTGATAGCTTTAGAGAAACGTTCTGACGCTGGTGAGAGTGGAGCGCGGTTGGGTCCGTGGTGCAATGGCTAGCGCAATCGGCTGTTAACCAAAAGGTTGGAGGTTAGAGCCCTCCCATGAGCGGTGTGTCGCTTTTTTTCTTTGCACTGATATCTTTGGAGAAGTGTTCTGACCATGGTGAGAGTGGAGCACGACTGTCTCCGTGGCGCATTTGGCTAGCGCGTTGGGTTCTTAACCAAAAGGTTGGAGATTTGAACCCTCCCTTGAGCGGTGTGTTTTTTTTCTTTGCGCTGATACCTTTGGAAAAATGTTCTGATGGTGGTGAGAGGGGAGAACGACTACCTCTGTGACGCAATTGCCTAGCACGTTCGGCTGTTCACCAAAAGATTGGAGGTTCGAACCCTCCCGAGAGCGGTGTGTCTCTTTTTTTTCTTTGCACTGATAGCTTTGGAGAAATGTTCTGACGGTGGTGAGAGTGGAGCACGACTGTTTCCGTGGCAGAATCGGCTAGCACGATCCACTGTTAACTGAAAGGTTTGAAGTTCAAGCCCTCCCGGGAGCAGTGTGTCGCTTTTTTCTTTGCGCTGACAGCTGTGGAGAAACGTTCTGACGGTGGTGTGAGTAGAGCACGACTGTCTCCGTATCGCAATCTGCTAGTGCGTCGGCTGTTAAGCAAATAGGTGGAGGTTCGAGCCCTCCCGGGAGCAGTGTGTCGCTTTTTTTCTTTGCGCTGATAGCTTTGGAGAAACGTTCTGACGGTGGTACAGTGGAGCGCGGTTGGGTCCATGGTGCAATGGCTAGCGCGATTGGCTGTTAAGCAAAAGGTTGGAGGTTCGAGCCCTCCCGAGAGCAGTGTGTCTCTTTTTTTTTCTTTGCGCTGATAGCTTTGGAGAAATGTTCTGACGGTGGTGAGAGTGGAGCACGACTGTTTCCGTGGCAGAATCAGCTAGCGCGATCAACTGTTATCAAAAAGGTTTGAGGTTTGAGCCCTCCCGAAATGCCCCGCCGCGGTGGTCTAGTGGCTAAGGTACTCGGCTGCTGACCCGCAGGTCGCGGGTTCAAATCCCGGCTGCGGCGGCTGCATTTCCGATGGAGGCGGAAATGTCGAGGCCCGTGTGCTCATATTTGGGTGCACGTTAAAGAACCCCAGGTGGTCAAAATTTCCGGAGCCCTCCACTACGGCGTCTCTCATAATCATGTGGTGGTTTTGGGACGTTAAACCCTACAAATCAATCAATCATCAATCAATCAGCCCTCCCGAAAGCGGTGTGTCTTTTTTCTTTGCGCTGATAGCTTTGGAGAAATGTTCTGACAGTGGTGAGAGTGGAGCACGACTGTCTCCGTGGCGCAATCTGCTAGTGCGTCGGCTGTTAACCAAAAGGTTGGAGGTTCGAGCCCTCCCAAGAGCGGTGTGTCGCTTTTTTTTCTTTGCACTGATATCTTTGTAGAAGTGTTCTGACCGTGTTGAGAGTGGAGCACGACTCTCTCCGTGGCGCAATTGGCCAGCGCGTTCGCTTGTTAACCAAAAGGTTGGAGGTTCGAGCCCTCCCATGAGCGGTGTGTCGCTTTTTTTTCTTTGCACTGATATCTTTAGAGAAGTGTTCTGACCGTGGTGAGAGTGGAGCACGACTGTCTCCGTGCGAAAATTGGCTAGCGCGTTGGTCTATTAACCAAAATGATGGAGGTTCGAACCCTCCCAAAAGCGGTGTGTCTCTTTTTTTTCTTTGCGCTGATACCTTTGGAAAAATGTTCTGATTGTGGTGAAAGTGGAGCATGACTACCTCCGGGACGCAATTGGCTAGCGCGTTCGGCTGATAACCAAAAGGTTGGAGGTTCGAGCCCTCCCATGAGCGGTGTGTCGCTTTTTTTTCTTTGCACTGATATTTTTGGAGAAGTGTTCTGACCGTGGTGAGAGTGGAGCACGACTGTCTCCGTGGGACGATTGGCTAGCGCGTTGGTCTGTTAACCAAAATGATGGTGGTTCGAACCCTCCCATGAGCGGTGTGTCTCTTTTTTCTTTGCGCTAATACCTTTGGAAAAATGTTCTGATGGTGGTGAGAGTGGAGCACGACTACCTCCGTGACGCAATTGGCAAGCGCGTTCGGCTGTTAATCAAAAGTTTGGAGGTTCGAGCCCTCCCGAGAGCGGTGTGTCTCTTTTTTTTCTTTGCGCTGATAGCTTTGGAGAAATGTTCTGACGGTGGTAAAAGTGGAGCAAGGCTGTCTCCGTGGCGCAATCTGCTAGTGCGTCGGCTGTTAAGCAAACGGTTGAAGGTTCGAGCCCTCCCGAGAGCGGTGTGTCTCTTTTTTTTCTTTGCGCTGATAGCTTTGGAGAAATGTTCTGACGGTGGTGAGAGTGGAGCACGACTGTTTCCGTGGCAGAATCGGCTAGCGCGGTCAACTGTTATCAAAAACGTTTGAGGTTCGAGCCCTCCCGAGAGCGGTGTGTCTTTGTTCTTTGCGCTGATAGCATTGGAGAAATGTTCTGACGGTGGTGAGAGTGGAGCACGACTGTCTCCGTGGCGCAATCTGCTAGTGCGTCGGCTGTTAAACAAATGGTTGGAGGTTCGAGCCCTCCCATGAGCGGTGTGTCGCTTTTTTTTTCTTTGCACTGATATCTTTGTAGAAGTGTTCTGACCATGTTGAGAGTGGAGCACGACTCTCTCCGTGGCGCAATTGGCCAGCGCGTTCGCCTGTTAACCAAAAGGTTGGAGGTTCGAGCCCTCCCACGAGCGGTGTGTCGAATTTTTTTCTTTGCACTGATATTTTTGGAGAAGTGTTCTGACCGTGGTGAGAGTGGAGCACGACTGTCTCCGTGGGACGATTGGCTAGCGCGTTGGTCTGTTAACCAAAATGATGGTGGTTCGAACCCTCCCAAAAGCGGTGTGTCTCTTTTTTTCTTTGCGCTGATACCTTTGGAAAAATGTTCTGATTGTGGTGAAAGTGGAGCATGACTACCTCCGGGACGCAATTGGCTAGCGCGTTCGGCTGATAACCAAAAGGTTGGAGGTTCGAGCCCTCCCGAGAGCGGTGTGTCTCTTTTTTCTTTGCACTGACAGCTATGGAGAAATGTTCCGACAGTGGTGAGAGTGGAGCACGAATGTCTCCGTGGCACAATCAGCTAGTTCGTCGGCTGTTAAGCAAAAGGTTGGAAGTTCGAGCCCTCCCCGGGAGCAGCGTGTCGCTTTTTTTCTTTGCGCTCATAGCTTTGGAGAAACGTTCTTACGGTGGTGAGAGTGGACCACAGTTGGGTCCGTCGTGCAATGGCTAGCGCGATCGGCTGTTAACCAAAAGGTTGGAGGTTCTAGCCCTCCCATGAGCGGTGTGTCACTTTTTTTCTTTGCACTGATATCTTTGGAGAAGTGTTCTGACCGTGGTGAGAGTAGAGCACGACTGTCTTTGTGGCGCGATTGGCTAGCGCGTTAAGCTGTTAACCATAAGGTTGGAGGTTCGAACCCTCCCATGAGCGGTGTGTCTCTTTTTTTCTTTGCGCTGGTACCTTTGGAAAAATGTTCTGATGGTGGTGAGAGTGGAGCACGACTACCTCCGTGACGCAATTGGCTAGCGCGTTCGGCTGTTAATCAAAAGGATGGAGGTTCGAGCCCTCCCGAGAGCGGTGTGTTTTTTTTTCTTTGCGCTGATAGCTTTGGAGAAATGTTCTGACGGTGGTGAGAGTGGAGCACGACTGTCTCCGTGGCGCAATCTGCTAGTGCGTCGGCTGTTAAGCAAAAGGTTGGAGGTTCGTGCCCTCCCCGGGAGCAGCGTGTCGCTTTTTTTCTTTGCGCTTATAGCTTTGGAGAAACGTTCTTACGGTGGTGAGAGTGGACCACAGTTGGGTCCGTCGTGCAATGGCTAGAGCGATCGGCTGTTAACCAAAAGGTTGGAGGTTCTAGCCCTCCCATGAGCGTGTGTCACTTTTTTTCTTTGCACTGATATCTTTGGAGAAGTGTTGTGACCGTGATGAGAGTGGAGCACGACTGTTTTGTGGCGCAATTGGCTAGCGCGTTGGGCTGTTAACCAAAAGGGTTGAGGTTCGAACCCTCCCATGAGCGGTGTGTCTCTTTTTTTCTTTGCGCAGATACCTTTGGAAAAATGTTCTGATGGTGGTGAGAGTGGAGCACGACTACCTCCGTGACGCAATTGGCTAGCGCGTTCGGCTGTTAATCAAAAGGATGGAGGTTCGAGCCCTCCCGAGAGTGGTGTGTCTCTTTTTTTTCTTTGCGCTGATAGCTTTGGAGAAATGTTCTGACGGTGGTGAGAGTGGAGCACGACTGTCTCCGTGGCGCAATCTGCTAGTGCGTCGGCTGTTAAGCAAAAGGTTGGAGGTTCAAGCCCTCCCAGAGCAGTGTGTCGCTTTTTTTCTTTGCGCTGATAGCTTTAGAGAAACGTTCTGACGCTGGTGAGAGTGGAGCGCGGTTGGGTCCGTGGTGCAATGGCTAGCGCAATCGGCTGTTAACCAAAAGGTTGGAGGTTAGAGCCCTCCCATGAGCGGTGTGTCGCTTTTTTTCTTTGCACTGATATCTTTGGAGAAGTGTTCTGACCATGGTGAGAGTGGAGCACGACTGTCTCCGTGGCGCATTTGGCTAGCGCGTTGGGTTCTTAACCAAAAGGTTGGAGATTTGAACCCTCCCTTGAGCGGTGTGTTTTTTTTCTTTGCGCTGATACCTTTGGAAAAATGTTCTGATGGTGGTGAGAGGGGAGAACGACTACCTCTGTGACGCAATTGCCTAGCACGTTCGGCTGTTCACCAAAAGATTGGAGGTTCGAACCCTCCCGAGAGCGGTGTGTCTCTTTTTTTTCTTTGCACTGATAGCTTTGGAGAAATGTTCTGACGGTGGTGAGAGTGGAGCACGACTGTTTCCGTGGCAGAATCGGCTAGCACGATCCACTGTTAACTGAAAGGTTTGAAGTTCAAGCCCTCCCGGGAGCAGTGTGTCGCTTTTTTCTTTGCGCTGACAGCTGTGGAGAAACGTTCTGACGGTGGTGTGAGTAGAGCACGACTGTCTCCGTATCGCAATCTGCTAGCGCGATTGGCTGTTAAGCAAAAGGTTGGAGGTTCGAGCCCTCCCGAGAGCAGTGTGTCTCTTTTTTTTTCTTTGCGCTGATAGCTTTGGAGAAATGTTCTGACGGTGGTGAGAGTGGAGCACGACTGTTTCCGTGGCAGAATCAGCTAGCGCGATCAACTGTTATCAAAAAGGTTTGAGGTTTGAGCCCTCCCGAAATGCCCCGCCGCGGTGGTCTAGTGGCTAAGGTACTCGGCTGCTGACCCGCAGGTCGCGGGTTCAAATCCCGGCTGCGGCGGCTGCATTTCCGATGGAGGCGGAAATGTCGAGGCCCGTGTGCTCATATTTGGGTGCACGTTAAAGAACCCCAGGTGGTCAAAATTTCCGGAGCCCTCCACTACGGCGTCTCTCATAATCATGTGGTGGTTTTGGGACGTTAAACCCTACAAATCAATCAATCATCAATCAATCAGCCCTCCCGAAAGCGGTGTGTCTTTTTTCTTTGCGCTGATAGCTTTGGAGAAATGTTCTGACAGTGGTGAGAGTGGAGCACGACTGTCTCCGTGGCGCAATCTGCTAGTGCGTCGGCTGTTAACCAAAAGGTTGGAGGTTCGAGCCCTCCCAAGAGCGGTGTGTCGCTTTTTTTTCTTTGCACTGATATCTTTGTAGAAGTGTTCTGACCGTGTTGAGAGTGGAGCACGACTCTCTCCGTGGCGCAATTGGCCAGCGCGTTCGCTTGTTAACCAAAAGGTTGGAGGTTCGAGCCCTCCCATGAGCGGTGTGTCGCTTTTTTTTCTTTGCACTGATATCTTTAGAGAAGTGTTCTGACCGTGGTGAGAGTGGAGCACGACTGTCTCCGTGCGAAAATTGGCTAGCGCGTTGGTCTATTAACCAAAATGATGGAGGTTCGAACCCTCCCAAAAGCGGTGTGTCTCTTTTTTTTCTTTGCGCTGATACCTTTGGAAAAATGTTCTGATTGTGGTGAAAGTGGAGCATGACTACCTCCGGGACGCAATTGGCTAGCGCGTTCGGCTGATAACCAAAAGGTTGGAGGTTCGAGCCCTCCCATGAGCGGTGTGTCGCTTTTTTTTCTTTGCACTGATATTTTTGGAGAAGTGTTCTGACCGTGGTGAGAGTGGAGCACGACTGTCTCCGTGGGACGATTGGCTAGCGCGTTGGTCTGTTAACCAAAATGATGGTGGTTCGAACCCTCCCAAAAGCGGTGTGTCTCTTTTTTTCTTTGCGCTGATACCTTTGGAAAAATGTTCTGATTGTGGTGAAAGTGGAGCATGACTACCTCCGGGACGCAATTGGCTAGCGCGTTCGGCTGATAACCAAAAGGTTGGAGGTTCGAGCCCTCCCGAGAGCGGTGTGTCTCTTTTTTCTTTGCACTGACAGCTATGGAGAAATGTTCCGACAGTGGTGAGAGTGGAGCACGAATGTCTCCGTGGCACAATCAGCTAGTTCGTCGGCTGTTAAGCAAAAGGTTGGAAGTTCGAGCCCTCCCCGGGAGCAGCGTGTCGCTTTTTTTCTTTGCGCTCATAGCTTTGGAGAAACGTTCTTACGGTGGTGAGAGTGGACCACAGTTGGGTCCGTCGTGCAATGGCTAGCGCGATCGGCTGTTAACCAAAAGGTCGGAGGTTCTAGCCCTCCCATGAGCGGTGTGTCACTTTTTTCTTTGCACTGATATCTTTGGAGAAGTGTTCTGACCGTGGTGAGAGTAGAGCACGACTGTCTTTGTGGCGCGATTGGCTAGCGCGTTAAGCTGTTAACCATAAGGTTGGAGGTTCGAACCCTCCCATGAGCGGTGTGTCTCTTTTTTTCTTTGCGCTGGTACCTTTGGAAAAATGTTCTGATGGTGGTGAGAGTGGAGCACGACTACCTCCGTGACGCAATTGGCTAGCGCGTTCGGCTGTTAATCAAAAGGATGGAGGTTCGAGCCCTCCCGAGAGCGGTGTGTTTTTTTTTTCTTTGCGCTGATAGCTTTGGAGAAATGTTCTGACGGTGGTGAGAGTGGAGCACGACTGTCTCCGTGGCGCAATCTGCTAGTGCGTCGGCTGTTAAGCAAAAGGTTGGAGGTTCGTGCCCTCCCCGGGAGCAGCGTGTCGCTTTTTTTCTTTGCGCTTATAGCTTTGGAGAAACGTTCTTACGGTGGTGAGAGTGGACCACAGTTGGGTCCGTCGTGCAATGGCTAGAGCGATCGGCTGTTAACCAAAAGGTTGGAGGTTCTAGCCCTCCCATGAGCGTGTGTCACTTTTTTTCTTTGCACTGATATCTTTGGAGAAGTGTTGTGACCGTGATGAGAGTGGAGCACGACTGTTTTGTGGCGCAATTGGCTAGCGCGTTGGGCTGTTAACCAAAAGGGTTGAGGTTCGAACCCTCCCATGAGCGGTGTGTCTCTTTTTTTCTTTGCGCAGATACCTTTGGAAAAATGTTCTGATGGTGGTGAGAGTGGAGCACGACTACCTCCGTGACGCAATTGGCTAGCGCGTTCGGCTGTTAATCAAAAGGATGGAGGTTCGAGCCCTCCCGAGAGTGGTGTGTCTCTTTTTTTTCTTTGCGCTGATAGCTTTGGAGAAATGTTCTGACGGTAGTGAGAGTGGAGCACGACTGTCTCCGTGGCGCAATCTGCTAGTGCGTCGGCTGTTAAGCAAAAGGTTGGAGGTTCAAGCCCTCCCAGAGCAGTGTGTCGCTTTTTTTCTTTGCGCTGATAGCTTTAGAGAAACGTTCTGACGCTGGTGAGAGTGGAGCGCGGTTGGGTCCGTGGTGCAATGGCTAGCGCAATCGGCTGTTAACCAAAAGGTTGGAGGTTAGAGCCCTCCCATGAGCGGTGTGTCGCTTTTTTTCCTTGCACTGATATCTTTGGAGAAGTGTTCTGACCATGGTGAGAGTGGAGCACGACTGTCTCCGTGGCACATTTGGCTAGCGCGTTGGGTTCTTAACCAAAAGGTTGGAGATTTGAACCCTCCCTTGAGCGGTGTGTTTTTTTTCTTTGCGCTAATACCTTTGGAAAAATGTTCTGATGGTGGTGAGAGGGGAGCACGACTACCTCTGTGACGCAATTGCCTAGCACGTTCGGCTGTTCACCAAAAGATTGGAGGTTCGAACCCTCCCGAGAGCGGTGTGTCTCTTTTTTTTCTTTGCACTGATAGCTTTGGAGAAATGTTCTGACGGTGGTGAGAGTGGAGCACGACTGTTTCCGTGGCAGAATCGGCTAGCACGATCCACTGTCAACTGAAAGGTTTAAGTTCAAGCCCTCCCGGGAGCAGTGTGTCGCTTTTTTCTTTGCGCTGACAGCTGTGGAGAAACGTTCTGACGGTGGTGTGAGTAGAGCACGACTGTCTCCGTATCGCAATCTGCTAGTGCGTCGGCTGTTAAGCAAATAGGTGGAGGTTCGAGCCCTCCCGGGAGCAGTGTGTCGCTTTTTTTCTTTGCGCTGATAGCTTTGGAGAAACGTTCTGACGGTGGTACAGTGGAGCGCGGTTGGGTCCATGGTGCAATGGCTAGCGCGATTGGCTGTTAAGCAAAAGGTTGGAGGTTCGAGCCCTCCCGAGAGCAGTGTGTCTCTTTTTTTTTCTTTGCGCTGATAGCTTTGGAGAAATGTTCTGACGGTGGTGAGAGTGGAGCACGACTGTTTCCGTGGCAGAATCAGCTAGCGCGATCAACTGTTATCAAAAAGGTTTGAGGTTTGAACCCTCCCGAAATGCCCCGCCGCGGTGGTCTAGTGGCTAAGGTACTCGGCTGCTGACCCGCAGGTCGCGGGTTCAAATCCCGGCTGCGGCGGCTGCATTTCCGATGGAGGCGGAAATGTCGAGGCCCGTGTGCTCATATTTGGGTGCACGTTAAAGAACCCCAGGTGGTCAAAATTTCCGGAGCCCTCCACTACGGCGTCTCTCATAATCATGTGGTGGTTTTGGGACGTTAAACCCTACAAATCAATCAATCATCAATCAATCAGCCCTCCCGAAAGCGGTGTGTCTTTTTTCTTTGCGCTGATAGCTTTGGAGAAATGTTCTGACAGTGGTGAGAGTGGAGCACGACTGTCTCCGTGGCGCAATCTGCTAGTGCGTCGGCTGTTAACCAAAAGGTTGGAGGTTCGAGCCCTCCCAAGAGCGGTGTGTCGCTTTTTTTTCTTTGCACTGATATCTTTGTAGAAGTGTTCTGACCGTGTTGAGAGTGGAGCACGACTCTCTCCGTGGCGCAATCGGCCAGCGCGTTCGCTTGTTAACCAAAAGGTTGGAGGTTCGAGCCCTCCCATGAGCGGTGTGTCGCTTTTTTTTCTTTGCACTGATATCTTTAGAGAAGTGTTCTGACCGTGGTGAGAGTGGAGCACGACTGTCTCCGTGCGAAAATTGGCTAGCGCGTTGGTCTATTAACCAAAATGATGGAGGTTCGAACCCTCCCAAAAGCGGTGTGTCTCTTTTTTTTCTTTGCGCTGATACCTTTGGAAAAATGTTCTGATTGTGGTGAAAGTGGAGCATGACTACCTTCGTGACGCAATTGGCTAGCGCGTTCGGCTGTTAATCAAAAGGTTGGAAGTTCGAGCCCTCCCGAGAGCGGTGTGTCTCTTTCTTTTGCGCTGATAGTTTTGGAGAAATGTTCTGACGGTGGTGAGAGTAGAGCGTGACTGTCGCCGTGGCGCAGTCTGCTAGTTCGTCGGCTGTTAAGCAAAAGGTTGGAGGATCGTGCCCTCCCCGGGAGCAGCGTGTCGCTTTTTTTCTTTGCGCTTATAGCTTTGGAGAAAAGTTCTTACGGTGGTGAGAGTGGACCACAGTTGGGTCCGTCGTGCAATGGCTAGCGCGTTGGGCTGTTAACCAAAAGGTTGGAGGTTCGAACCCTCCCAGGAGCGGTGTGTCTCTTTTTTTCTCTGCGCTGATACCTTTGAAAAAATGTTCTGACGGTGATGAGAGTGGAGCACGACTGTCTCCGTGGCGCAATCTGCTAGTGCGTCGGCTGTTAAGCAAAAGGTTGGAGGTTCGAGCCCTCCCAGAGCAGTGTGTCGCTTTTTTTCTTTGCGCTGATAGCTTTAGAGAAACGTTCTGACGCTGGTGAGAGTGGAGCGCGGTTGGGTCCGTGGTGCAATGGCTAGCGCAATCGGCTGTTAACCAAAAGGTTGGAGGTTAGAGCCCTCCCATGAGCGGTGTGTCGCTTTTTTTCTTTGCACTGATATCTTTGGAGAAGTGTTCTGACCATGGTGAGAGTGGAGCACGACTGTCTCCGTGGCGCAATTGGCTAGCGCGTTGGGTTCTTAACCAAAAGGTTGGAGATTTGAACCCTCCCTTGAGCGGTGTGTTTTTTTTCTTTGCGCTGATACCTTTGGAAAAATGTTCTGATGGTGTGAGAGGGGAGCACGGCTACCTCCGTGACGCAATTGCCTAGCACGTTCGGCTGTTCACCAAAAGTTTGGAGGTTCGAACCCTCCCGAGAGCGGTGTGTCTCTTTTTTTTCTTTGCACTGATAGCTTTGGAGAAATGTTCTGACGGTGGTGAGAGTGGAGCACGACTGTTTCCGTGGCAGAATCGGCTAGCACGATCCACTGTTAACTGAAAGGTTTGAAGTTCAAGCCCTCCCGGGAGCAGTGTTTCGCTTTTTTCTTTGCGCTGACAGCTGTGGAGAAACGTTCTGACGGTGGTGTGAGTAGAGCACGACTGTCTCCGTATCGCAATCTGCTAGTGCGTCGGCTCTTAAGCAAATAGGTGGAGGTTCGAGCCCTCCCGGGAGCAGTGTGTCGCTTTTTTTCTTTGCGCTGATAGCTTTGGAGAAACGTTCTGACGGTGGTGACAGTGGAGCGCGGTTGGGTCCGTGGTGATGTGGCTAGCGCGATCGGCTGTTAACCAAAAGGTTGGAGGTTCGAGCCCTCCCATGAGCGGTGTGTCGCTTTTTCTTCTTTGCACTGATATCTTTGGAGAAGTGTTCTGACCGTGGTGAGAGTGGAGCACGACTGTCTGTGGCGCGATTGGCTAGCGCGTTAAGCTGTTAACCATAAGGTTGGAGGTTCGAACCCTCCCATGAGCGGTGTGTCTCTTTTTTCTTTGCGCTAATACCTTTGGAAAAATGTTCTGATGGTGGTGAGAGTGGAGCACGACTACCTCCGTGACGCCATTGGCAAGCGCGTTCGGCTGTTAATCAAAAGTTTGGAGGTTCGAGCCCTCCCGAGAGCGGTGTGTCTCTTTTTTTTCTTTGCGCTGATAGCTTTGGAGAAATGTTCTGACGGTGGTAAAAGTGGAGCAAGGCTGTCTCCGTGGCGCAATCTGCTAGTGCGTCGGCTGTTAAGCAGACGGTTGAAGGTTCGAGCCCTCCCGAGAGCGGTGTGTCTCTTTTTTTTCTTTGCGCTGATAGCTTTGGAGAAATGTTCTGACGGTGGTGAGAGTGGAGCACGACTGTTTCCGTGGCAGAATCGGCTAGCGCGGTCAACTGTTATCAAAAAGGTTTGAGGTTCGAGCCCTCCCGAGAGCGGTGTGTCTTTGTTCTTTGCGCTCATAGCTTTGGAGAAACGTTCTTACGGTGGTGAGAGTGGACCACAGTTGGGTCCGTCGTGCAATGGCTAGCGCGATCGGCTGTTAACCAAAAGGTTGGAGGTTCTAGCCCTCCCATGAGCGGTGTGTCACTTTTTTCTTTGCACTGATATCTTTGGAGAAGTGTTCTGACCGTGGTGAGAGTAGAGCACGACTGTCTTTGTGGCGCGATTGGCTAGCGCGTTAAGCTGTTAACCATAAGGTTGGAGGTTCGAACCCTCCCATGAGCGGTGTGTCTCTTTTTTTCTTTGCGCTGGTACCTTTGGAAAAATGTTCTGATGGTGGTGAGAGTGGAGCACGACTACCTCCGTGACGCAATTGGCTAGCGCGTTCGGCTGTTAATCAAAAGGATGGAGGTTCGAGCCCTCCCGGGAGCAGTGTGTCGCTTTTTTTCTTTGCGCTTATAGCTTTGGAGAAACGTTCTGACGGTGGTGACAGTGGAGCGCGGTTGGGTCTGTGGTGCAATGGCTAGCGCGATCGGCTGTTAACCAAAAGGTTGGAGGTTCGAGCCCTCCCGAGAGCGGTGTGTCTCTTTTTTTTCTTTGCGCTGATAGCTTTGGAGAAATGTTCTGTCGGTGGTGAGAGTGGAGCACGACTACTTCCGTGACGCAATTGGCTAGCGCGTTCGTCTGTTAATCAAAAGGTTGGAGGTTCGAGCCCTCCCGAGAGCGGTGTGTCTCTTTTTTTTCTTTGCGCTGATAGCTTTGGAGAAATGTTCTGACGGTGGTGAGTGTGGAGCACGACTATTTCCGTTACGCAATTGGCTAGCGCGTTGGGCTGTTAACCAAAAGGTTGGAGGTTCGAACCCTCCCAAGAGCGGCGTGTCTCTTTTTTCTTTGAACTGATACCTTTGGAAAAATGTCCTGATGGTGGTGAGAGTAGAGCACGACTACCTCCGTGACGCAATTGGCTAGCGCATTCGGCTGTTAACCAAAAGGTTGGCGGTTCGAGCCCTCCCATGAGCGGTGTGTCGCTTTTTTTCTTTGCACTGATATCTTTGGAGAAGTGTTCTGACCGTGGTGAGAGTGGAGCAAGACTGTCTCCGTGGAGCAATTGGCTAGCGCGTTGGGCTGTTAACCATAAGGTTGGAGGTTCGAGCCCTCCCATGCGCGGTGTGTCGCTTTTTTTTCTTTGCACTGATATCTTTGGAGAATTGTTCTGACCGTGGTGAGAGTGGAGCACGACTGTCTCCATGGCGCAGTGTGCTAGCGCGTTGGGCTGTTAACCATAAGGTTGGAGGTTCGAACCCTCCCATGAGAGGTGTGTCTCCTTTTTTTCTTTGCGCTGATACTTTTGAAAAAATGTTCTGAAGGTGGTGAGAGTGAAGCACGACTACCTCCGTGACGCAATTGCCTAGCACGTTCGGCTGTTAACCAAAAGATTGGAGGTTCGAGCCCTCCCGAGAGTGGTGTGTCTCTTTTTTTTCTTTGCGCTGATAGCTTTGGAGAAATGTTCTGACGGTGGTGAGAGTGGAGCACGACTGTCTCCGTGGCGCAATCTGCTAGTGCGTCGGCTGTTAAGCAAAAGGTTGGAGGTTCAAGCCCTCCCAGAGCAGTGTGTCGCTTTTTTTCTTTGCGCTGATAGCTTTAGAGAAACGTTCTGACGCTGGTGAGAGTGGAGCGCGGTTGGGTCCGTGGTGCAATGGCTAGCGCAATCGGCTGTTAACCAAAAGGTTGGAGGTTAGAGCCCTCCCATGAGTGGTGTGTCGCTTTTTTTCTTTGCACTGATATCTTTGGAGAAGTGTTCTGACCATGGTGAGAGTGGAGCACGACTGTCTCCGTGGCGCATTTGGCTAGCGCGTTGGGTTCTTAACCAAAAGGTTGGAGATTTGAACCCTCCCTTGAGCGGTGTGTTTTTTTTGTTTGCGCTGATACCTTTGGAAAAATGTTCTGATGGTGGTGAGAGGGGAGCACGACTACCTCTGTGACGCAATTGCCTAGCACGTTCGGCTGTTCACCAAAAGATTGGAGGTTCGAACCCTCCCGAGAGCGGTGTGTCTCTTTTTTTTTCTTTGCACTGATAGCTTTGGAGAAATGTTCTGACGGTGGTGAGAGTGGAGCACGACTGTTTCCGTGGCAGAATCGGCTAGCACGATCCACTGTTAACTGAAAGGTTTGAAGTTCAAGCCCTCCCGGGAGCAGTGTGTCGCTTTTTTCTTTGCGCTGACAGCTGTGGAGAAACGTTCTGACGGTGGTGTGAGTAGAGCACGACTGTCTCCGTATCGCAATCTGCTAGTGCGTCGGCTGTTAAGCAAATAGGTGGAGGTTCGAGCCCTCCCGGGAGCAGTGTGTCGCTTTTTTTCTTTGCGCTGATAGCTTTGGAGAAACGTTCTGACGGTGGTACAGTGGAGCGCGGTTGGGTCCATGGTGCAATGGCTAGCGCGATTGGCTGTTAAGCAAAAGGTTGGAGGTTCGAGCCCTCCCGAGAGCAGTGTGTCTCTTTTTTTTCTTTGCGCTGATAGCTTTGGAGAAATGTTCTGACGGTGGTGAGAGTGGAGCACGACTGTTTCCGTGGCAGAATCAGCTAGCGCGATCAACTGTTATCAAAAAGGTTTGAGGTTTGAGCCCTCCCGAAATGCCCCGCCGCGGTGGTCTAGTGGCTAAGGTACTCGGCTGCTGACCCGCAGGTCGCGGGTTCAAATCCCGGCTGCGGCGGCTGCATTTCCGATGGAGGCGGAAATGTCGAGGCCCGTGTGCTCATATTTGGGTGCACGTTAAAGAACCCCAGGTGGTCAAAATTTCCGGAGCCCTCCACTACGGCGTCTCTCATAATCATGTGGTGGTTTTGGGACGTTAAACCCTACAAATCAATCAATCATCAATCAATCAGCCCTCCCGAAAGCGGTGTGTCTTTTTTCTTTGCGCTGATAGCTTTGGAGAAATGTTCTGACAGTGGTGAGAGTGGAGCACGACTGTCTCCGTGGCGCAATCTGCTAGTGCGTCGGCTGTTAACCAAAAGGTTGGAGGTTCGAGCCCTCCCAAGAGCGGTGCGTCGCTTTTTTTTCTTTGCACTGATATCTTTGTAGAAGTGTTCTGACCGTGTTGAGAGTGGAGCACGACTCTCTCCGTGGCGCAATTGGCCAGCGCGTTCGCTTGTTAACCAAAAGGTTGGAGGTTCGAGCCCTCCCATGAGCGGTGTGTCGCTTTTTTTTCTTTGCACTGATATCTTTAGAGAAGTGTTCTGACCGTGGTGAGAGTGGAGCACGACTGTCTCCGTGCGAAAATTGGCTAGCGCGTTGGTCTATTAACCAAAATGATGGAGGTTCGAACCCTCCCAAAAGCGGTGTGTCTCTTTTTTTTTCTTTGCGCTGATACCTTTGGAAAAATGTTCTGATTGTGGTGAAAGTGGAGCATGACTACCTTCGTGACGCAATTGGCTAGCGCGTTCGGCTGTTAATCAAAAGGTTGGAAGTTCGAGCCCTCCCGAGAGCGGTGTGTCTCTTTCTTTTGCGCTGATAGTTTTGGAGAAATGTTCTGACGGTGGTGAGAGTAGAGCGTGACTGTCTCCGTGGCGCAGTCTGCTAGTTCGTCGGCTGTTAAGCAAAAGGTTGGAGGATCGTGCCCTCCCCGGGAGCAGCGTGTCGCTTTTTTTCTTTGCGCTTATAGCTTTGGAGAAAAGTTCTTACGGTGGTTAGAGTGGACCACAGTTGGGTCCGTCGTGCAATGGCTAGAGCGATCGGCTGTTGACCAAAAGGTTGGAGGTTCTAGCCCTCCCATGAGCGGTGTGTCACTTTTTTTCTTTGCACTGATATCTTTGGAGAAGTGTTGTGACCGTGATGAGAGTGGAGCACGACTGTTTTGTGGCGCAATTGGCTAGCGCGTTGGGCTGTTAACCAAAAGGTTGGAGGTTCGAACCCTCCCAGGAGCGGTGTGTCTCTTTTTTTCTCTGCGCTGATACCTTTGAAAAAATGTTCTGACGGTGGTGAGAGTGGAGCACGACTGTCTCCGTGGCGCAATCTGCTAGTGCGTCGGCTGTTAAGCAAAAGGTTGGAGGTTCGAGCCCTCCCAGAGCAGTGTGTCGCTTTTTTTCTTTGCGCTGATAGCTTTAGAGAAACGTTCTGACGCTGGTGAGAGTGGAGCGCGGTTGGGTCCGTGGTGCAATGGCTAGCGCAATCGGCTGTTAACCAAAAGGTTGGAGGTTAGAGCCCTCCCATGAGCGGTGTGTCGCTTTTTTTCTTTGCACTGATATCTTTGGAGAAGTGTTCTGACCATGGTGAGAGTGGAGCACGACTGTCTCCGTGGCGCAATTGGCTAGCGCGTTGGGTTCTTAACCAAAAGGTTGGAGATTTGAACCCTCCCTTGAGCGGTGTGTTTTTTTTCTTTGCGCTGATACCTTTGGAAAAATGTTCTGATGGTGTGAGAGGGGAGCACGGCTACCTCCGTGACGCAATTGCCTAGCACGTTCGGCTGTTCACCAAAAGTTTGGAGGTTCGAACCCTCCCGAGAGCGGTGTGTCTCTTTTTTTTCTTTGCACTGATAGCTTTGGAGAAATGTTCTGACGGTGGTGAGAGTGGAGCACGACTGTTTCCGTGGCAGAATCGGCTAGCACGATCCACTGTTAACTGAAAGGTTTGAAGTTCAAGCCCTCCCGGGAGCAGTGTTTCGCTTTTTTCTTTGCGCTGACAGCTGTGGAGAAACGTTCTGACGGTGGTGTGAGTAGAGCACGACTGTCTCCGTATCGCAATCTGCTAGTGCGTCGGCTCTTAAGCAAATAGGTGGAGGTTCGAGCCCTCCCGGGAGCAGTGTGTCGCTTTTTTCTTTGCGCTGATAGCTTTGGAGAAACGTTCTGACGGTGGTGACAGTGGAGCGCGGTTGGGTCCGTGGTGATGTGGCTAGCGCGATCGGCTGTTAACCAAAAGGTTGGAGGTTCGAGCCCTCCCATGAGCGGTGTGTCGCTTTTTCTTCTTTGCACTGATATCTTTGGAGAAGTGTTCTGACCGTGGTGAGAGTGGAGCACGACTGTCTGTGGCGCGATTGGCTAGCGCGTTAAGCTGTTAACCATAAGGTTGGAGGTTCGAACCCTCCCATGAGCGGTGTGTCTCTTTTTTCTTTGCGCTAATACCTTTGGAAAAATGTTCTGATGGTGGTGAGAGTGGAGCACGACTACCTCCGTGACGCCATTGGCAAGCGCGTTCGGCTGTTAATCAAAAGTTTGGAGGTTCGAGCCCTCCCGAGAGCGGTGTGTCTCTTTTTTTTCTTTGCGCTGATAGCTTTGGAGAAATGTTCTGACGGTGGTAAAAGTGGAGCAAGGCTGTCTCCGTGGCGCAATCTGCTAGTGCGTCGGCTGTTAAGCAAACGGTTGAAGGTTCGAGCCCTCCCGAGAGCGGTGTGTCTCTTTTTTTTCTTTGCGCTGATAGCTTTGGAGAAATGTTCTGACGGTGGTGAGAGTGGAGCACGACTGTTTCCGTGGCAGAATCGGCTAGCGCGGTCAACTGTTATCAAAAAGGTTTGAGGTTCGAGCCCTCCCGAGAGCGGTGTGTCTCTGTTCTTTGCGCTCATAGCTTTGGAGAAACGTTCTTACGGTGGTGAGAGTGGACCACAGTTGGGTCCGTCGTGCAATGGCTAGCGCGATCGGCTGTTAACCAAAAGGTTGGAGGTTCTAGCCCTCCCATGAGCGGTGTGTCACTTTTTTCTTTGCACTGATATCTTTGGAGAAGTGTTCTGACCGTGGTGAGAGTAGAGCACGACTGTCTTTGTGGCGCGATTGGCTAGCGCGTTAAGCTGTTAACCATAAGGTTGGAGGTTCGAACCCTCCCATGAGCGGTGTGTCTCTTTTTTTCTTTGCGCTGGTACCTTTGGAAAAATGTTCTGATGGTGGTGAGAGTGGAGCACGACTACCTCCGTGACGCAATTGGCTAGCGCGTTCGGCTGTTAATCAAAAGGATGGAGGTTCGAGCCCTCCCGGGAGCAGTGTGTCGCTTTTTTTCTTTGCGCTTATAGCTTTGGAGAAACGTTCTGACGGTGGTGACAGTGGAGCGCGGTTGGGTCTGTGGTGCAATGGCTAGCGCGATCGGCTGTTAACCAAAAGGTTGGAGGTTCGAGCCCTCCCGAGAGCGGTGTGTCTCTTTTTTTTCTTTGCGCTGATACCTTTGGAAAAATGTTCTGATTGTGGTGAAAGTGGAGCATGACTACCTTCGTGACGCAATTGGCTAGCGCGTTCGGCTGTTAATCAAAAGGTTGGAAGTTCGAGCCCTCCCGAGAGCGGTGTGTCTCTGTCTTTTGCGCTGATAGTTTTGGAGAAATGTTCTGACGGTGGTGAGAGTAGAGCGTGACTGTCGCCGTGGCGCAGTCTGCTAGTTCGTCGGCTGTTAAGCAAAAGGTTGGAGGATCGTGCCCTCCCCGGGAGCAGCGTGTCGCTTTTTTTCTTTGCGCTTATAGCTTTGGAGAAAAGTTCTTACGGTGGTGAGAGTGGACCACAGTTGGGTCCGTCGTGCAATGGCTAGAGCGATCGGCTGTTGACCAAAAGGTTGGAGGTTCTAGCCCTCCCATGAGCGGTGTGTCACTTTTTTTCTTTGCACTGATATCTTTGGAGAAGTGTTGTGACCGTGATGAGAGTGGAGCACGACTGTTTTGTGGCGCAATTGGCTAGCGCGTTGGGCTGTTAACCAAAAGGTTGGAGGTTCGAACCCTCCCAGGAGCGGTGTGTCTCTTTTTTTCTCTGCGCTGATACCTTTGAAAAAATGTTCTGACGGTGGTGAGAGTGGAGCACGACTGTCTCCGTGGCGCAATCTGCTAGTGCGTCGGCTGTTAAGCAAAAGGTTGGAGGTTCGAGCCCTCCCAGAGCAGTGTGTCGCTTTTTTTCTTTGCGCTGATAGCTTTAGAGAAACGTTCTGACGCTGGTGAGAGTGGAGCGCGGTTGGGTCCGTGGTGCAATGGCTAGCGCAATCGGCTGTTAACCAAGAGGTTGGAGGTTAGAGCCCTCCCATGAGCGGTGTGTCGCTTTTTTTCTTTGCACTGATATCTTTGGAGAAGTGTTCTGACCATGGTGAGAGTGGAGCACGACTGTCTCCGTGGCGCAATTGGCTAGCGCGTTGGGTTCTTAACCAAAAGGTTGGAGATTTGAACCCTCCCTTGAGCGGTGTGTTTTTTTTCTTTGCGCTGATACCTTTGGAAAAATGTTCTGATGGTGTGAGAGGGGAGCACGGCTACCTCCGTGACGCAATTGCCTAGCACGTTCGGCTGTTCACCAAAAGTTTGGAGGTTCGAACCCTCCCGAGAGCGGTGTGTCTCTTTTTTTTCTTTGCACTGATAGCTTTGGAGAAATGTTCTGACGGTGGTGAGAGTGGAGCACGACTGTTTCCGTGGCAGAATCGGCTAGCACGATCCACTGTTAACTGAAAGGTTTGAAGTTCAAGCCCTCCCGGGAGCAGTGTTTCGCTTTTTTCTTTGCGCTGACAGCTGTGGAGAAACGTTCTGACGGTGGTGTGAGTAGAGCACGACTGTCTCCGTATCGCAATCTGCTAGTGCGTCGGCTCTTAAGCAAATAGGTGGAGGTTCGAGCCCTCCCGGGAGCAGTGTGTCGCTTTTTTTCTTTGCGCTGATAGCTTTGGAGAAACGTTCTGACGGTGGTGACAGTGGAGCGCGGTTGGGTCCGTGGTGATGTGGCTAGCGCGATCGGCTGTTAACCAAAAGGTTGGAGGTTCGAGCCCTCCCATGAGCGGTGTGTCGCTTTTTCTTCTTTGCACTGATATCTTTGGAGAAGTGTTCTGACCGTGGTGAGAGTGGAGCACGACTGTCTGTGGCGCGATTGGCTAGCGCGTTAAGCTGTGACCCATAAGGTTGGAGGTTCGAACCCTCCCATGAGCGGTGTGTCTCTTTTTTCTTTGCGCTAATACCTTTGGAAAAATGTTCTGATGGTGGTGAGAGTGGAGCACGACTACCTCCGTGACGCCATTGGCAAGCGCGTTCGGCTGTTAATCAAAAGTTTGGAGGTTCGAGCCCTCCCGAGAGCGGTGTGTCTCTTTTTTTTCTTTGCGCTGATAGCTTTGGAGAAATGTTCTGACGGTGGTAAAAGTGGAGCAAGGCTGTCTCCGTGGCGCAATCTGCTAGTGCGTCGGCTGTTAAGCAGACGGTTGAAGGTTCGAGCCCTCCCGAGAGCGGTGTGTCTCTTTTTTTTCTTTGCGCTGATAGCTTTGGAGAAACGTTCTGACGGTGGTACAGTGGAGCGCGGTTGGGTCCATGGTGCAATGGCTAGCGCGATTGGCTGTTAAGCAAAAGGTTGGAGGTTCGAGCCCTCCCGAGAGCAGTGTGTCTCTTTTTTTTTCTTTGCGCTGATAGCTTTGGAGAAATGTTCTGACGGTGGTGAGAGTGGAGCACGACTGTTTCCGTGGCAGAATCAGCTAGCGCGATCAACTGTTATCAAAAAGGTTTGAGGTTTGAGCCCTCCCGAAATGCCCCGCCGCGGTGGTCTAGTGGCTAAGGTACTCGGCTGCTGACCCGCAGGTCGCGGGTTCAAATCCCGGCTGCGGCGGCTGCATTTCCGATGGAGGCGGAAATGTCGAGGCCCGTGTGCTCATATTTGGGTGCACGTTAAAGAACCCCAGGTGGTCAAAATTTCCGGAGCCCTCCACTACGGCGTCTCTCATAATCATGTGGTGGTTTTGGGACGTTAAACCCTACAAATCAATCAATCATCAATCAATCAGCCCTCCCGAAAGCGGTGTGTCTTTTTTCTTTGCGCTGATAGCTTTGGAGAAATGTTCTGACAGTGGTGAGAGTGGAGCACGACTGTCTCCGTGGCGCAATCTGCTAGTGCGTCGGCTGTTAACCAAAAGGTTGGAGGTTCGAGCCCTCCCAAGAGCGGTGTGTCGCTTTTTTTTCTTTGCACTGATATCTTTGTAGAAGTGTTCTGACCGTGTTGAGAGTGGAGCACGACTCTCTCCGTGGCGCAATTGGCCAGCGCGTTCGCTTGTTAACCAAAAGGTTGGAGGTTCGAGCCCTCCCATGAGCGGTGTGTCGCTTTTTTTTTCTTTGCACTGATATCTTTAGAGAAGTGTTCTGACCGTGGTGAGAGTGGAGCACGACTGTCTCCGTGCGAAAATTGGCTAGCGCGTTGGTCTATTAACCAAAATGATGGAGGTTCGAACCCTCCCAAAAGCGGTGTGTCTCTTTTTTTTTCTTTGCGCTGATACCTTTGGAAAAATGTTCTGATTGTGGTGAAAGTGGAGCATGACTACCTTCGTGACGCAATTGGCTAGCGCGTTCGGCTGTTAATCAAAAGGTTGGAAGTTCGAGCCCTCCCGAGAGCGGTGTGTCTCTTTCTTTTGCGCTGATAGTTTTGGAGAAATGTTCTGACGGTGGTGAGAGTAGAGCGTGACTGTCTCCGTGGCGCAGTCTGCTAGTTCGTCGGCTGTTAAGCAAAAGGTTGGAGGATCGTGCCCTCCCCGGGAGCAGCGTGTCGCTTTTTTTCTTTGCGCTTATAGCTTTGGAGAAAAGTTCTTACGGTGGTGAGAGTGGACCACAGTTGGGTCCGTCGTGCAATGGCTAGAGCGATCGGCTGTTGACCAAAAGGTTGGAGGTTCTAGCCCTCCCAAGAGCGGTGTGTCACTTTTTTTCTTTGCACTGATATCTTTGGAGAAGTGTTGTGACCGTGATGAGAGTGGAGCACGACTGTTTTGTGGCGCAATTGGCTAGCGCGTTGGGCTGTTAACCAAAAGGTTGGAGGTTCGAACCCTCCCAGGAGCGGTGTGTCTCTTTTTTTCTCTGCGCTGATACCTTTGAAAAAATGTTCTGACGGTGGTGAGAGTGGAGCACGACTGTCTCCGTGGCGCAATCTGCTAGTGCGTCGGCTGTTAAGCAAAAGGTTGGAGGTTCGAGCCCTCCCAGAGCAGTGTGTCGCTTTTTTTCTTTGCGCTGATAGCTTTAGAGAAACGTTCTGACGCTGGTGAGAGTGGAGCGCGGTTGGGTCCGTGGTGCAATGGCTAGCGCAATCGGCTGTTAACCAAAAGGTTGGAGGTTAGAGCCCTCCCATGAGCGGTGTGTCGCTTTTTTTCTTTGCACTGATATCTTTGGAGAAGTGTTCTGACCATGGTGAGAGTGGAGCACGACTGTCTCCGTGGCGCAATTGGCTAGCGCGTTGGGTTCTTAACCAAAAGGTTGGAGATTTGAACCCTCCCTTGAGCGGTGTGTTTTTTTTCTTTGCGCTGATACCTTTGGAAAAATGTTCTGATGGTGTGAGAGGGGAGCACGGCTACCTCCGTGACGCAATTGCCTAGCACGTTCGGCTGTTCACCAAAAGTTTGGAGGTTCGAACCCTCCCGAGAGCGGTGTGTCTCTTTTTTTTCTTTGCACTGATAGCTTTGGAGAAATGTTCTGACGGTGGTGAGAGTGGAGCACGACTGTTTCCGTGGCAGAATCGGCTAGCACGATCCACTGTTAACTGAAAGGTTTGAAGTTCAAGCCCTCCCGGGAGCAGTGTTTCGCTTTTTTCTTTGCGCTGACAGCTGTGGAGAAACGTTCTGACGGTGGTGTGAGTAGAGCACGACTGTCTCCGTATCGCAATCTGCTAGTGCGTCGGCTCTTAAGCAAATAGGTGGCGGTTCGAGCCCTCCCGGGAGCAGTGTGTCGCTTTTTTCTTTGCGCTGATAGCTTTGGAGAAACGTTCTGACGGTGGTGACAGTGGAGCGCGGTTGGGTCCATGGTGATGTGGCTAGCGCGATCGGCTGTTAACCAAAAGGTTGGAGGTTCGAGCCCTCCCATGAGCGGTGTGTCGCTTTTTCTTCTTTGCACTGATATCTTTGGAGAAGTGTTCTGACCGTGGTGAGAGTGGAGCACGACTGTCTGTGGCGCGATTGGCTAGCGCGTTAAGCTGTTAACCATAAGGTTGGAGGTTCGAACCCTCCCATGAGCGGTGTGTCTCTTTTTTCTTTGCGCTAATACCTTTGGAAAAATGTTCTGATGGTGGTGAGAGTGGAGCACGACTACCTCCGTGACGCCATTGGCAAGCGCGTTCGGCTGTTAATCAAAAGTTTGGAGGTTCGAGCCCTCCCGAGAGCGGTGTGTCTCTTTTTTTTCTTTGCGCTGATAGCTTTGGAGAAATGTTCTGACGGTGGTAAAAGTGGAGCAAGGCTGTCTCCGTGGCGCAATCTGCTAGTGCGTCGGCTGTTAAGCAAACGGTTGAAGGTTCGAGCCCTCCCGAGAGCGGTGTGTCTCTTTTTTTTCTTTGCGCTGATAGCTTTGGAGAAATGTTCTGACGGTGGTGAGAGTCGAGCACGACTGTTTCCGTGGCAGAATCGGCTAGCGCGGTCAACTGTTATCAAAAAGGTTTGAGGTTCGAGCTCTCCCGAGAGCGGTGTGTCTTTGTTCTTTGCGCTCATAGCTTTGGAGAAACGTTCTTACGGTGGTGAGAGTGGACCACAGTTGGGTCCGTCGTGCAATGGCTAGCGCGATCGGCTGTTAACCAAAAGGTTGGAGGTTCTAGCCCTCCCATGAGCGGTGTGTCACTTTTTTCTTTGCACTGATATCTTTGGAGAAGTGTTCTGACCGTGGTGAGAGTAGAGCACGACTGTCTTTGTGGCGCGATTGGCTAGCGCGTTAAGCTGTTAACCATAAGGTTGGAGGTTCAAACCCTCCCATGAGCGGTGTGTCTCTTTTTTTCTTTGCGCTGGTACCTTTGGAAAAATGTTCTGATGGTGGTGAGAGTGGAGCACGACTACCTCCGTGACGCAATTGGCTAGCGCGTTCGGCTGTTAATCAAAAGGATGGAGGTTCGAGCCCTCCCGGGAGCAGTGTGTCGCTTTTTTTCTTTGCGCTTATAGCTTTGGAGAAACGTTCTGACGGTGGTGACAGTGGAGCGCGGTTGGGTCTGTGGTGCAATGGCTAGCGCGATCGGCTGTTAACCAAAAGGTTGGAGGTTCGAGCCCTCCCGAGAGCGGTGTGTCCCTTTTTTTTCTTTGCGCTGATACCTTTGGAAAAATGTTCTGATTGTGGTGAAAGTGGAGCATGACTACCTTCGTGACGCAATTGGCTAGCGCGTTCGGCTGTTAATCAAAAGGTTGGAAGTTCGAGCCCTCCCGAGAGCGGTGTGTCTCTTTCTTTTGCGCTGATAGTTTTGGAGAAATGTTCTGACGGTGGTGAGAGTAGAGCGTGACTGTCGCCGTGGCGCAGTCTGCTAGTTCGTCGGCTGTTAAGCAAAAGGTTGGAGGATCGTGCCCTCCCCGGGAGCAGCGTGTCGCTTTTTTTCTTTGCGCTTATAGCTTTGGAGAAAAGTTCTTACGGTGGTGAGAGTGGACCACAGTTGGGTCCGTCGTGCAATGGCTAGAGCGATCGGCTGTTGACCAAAAGGTTGGAGGTTCTAGCCCTCCCATGAGCGGTGTGTCACTTTTTTTCTTTGCACTGATATCTTTGGAGAAGTGTTGTGACCGTGATGAGAGTGGAGCACGACTGTTTTGTGGCGCAATTGGCTAGCGCGTTGGGCTGTTAACCAAAAGGTTGGAGGTTCGAACCCTCCCAGGAGCGGTGTGTCTCTTTTTTTCTCTGCGCTGATACCTTTGAAAAAATGTTCTGATGGTGGAGAGAGTGGAGCACGACTGTCTCCGTGGCGCAATCTGCTAGTGCGTCGGCTGTTAAGCAAAAGGTTGGAGGTTCGAGCCCTCCCAGAGCAGTGTGTCGCTTTTTTTCTTTGCGCTGATAGCTTTAGAGAAACGTTCTGACGCTGGTGAGAGTGGAGCGCGGTTGGGTCCGTGGTGCAATGGCTAGCGCAATCGGCTGTTAACCAAAAGGTTGGAGGTTAGAGCCCTCCCATGAGCGGTGTGTCGCTTTTTTTCTTTGCACTGATATCTTTGGAGAAGTGTTCTGACCATGGTGAGAGTGGAGCACGACTGTCTCCGTGGCGCAATTGGCTAGCGCGTTGGGTTCTTAACCAAAAGGTTGGAGATTTGAACCCTCCCTTGAGCGGTGTGTTTTTTTTCTTTGCGCTGATACCTTTGGAAAAATGTTCTGATGGTGTGAGAGGGGAGCACGGCTACCTCCGTGACGCAATTGCCTAGCACGTTCGGCTGTTCACCAAAAGTTTGGAGGTTCGAACCCTCCCGAGAGCGGTGTGTCTCTTTTTTTTCTTTGCACTGATAGCTTTGGAGAAATGTTCTGACGGTGGTGAGAGTGGAGCACGACTGTTTCCGTGGCAGAATCGGCTAGCACGATCCACTGTTAACTGAAAGGTTTGAAGTTCAAGCCCTCCCGGGAGCAGTGTTTCGCTTTTTTCTTTGCGCTGACAGCTGTGGAGAAACGTTCTGACGGTGGTGTGAGTAGAGCACGACTGTCTCCGTATCGCAATCTGCTAGTGCGTCGGCTCTTAAGCAAATAGGTGGAGGTTCGAGCCCTCCCGGGAGCAGTGTGTCGCTTTTTTCTTTGCGCTGATAGCTTTGGAGAAACGTTCTGACGGTGGTGACAGTGGAGCGCGGTTGGGTCCGTGGTGATGTGGCTAGCGCGATCGGCTGTTAACCAAAAGGTTGGAGGTTCGAGCCCTCCCATGAGCGGTGTGTCGCTTTTTCTTCTTTGCACTGATATCTTTGGAGAAGTGTTCTGACCGTGGTGAGAGTGGAGCACGACTGTCTGTGGCGCGATTGGCTAGCGCGTTAAGCTGTTAACCATAAGGTTGGAGGTTCGAACCCTCCCATGAGCGGTGTGTCTCTTTTTTCTTTGCGCTAATACCTTTGGAAAAATGTTCTGATGGTGGTGAGAGTGGAGCACGACTACCTCCGTGACGCCATTGGCAAGCGCGTTCGGCTGTTAATCAAAAGTTTGGAGGTTCGAGCCCTCCCGAGAGCGGTGTGTCTCTTTTTTTTCTTTGCGCTGATAGCTTTGGAGAAATGTTCTGACGGTGGTAAAAGTGGAGCAAGGCTGTCTCCGTGGCGCAATCTGCTAGTGCGTCGGCTGTTAAGCAAACGGTTGAAGGTTCGAGCCCTCCCGAGAGCGGTGTGTCTCTTTTTTTTCTTTGCGCTGATAGCTTTGGAGAAATGTTCTGACGGTGGCGAGAGTGGAGCACGACTGTTTCCGTGGCAGAATCGGCTAGCGCGGTCAACTGTTATCAAAAAGGTTTGAGGTTCGAGCCCTCCCGAGAGCGGTGTGTCTTTGTTCTTTGCGCTCATAGCTTTGGAGAAACGTTCTTACGGTGGTGAGAGTGGACCACAGTTGGGTCCGTCGTGCAATGGCTAGCGCGATCGGCTGTTAACCAAAAGGTTGGAGGTTCTAGCCCTCCCATGAGCGGTGTGTCACTTTTTTCTTTGCACTGATATCTTTGGAGAAGTGTTCTGACCGTGGTGAGAGTAGAGCACGACTGTCTTTGTGGCGCGATTGGCTAGCGCGTTAAGCTGTTAACCATAAGGTTGGAGGTTCGAACCCTCCCATGAGCGGTGTGTCTCTTTTTTTCTTTGCGCTGGTACCTTTGGAAAAATGTTCTGATGGTGGTGAGAGTGGAGCACGACTACCTCCGTGACGCAATTGGCTAGCGCGTTCGGCTGTTAATCAAAAGGATGGAGGTTCGAGCCCTCCCGGGAGCAGTGTGTCGCTTTTTTTCTTTGCGCTTATAGCTTTGGAGAAACGTTCTGACGGTGGTGACAGTGGAGCGCGGTTGGGTCTGTGGTGCAATGGCTAGCGCGATCGGCTGTTAACCAAAAGGTTGGAGGTTCGAGCCCTCCCGAGAGCGGTGTGTCTCTTTTTTTTCTTTGCGCTGATACCTTTGGAAAAATGTTCTGATTGTGGTGAAAGTGGAGCATGACTACCTTCGTGACGCAATTGGCTAGCGCGTTCGGCTGTTAATCAAAAGGTTGGAAGTTCGAGCCCTCCCGAGAGCGGTGTGTCTCTTTCTTTTGCGCTGATAGTTTTGGAGAAATGTTCTGACGGTGGTGAGAGTAGAGCGTGACTGTCGCCGTGGCGCAGTCTGCTAGTTCGTCGGCTGTTAAGCAAAAGGTTGGAGGATCGTGCCCTCCCCGGGAGCAGCGTGTCGCTTTTTTTCTTTGCGCTTATAGCTTTGGAGAAAAGTTCTTACGGTGGTGAGAGTGGACCACAGTTGGGTCCGTCGTGCAATGGCTAGAGCGATCGGCTGTTGACCAAAAGGTTGGAGGTTCTAGCCCTCCCATGAGCGGTGTGTCACTTTTTTTCTTTGCACTGATATCTTTGGAGAAGTGTTGTGACCGTGATGAGAGTGGAGCACGACTGTTTTGTGGCGCAATTGGCTAGCGCGTTGGGCTGTTAACCAAAAGGTTGGAGGTTCGAACCCTCCCAGGAGCGGTGTGTCTCTTTTTTTCTCTGCGCTGATACCTTTGAAAAAATGTTCTGACGGTGGTGAGAGTGGAGCACGACTGTCTCCGTGGCGCAATCTGCTAGTGCGTCGGCTGTTAAGCAAAAGGTTGGAGGTTCGAGCCCTCCCAGAGCAGTGTGTCGCTTTTTTTCTTTGCGCTGATAGCTTTAGAGAAACGTTCTGACGCTGGTGAGAGTGGAGCGCGGTTGGGTCCGTGGTGCAATGGCTAGCGCAATCGGCTGTTAACCAAAAGGTTGGAGGTTAGAGCCCTCCCATGAGCGGTGTGTCGCTTTTTTTCTTTGCACTGATATCTTTGGAGAAGTGTTCTGACCATGGTGAGAGTGGAGCACGACTGTCTCCGTGGCGCAATTGGCTAGCGCGTTGGGTTCTTAACCAAAAGGTTGGAGATTTGAACCCTCCCTTGAGCGGTGTGTTTTTTTTCTTTGCGCTGATACCTTTGGAAAAATGTTCTGATGGTGTGAGAGGGGAGCACGGCTACCTCCGTGACGCAATTGCCTAGCACGTTCGGCTGTTCACCAAAAGTTTGGAGGTTCGAACCCTCCCGAGAGCGGTGTGTCTCTTTTTTTTCTTTGCACTGATAGCTTTGGAGAAATGTTCTGACGGTGGTGAGAGTGGAGCACGACTGTTTCCGTGGCAGAATCGGCTAGCACGATCCACTGTTAACTGAAAGGTTTGAAGTTCAAGCCCTCCCGGGAGCAGTGTTTCGCTTTTTTCTTTGCGCTGACAGCTGTGGAGAAACGTTCTGACGGTGGTGTGAGTAGAGCACGACTGTCTCCGTATCGCAATCTGCTAGTGCGTCGGCTCTTAAGCAAATAGGTGGAGGTTCGAGCCCTCCCGGGAGCAGTGTGTCGCTTTTTTTCTTTGCGCTGATAGCTTTGGAGAAACGTTCTGACGGTGGTGACAGTGGAGCGCGGTTGGGTCCGTGGTGATGTGGCTAGCGCGATCGGCTGTTAACCAAAAGGTTGGAGGTTCGAGCCCTCCCATGAGCGGTGTGTCGCTTTTTCTTCTTTGCACTGATATCTTTGGAGAAGTGTTCTGACCGTGGTGAGAGTGGAGCACGACTGTCTGTGGCGCGATTGGCTAGCGCGTTAAGCTGTTAACCATAAGGTTGGAGGTTCGAACCCTCCCATGAGCGGTGTGTCTCTTTTTTTTCTTTGCGCTGATAGCTTTGGAGAAATGTTCTGACGGTGGTAAAAGTGGAGCAAGGCTGTCTCCGTGGCGCAATCTGCTAGTGCGTCGGCTGTTAAGCAAACGGTTGAAGGTTCGAGCCCTCCCGAGAGCGGTGTGTCTCTTTTTTTTCTTTGCGCTGATAGCTTTGGAGAAATGTTCTGACGGTGGTGAGAGTGGAGCACGACTGTTTCCGTGGCAGAATCGGCTAGCGCGGTCAACTGTTATCAAAAAGGTTTGAGGTTCGAGCCCTCCCGAGAGCGGTGTGTCTTTGTTCTTTGCGCTCATAGCTTTGGAGAAACGTTCTTACGGTGGTGAGAGTGGACCACAGTTGGGTCCGTCGTGCAATGGCTAGCGCGATCGGCTGTTAACCAAAAGGTTGGAGGTTCTAGCCCTCCCATGAGCGGTGTGTCACTTTTTTCTTTGCACTGATATCTTTGGAGAAGTGTTCTGACCGTGGTGAGAGTAGAGCACGACTGTCTTTGTGGCGCGATTGGCTAGCGCGTTAAGCTGTTAACCATAAGGTTGGAGGTTCGAACCCTCCCATGAGCGGTGTGTCTCTTTTTTTCTTTGCGCTGGTACCTTTGGAAAAATGTTCTGATGGTGGTGAGAGTGGAGCACGACTACCTCCGTGACGCAATTGGCTAGCGCGTTCGGCTGTTAATCAAAAGGATGGAGGTTCGAGCCCTCCCGGGAGCAGTGTGTCGCTTTTTTTCTTTGCGCTTATAGCTTTGGAGAAACGTTCTGACGGTGGTGACAGTGGAGCGCGGTTGGGTCTGTGGTGCAATGGCTAGCGCGATCGGCTGTTAACCAAAAGGTTGGAGGTTCGAGCCCTCCCGAGAGCGGTGTGTCTCTTTTTTTTCTTTGCGCTGATAGCTTTGGAGAAATGTTCTGTCGGTGGTGAGAGTGGAGCACGACTACTTCCGTGACGCAATTGGCTAGCGCGTTCGTCTGTTAATCAAAAGGTTGGAGGTTCGAGCCCTCCCGAGAGCGGTGTGTCTCTTTTTTTTCTTTGCGCTGATAGCTTTGGAGAAATGTTCTGACGGTGGTGAGTGTGGAGCACGACTATTTCCGTTACGCAATTGGCTAGCGCGTTGGGCTGTTAACCAAAAGGTTGGAGGTTCGAACCCTCCCAAGAGCGGTGTGTCTCTTTTTTCTTTGAACTGATACCTTTGGAAAAATGTCCTGATGGTGGTGAGAGTAGAGCACGACTACCTCCGTGACGCAATTGGCTAGCGCATTCGGCTGTTAACCAAAAGGTTGGCGGTTCGAGCCCTCCCATGAGCGGTGTGTCGCTTTTTTCTTTGCACTGATATCTTTGGAGAAGTGTTCTGACCGTGGTGAGAGTGGAGCAAGACTGTCTCCGTGGAGCAATTGGCTAGCGCGTTGGGCTGTTAACCATAAGGTTGGAGGTTCGAGCCCTCCCATGCGCGGTGTGTCGCTTTTTTTTCTTTGCACTGATATCTTTGGAGAATTGTTCTGACCGTGGTGAGAGTGGAGCACGACTGTCTCCATGGCGCAGTGTGCTAGCGCGTTGGGCTGTTAACCATAAGGTTGGAGGTTCGAACCCTCCCATGAGAGGTGTGTCTCTTTTTTTCTTTGCGCTGATAGCTTTGGAGAAATGTTCTCACGGTGGTGAGAGTGGAGCACGACTACTTCCGTGACGCAATTGGCTAGCGCGTTCGGCTGTTAATCAAAAGGTTGAAGGTTCGAGCCCTCCCGAAAGCGGTGTGTCTCTTTTTTTTCTTTGTGCTGATAGCTTTGGAGAAATGTTCTGACGGTGGTGAGAGTGGAGCACGACTACTTCCGTGACGCAATTGGCTAGCGCGTTCGGCTGTTAATCAAAAGGTTGGAGGTTCGAGCCCTCCCGAGAGCGGTGTGTCTCTTTTTTTTCTTTGCGCTGATAGCTTTGGAGAAATGTTCTGACAGTGGTGAGAGTGGAGCACGACTACTTCCGTGACGCAATTGGCTAGCGCGTTCGGCTGGTAATCAAAAGGTTGGAGTTTCGAGCCCTCGCGAGAGCGGTGTGTCTCTTTTTTTTCTTTGCGCTGATTGCTTTGGAGAAATGTTCTGATGGTGGTGAGAGTGGAGCACGACTACTTCCGTGACGCAATTGGCTAGCTCGTTCGGCTGTTAATCAAAAGGTTGGAGGTTCGAGCCCTCCCGAGAGCGGTGTGTCTGTTTTTTTTCTTTGCGCTGATAGCTTTGGAGAAATGTTCTCACGGTGGTGAGAGTGGAGCACGACTACTTCCGTGACGCAATTGGCTAGCGCGTTCGGCTGTTAATCAAAAGGTTGGAGGTTCGAGCCCTCCCGAGAGCGGTGTGTCTCTTTTTTTTCTTTGCGCTGATAGCTTTGGAGAAATGTTCTGTCGGTGGTGAGAGTGGAGCACGACTACTTCCGTGACGCAATTGGCTAGCGCGTTCGGCTGTTAAGCAAAAGTTTGGAGGTTCGAGCCGTCCCGGGAGCAGTGTGTAGCTTTTTTTCTTTGCGCTGGTATCTTTGGACAAGTGTTCTGACCGTGGTGAGAGTGGAGCACGACCGTCTCTGTGGCGCAATTGGCTAGCGCGTTGGGCTGTTAACCAAAGAGTTGGAGGTTTGAACCCTCCCATGAGCGGTGTGTCTCTTTTTCTCTTTGCGCTGATACCTTTGGAAAAATGTTCTGATGGTGGTGAGAGTGGAGCACGACTACCTCCATGACGCAATCTGCTAGTGCGTCGGCTGTTAAGCAAAAGGTTGGAGGTTCGAGCCCTCCCAGGAGCAGTGTGTCGCTTTTTCTCTTTGCGCTGATAGCCTTGGAGAAACGTTCTGACGGTGGTGAGAGTGGAGCACGACTGTCCCTGTTGCGCAATTGGCTAGCGCGTTGGGCTGTTAACGAAAAGCTTGGACGTTCGAACCCTCCCATGAGCGGTGTGTCTCTTTTTCTCTTTGCGCTGATACCTTTGGAAAAATGTTCTGATGGTGGTGAGAGTGGAGCACGACTACCTCCGTGACGCAATTGGCTAGCGCGTTCGGCTGCTAACCAAAAGGTTCGAGGTTCGAGCCCTCGCGAGAGCGGTGTGTCTCTTTTTTTTCTTTGCGCTGATTGCTTTGGAGAAATGTTCTGATGGTGGTGAGAGTGGAGCACGACTACTTCCGTGACGCAATTGGCTAGCGCGTTCGGCTGTTAATCAAAAGGTTGGAGGTTCGAGCCCTCACGAGAGCGGTGTGTCTTTTTTTTCTTTGCGCTGATAGCTTTGGAGAAATGTTCTGACGGTGGTGAGAGTGGAGCGCGACTGTCTCCGTGGCGCAGTCTGCTAGTGCGTTGGCTGTTAAGCAAAAGGTTGGAGGTTCGAGCCCTCCCGGGAGCAGTGTGTCGCTTTTTTTCTTTGCGCTGATAGCTTTGGAGAAACGTTCTGACGGTGGTGCGAGTGGAGCGCGGTTGGGTCCGTGGTGCAATGGCTAGCGCGATTGGCTGTTAACCAAAAGGTTGGAGGTTCGAGCACTCCCATGAGCGGTGTGTCGCTTTGTTTTCTTTGCACTGATATTTTTGGAGAAGTGTTCTGACCATGGTGAGAGTGGAGCACGAACTGTCTCCATGGCGCAATTGGCTAGGGCGTTGGGCTGTGAACCAAAAGGTTGGAGGTTCGAACCCTCCCATGAGCGGTGTGTCTCTTTTTTTCTTTGCGCTGATGTTTTTGTAGAAGTGTTCTGACCGTGGTGAGAGTGGAGCATGACTGTCTCTTTTGCGCAATTGGCTAGCGCGTTGGGCTGTTACCGAAAAGGTTGGAGGTTCGAACCCTCCCATGAGCGGTGTGTCTCTTTTTTTGCGCTGATACCTTTGGAAAAATGTTCTGATGGTGGTGAGAGTGGAGCATGACAACCTCCGTGATGCAATTGGCTAGCGCGTTCGGCTGTTAACCAAAAGGTTGGAGGTTCGAGCCCTCCCGAGAGCGGTGTGTCTCTTTGTTCTCTTTGCGCTGACAGCTTTGGGAAAATTTTCTGATGGTGGTGAGAGTGGAGCACGACAACCTCCGTGACGCAATTGGCTAGCGCGTTGGGCTCTTAACGAAAAGGTTGGACCTTCGAACCCTCCCATGAGCGGTGTGTCTCTTTTTTTCTCTGCGCTGATACCTTTGGAAAAATGTTCTGATGGTGGTGAGAGTGGAGCACGACTACCTCCGTGACGCAATTGGCTAGCGCCTTCGGCTGTTAACCAAAAGGTTGGAGGTTCGAGCCCTCCCAAATGCGGTGTGTCTCTTTTTTTCTTTGCGCTGATAGCTTTGGAGAAATGTTCTGATGGTGGTGAGAGTGGAGCACGACTACTTCCGTGACGCAATTGGCTAGCGAATTCGGGTGTTGACCAAAAGGTTTGAGGTTCGAGCCCTCCTGAGAGCGGTGTGTCTCTTTTTTTTCTTTGCGCTGATGGCTTTGGAGAAATGTGCTGACGGTGGTGAGAGTGGCGCACGACTGTTTCCGTTGCAGAATCGGCTAGCGCGATCAACGTTTATCCAAAAGGTTGGAGGTTCGAGCCCTCCCATGAGCGGTGTGTCGCTTTTTTTTCTTTGCACTGATACTTTGGAGAAGTGTTCTGACCGTGGTTAGAGTGGAGCACGACTGTCTCCGTGGCGCAATTGGCTAGCGCGTTGGGCTGTTAACCATAAGGTTGGAGGTTCGAGCCCTCCCATGCGCGGTGTGTCGCTTTTGTTTTCTTTGCACTGAGATCTTTGTAGAAGTGTTCTGACCGTGGTGAGAGTGGAGCACGACTGTCTCCGTGGCGCAATTGGCTAGCGTGTTCGGCTGTTAACCAAAAGGTTGCAGGTTCGAACCGTGCCATGAGCGGTGTGTCTCGTTTTTTCTTTGCGCTGATACCTTTGGAAAAATGTTCTGATGGTGGTAAGAGTAGAGCACGACTACCTCCATGACGCAATTGGCTAGCGCGTTCGGCTGTTAACCAAAAGGTTGGAGGTTCGAGCCCTCCCGAAAGCGGTGTGTCTCTTTTTTCTTTGCGCTGACAGCTATGGAGAAATGTTCCGACAGTGATGAGAGTGGAGCACGACTGTCTCCGTGGCGCAACTGCTAGTGCGTCGGCTGTTAAGCAAAAGGTTGGAGGTTCGAGCCCTCCCATGAGTGGAGTGTCTCTTTTTTCTTTGCGCTGATACCTTTGGAAAAATGTTCTGATGGTGGTGAGAGTGGAGCACGACTACCTCCGTGACGCAATTGGCTAGCGCGTTCGGCTGTTAACCAAAAGGTTGGAGGTTTGAGCCCTCCCGAGAGCGGTGTGTCTCTTTGTTTCTTTGCGCTGATAGCTTTGGAGAAATGTTCTGGTGGTGGTGAGAGTGGAGCACGACTACTTCCGTGACGCAATTGGCTAGCGCGTTCGGGTGTTGACCAAAAGGTTTGAGGTTCGAGCCCTCCTGAGAGCGGTGTGTCTCTTTTTTTTTCTTTGCGCTGATAGCTTTGGAGAAATGTTCTGACGGTGGTGAGAGTGGCGCACGACTGTTTCCGTTGCAGAATCAGCTAGCGCGATCAACTGTTACCCAAAAGGTTGGAGGTTCGAGCCCTCCCGAGAGCGGTGTCTCTTTTTTTCTTTGCGCTGATAGCTTTTGAGAAATGTTCTAACGGTGGTGAGAGTGGAGCACGACTCTCTCCGTGGCGCAATCTGCTAGTGCGTCGGCTGTTAACCAAAAGGTTGGAAATTCGAGCCCTCCCATGAGCGGTGTGTCGCTTTTTTTTCTTTGCACTGATATCTTTGTAGAAGTGTTCTGACCGTGGTGAGAGTGGAGCACGACTGTCTCCGTGGCGCAATTGGCTAGCGTGTTCGGCTGTTAACCAAAAGGTTGCAGGTTCGAACCCTGCCATGAGCGGTGTGTCTCTTTTTTTCTTTGCGCTGATAGCTTTGGAGAAATGTTCTGGTGGTGGTGAGATTGAAGCACGACTGTCTCCGTGGCGCAGTCTGCTAGTGCGTCGGCTGTTAAGCAAAAGGTTGGAGGTTCGAGCCCTCCCGGGACCAGTGTGTCGCTTTTTTTTGCGCTGATAGCTTTGGAGAAACGTTCTGACGGTGGTGAGACTGGAGCGCTGTTGGGTCCGTGGTGCAATGGCTAGCGCCATTGGCTGTTAACCAAAAGGTTGGAGGTTCGAGCCCTCCCATGAGCGGTGTGTCGCTTTTTTTCTTCGCACTGATATCTTTGAAGAAGTGTTCTGACCATAGTGAGAGTGGAGCACGAACTGTCTCCATGGCGCAATTGGCTAGCGCGTTGGGCTGTTAACCAAAACGTTGGAGGTACGAACCCTCCCATGAGCGGTGTGTCTCTTACTCTTTTTTTCTTTGCGCTGATACCTTTGGAAAAAATGTTGTGATGGTAGTGAGAGTGGAGCACGTTACCTCCGTGACGCATTCTGCTAGTGCGTCGGCTGTTAAGCAAAAGGTTGGAGGTTCGAGACCTCCCAGGAGCAGTGTGTCGCTTTTTTTCTTTTCGCTGATAGCCTTGGAGAAACGTTCTGATGGTGGTGAGACTGGAGCACGACTGTCTCTGTTGCGCAATTGGCTAGCGCGTTGGGCTGTTAACGAAAAGGTTGGAGGTTCGAACCCTGCCATGAGCGGTGTGTTTTTTTCTTTGCGCTGATACCTTTGGAAAATGTTGTGATGGTTGTGAGATTGGAGCACGACTACCTCCGTGACGCAATTGGCTAGCGCGTTCGGCTTTTGACCAAAAGTTTGGAGGTTCGAGCCCTCCAGAGAGTGGTGTGTCTCATTTTTTTTCTTTGCGGTGATAGCTTTGGAGAAATGTTCTGACTGTGGTGAGAGTGGCGCACGACTGTTTCTGTGGCGCAATCTGCTAGTGCGTCGGCTGTTGAGCAAAAGGTTGGAGGTTCGAGCCCTCCCATGAGCGGTGTGTCTTTTTTTTTCTTTGCGCTGATATCTTTGGAGAAGTGTTCTGACCGTGGTGAGAGTGGAGAACGACTGTCTCCGTGGCGCAATTGGCTAGCGCGTTGGGCTGTTAACCATAAGGTTGGAGGTTCGAACCCTCCCATGAGAGGTGTGTCTCTTTTTTTCTTTGCGCTGATACTTTTGAAAAATGTTGTGATGGTGGTGAGATTGGAGCACGACTACCTCCGTGACGCAATTGGCTAGCGCGTTCGGCTTTTGACCAAAAGTTTGGAGGTTCGAGCCCTCCAGAGAGCGGTGTGTCTCATTTTTTTCTTTGCGCTGATAGCTTTGGAGAAATGTTCTGACTGTGGTGAGAGTGGCGCACGACTGTTTCTGTGGAGCAATCTGCTAGTGCGTCGGTTGTTAAGCAAAAGGTTGGAGGTTCGAGCCCTCCCAGGAGCAGTGTGTCGCTTTTTTTCTTTGCGCTGATAGCCTTGGAGAAACGTTCTGACGGTGATGAGAATGGGGCACGACTGTCTCTGTTGCGCAATTCAGTGATTCCACTTCCGGCCACGACAGTGAACGGACGTGTTTATCATGTGCTCCCGCGTAGGGGCGGTTTCAGCGGCCCGTGTGGGCCGCGGTATCAGGTGTACCGAAAAGCCAGGCGAAGATTTCCAGGTTGTTCTGCCTCAGCTGCCTTCAGGTGATTCCGTTTTGCACACGGTTTTTTTGCACGGAAACTTGAAAGCCAGGCCATATCGAGTGGAGCATGTCCGAGACAGCCTTGCTCGTCTTTCGCTGCTGCCGGAAGTGGTTGCCCTAGGGGCATACCAAATGAATCATGTATGGGCAGTGACGTTCAAGGATGATGAGGGTAAAAAGAAGATGCTGGCGGCGGAGTCTTTTGATCTAAAGGACCATCGTTGTATGGTGGTTGACCCCCGTGATCGAGGTGTGCGGCTGAAGTTGTACTGGCTTCTTCATGGCGTGCCGGACGAGGCTGTGCGAGTCGCCTTAACGCCCTACGGAAAAGTGACCGAGATAAGCAGAGATAAATGGAAGGTGCAGGGTTGCAATGATAAAGGTTCAACCACGCGGTCGGTCACGCTGAGGCTACACGCGGGCGTGTCCGTGGACGACCTGCCACACCAACTGCGAGTTGCGGAGGATATGGCGCTCGTCGTAATTCCTGGCAGAGCACCGCTATGCCTCCGATGCCGGGCTATCGGACACATTCGACGGGATTGCCGCGTGCAGCGCTGTGGGGTCTGTCGTCGCTATGGCCACGATGACGCCCACTGTGTGAGGTCGTACGCCAGCATTGCGGGCCCAGGCCAAACAGACGAAGTGTCTGAACACCTGATGGATGCCGTGGATGCCGAAGAAGCGAGCAGGGAAGACGGTTATACGGAAGGCCCTGCCACGCCCCCTGAACAGTCTTCTGGGGCCGCACTGGAATCTACCAATAAAGGCGACAAGCACTCTGGTGCGCCAGGAACGAATTTAGACACGGCAGCAGTAGAGAACGACGCTACAGCAGCGAGCAAGTCATCTTCAGCTGCGCGAGAGGGCGGCCCGGAAGCAACGGACGCCGAGATGACCAAGGCCGGTGCTATCGCTTTTAAGCGAGCTCGTGAAACACCTGACCGTACCGGAAATGTTGACACGTCGGCCATCAATGAACCTCCAACAAAGACGGCGACTGGTCGTCGGCCTACCTTTAAACCACGACCAAACCTGTCTCCTGACCGTAGGGGCACTCAAACGTCGGCCCCGCCGTAGCGGAGGAGACGTTCCGAGGCTTTCTACGCTGAGCACACGCAACCACTGTTGCGACGTGAGTATGACACCTGACGAAACAACCTTCAAGAAATGGCGACTAACTTTAAAACTGGTATTTGCATCGCGACGTTGAACTCAAGAGGCCTGTGTTCGCGCAGGAGACAATGCCAGATTAGTCGCATTTTGTTAGAAAACGACATAGACCTCCTGGCTGTACAAGAAACTAAAATGGAAAGTGAAGAACAAACGGAGCAAATGGTTCAAGTTTTTCGCTCTAGGTACAATGTCTGCGTTTGTCATGCTGTTGG